>NC_135237.1:354212790-354533175 GCF_051348905.1 Ranitomeya variabilis | reverse complement strand
AGCTGAGAGCCGATGTACAGTAAGCTAAGCAAGCACTGTACTAATTATATATGTGACTGACAGCTATTCTATGTATTCTAGCTTTTCTGTTGGGTCATGTTGTGATTTTACTGTATGCGGCAGATGAATTGCCAACTTTTTAAAGGACATGGGGGATCCCGTGCCTTTTTTTTTTTCCCTCTTGAAGAATATTTCCTTGGAAAACTGTAAATTACAAACAGCAATTCTTTATGTAAAAGCCCATGTTAAAAAAATCGCATTGCATTCAGATCACATTGGCATGTAAATCGGATGCCAGGTGTTAAAATCAGATTGTACTTGCATGAAATAAAAATCACATGACACTTGCCCAACTTTTCAGGACCGAAATCAGAACATTTATTTCATGGTAATGGGTATGAGCCCTTACTGTGATTTCTTCAAATAAGTTTTCAATCACCAAATGAATTTCCACTACCATATCTCCCATGTAAAAAAAAAAAAAAAAAAACTAACAGTGTTATATGACTCAGTCTGTCATTTTGTTTAAATATTCATAAATAGTTACATAGTAATTTTGCCACTCATAGCTTTCATTTTTCCCAAAAAAATACGCCCAACCTGATAAGCAATTCGAGATTCGAGGCCATACACTGGAATTCTGGGAGTGCAAAGTATATGAAATCTTCCAGCATTATATGAGCTGGTACTTCCTTAGCCTTACTTATAGTACAATCATATTACTGTACTGAACTGAAAACCCATCTCTATACTATGCTTGTGAGCAGTTTGTCAGAGGAAAAAAAAACAAAAAAAAAAAACACAGAAACAAAGCTCCAACCCCACCTCTGCTAGTCTGTCCTAGAACGCAGACAGACGGCCATGTTTCTAGTGAGGATTGCATCGCAATCCTCGGAATGACAGTCAAATCTCCTGACCTGAGCATGAGAGCTGCATAGAAATACATCATGTTCAGGTCAGCCGAGGTGTCGGCCAGTCCGTGCACTGCAATGCAATCCCTGCACGAGTTATACAGCCATCTCTCTGCACGCTTAGCATCTCTGTAGCTGGAGAAAATGTAATTTCTGCATTTCAAGTTTATAGAACCTTTGGGCCATGTTCTCAAGTTCAATATTTTACCTCGGTATTTGTAAGCAAAAACCAAGATTGGGTCAATCAGACGAAAAGTAGAACAAAAACACGTCACCACTTCTGTATTTATCTCCCACTCCTGGTTTTGGCTTACGAATGCAGATGTAAAATACTGACCAAATACTGAACGTGTGAACGTGGCATTAAAGGGATTAAAAACCATGTATGTGAATGACTTTAGCAACTCTTTCAGCGATTGCTATGTTTTTCATATTCATTCTCCAAATATATTCACATGTAATTACATCTCTAATTACAGCTTCTTACCCTCATTTCCATACATCACACTTACCAGGTCTTCTGGCATAGAACAATGATCTGAGCCTTCAGCCTAAGCAATAAAAAACAGCGATAAAACATTAGTTTAGAAATAAGGGTAGGTTCATACTTGAGAATAAATAATTATAATTCGGTCCCATTCTCATCCAGGAGATCGGGATGATTATTTTCTCACTTGTCCTCTGTATGCAATCCATTTTTTTTTTCTCAGAAGCCATTAATCTTTTACAGGACCATTTCCAATTTTCCATGTTACAGAAATGTAATGTAACTAAAAAGAAAAATTGGATGCCATACCTATTGTCTGTACAGCATGTGATTTTTTTCTCGCACTGTCCAATTTTGGAGTGAAATCGCAGCATGCCAAATACAGAACAAAAAAAATACGCAGATCTGCACTGCCTCATTGAGTAACACTGGTCTAAATGCAATCTGATTTTTTATTGGAATGCACTCGTCCGATTTATACACAAGTGTAAGCAAGCTCTAAAACATTAACATGCAACACAAATGCACTTCTCTAAAATTGTCACAATAACATTACAAAAAAAGCACTTCATAGAAAGCTAGAGCTAAAGAATTTGGGGTATATGGCACACACACACTAAATTTGGCAAAGGTATACATTGCAAATCTATGGCAGCTATTAGTCTTCACCCCCTTTACCAACACATGCAATAAATGTACAGCAGATGTCAGATGTGCATGTATGGAGCAGAATCTATGCGCTGAGCCCACTCCATAATTGGTGGTTGCAGACGGTTATACAGTTGCCACCTGTAACTGCCATGATTTGAGCTACTGTAGCTCTGATCGTGATACTTTAACCCCTTAACAGCTGACACACATTAAAAGAGTGGTCATTAAGGGGCCCTCTTCGTCGTTTTAAAATGGTGATCGGAAATAAGGGTATAGCGCCCCCACTCCCACTGATGTAGCAACCCTCAGCTGTCAGCATTAGCAAGGCTAGTTATCAAGAATAGAAGTGCCGCCATACTGTTTTTGCAATTATTTAAGTAATTAATAATAATAATAATAATTAAAAAAAAAAAAAAAAAAAAACATTGTGGGGTCCCCCCATTTTTGACAACCAGCCTTCCTAAAGCAGATAGCTGGGGGCTGGTATTCTCAGGCTGGTAAGGGGACATAGATATTGACACCTCAAGACTAAGAATAGCAGCCTGCAGCCGCCTAGAAAAGACATCTATTAGATGCGCCAATTCTGACGCTTTGCCCGGCTCTTCCCACTTGCCCTATAGCGGTGGCAAGCGGGGTTCATATTTGTGGGTTTGATGTCACCTTTGTATTGTCTGGTGATATCAAGCACACGGATTAGTAATGGAGAATCATCTATAAGAAACCTATCCATTACTAATCCTATAGTTGTATAGTTAATAATGGTACAGCCAGAATAAAGTCTTTCATTTTAAATTAAAACAAAACACCAAGGTTACTTACCGATAGACGGTTTTTCCGGGACCCATGACGGCACACCTGAGAGAGGGGATCCGCCCAGTCAGGACAGGAAACCCCACTGAAAATAAAAGGGCAGTACCTCTCTGTCACTTCAGTTGGTTTTCAGAGCATGAGAGGCCCCCCTGGTTAGTACACATGGCAAATCCATCAACACATCATATGAACTGAAAACACCCAAACTATACTGCACACCGAAGGGGTGATAAAGGGGGGGAAATATACAGGTGCCGTCATGGGTTCCGTAAAAACCGGCTACAGGTAAGTAACCTTGGCGTTTTCCCTTCCCCACACTTGAGAGACTTTTGTAGAATGAAACCATAGGGAGGGACCACCGCTTGCAGTACCCTTCTACCAAAGGTTAGGTCAGCAGAGGAGGAAAGGTCTAGCCGGTAGGGTGAGGACCAGGTAGCAGCCTTGCAAATTTGATCAATCGATACCTCAGCCTTTTCTGCCCAGGAGGTAGCCACGGCTCTGGTGGAGTGAGCCTTGATGCCTTCAGGAACCAGAGTGCCACTCGCAGAGTAGGATAAAATAATGGCCTCCCTGATCTATCTAGCAATGGTACTTTTAGCTACCCTGCACCCTTTTTTACTACCCTGGAAGGCTACAAATAGGGTTTGGTCTTTCCTCCACTGACTAGTCATGGTCATGTATTGCAACATATATCTTCTTACATCTAACATATGGAACTTTTGTTCCCCAGGATTTCTAGGATTATTACAAAACGATGGTAAAGTATTTTCCTGACTCCTATGGAATTTTAGGACCACCTTGGCGAGATACACCGGGTCTGGTCTTAGACTTATTCTGTCGTCAAAAACCTGACTATAAGGAGGGCAAATTGACAGGGCCTGTTAAGGGCCAATGTTAAGGCTACCAGTAGAACTGTTTTTCAGAGTAATTTAGGTGACAACTCCTGCAAAGGCTCAAAAGGGTCTTTGGTTAAGGCTTCTAAGACTAAATTTAGATCACAAGGAGGGATTTTGGGGATAATAACCGGCCTAGACCTGCCACAGGATTTTATGAATCGTGAGACCCACCTATTTGATGCTAGGTTGCAGTTGTATAGGGCCCCGAAGGCTGAAACTTGAACCTTAAGGGTGCTAGTCGCTAACCCGAGTTGCAACCCTGTCTGAAGAAACTCTAGGATGGGTCCCACTGGAGCTACATCCCGCAACGGTTCACCCAAGAAGTCAAGAAACTTTTTCCATATCCTACAGTAGATTCTAGATGTTATAGGCTTTCAGCATATCAGTAGGGTGGAGACTAAGCCTGGTGAGAATCCCTGGCGACTCAGTAACGCCCTCTCAAATTCCAGGCTGCCAGATGGAAGCCCTTCACCTGAGAGTGGGTCACTGTTCCTTGGGTTAACAGGTCCAGAACTTTTGGCAGAATCCATGGGTCTGTTAATGACATCTGCCTTAGAAGGGAGAACCATGACCTTCTTTGCCAGAATGGAGATATGAGTATTATTTTTGCTCGGTATTCTCTGATCTTCTCTGATCTTCCAGTCTACTGTTGGAATCATCACTATCAGGGGGAATGAGTAGGCCAGAAAGAACCTCCATGATATTAGCAGGGCATCTACTGCAAAAGGATGTTCTCTTGGGTTTAGGGAGCAGAATTTTTTGACTTTTTTGTTGTGTGAGGTGGCAAATAAGTCTATTTCTGGTGTACCCCAGGCTTGTATTATTTGTTGGAACACCTGGGGGTTTAACCCCTTCATGACCTTGGGATTTTTTTTTTTCCATTTTTCCGTGTTCGTTTTTCGCTCCCCTCCTTCCCAGAGCCATAACTTTTTTATTTTTCCGTCAATTTGGCCATGTGAGGGCTTATTTTTTGCGGGACGAGTTGTACTTTTGAACGACATCATTGATTTTACCATGTCGTGTACTAGAAAACAGGAAAAAAATTCCAAGTGCGGAGAAATTGCAAAAAAAGTGCAATCCCACGCTTGTTTTTTGTTTGGCTTTTTTGCTAGGTTCACTAAATGCTAAAACTGACCAGCCATTATGATTCTCCAGGTCAGTATGAGTTCATAGACACCTAACATGACTAGGTTATTTTTTATCTAAGTGGTGAAAAAAAAATTCCAAACTTTACTAAAAAAAAAAATTGCACCATTTTCCGATACTCGTAGCGTCTCCATTTTTCATGATCTGGGGTCGGTTGAGGGCTTATTTTTTGCGTGCAGAGCTGGCGTTTTTAATGATACCATTTCGGTGCAGATACATTCTTGTGATCGCCCATTATTGCATTTTAATGCAATGTCGTGGCGGAAAAAAAAAACGTAATTCTGGCGTTTCAAATTTTCTCGCTACGCCGTTTAGCTATCAGGTTAATGCTTTTTTTTTTATTATTGATAGATCGAGCGATTCTGAACGCGGCGATACCAAATATGTGTAGGGGGTTTTTTTTATTGATTTATTTTGATTGGGGCGAAAGGGGGGTGATTTAAACTTTTAGATTTTTTTAACTTTTTTTTTAATTTATTTTTTTTTTTTTTACTTTTGCCATGCTTCAATAGCCTAGAAGCTGGCACAACGCGATCGGCTCTGCTATAAGATCGCTGCTATGCAGCAGAAATGCAGGTGTGCTGTGAGCGCCGACCACAGGGTGGCGCTCACAGCTACCGGCGATCAGTAACCATAGAGTTCTCAAGGACCTCTATGGCTACAATGCAGAAGCATCGCTGACCCCCGATCATGTGACGGGGTCAGCGATGCGCTCATTTCTGGCTTCCTGGCCGGAAGTGCCGGTTAAATGCCGCTGTCTGCGATTAACAGCGGCATTTAACTAGTTAATAGCGGCGGGTGAATCGCAATTTCACCCTCCGCTATTGCGGGCACATGTCAGCTGTTGAAAACAGCTGACATGTCCCGGCTTTGATGCGGGCTCACCGCCGGAGCCCGCATCAAAGCGGGGCTTCTGACCTCGGACGTACTATCCCATCCGAGGTCAGAAAGGGGTTAAGGACCATTCCCCCTGTCTCAGACCTCTGCGACTCAGGAAGTCTGCCTGTGTGTTTTCTACACCCCTTATATGTAGTGCTGAGAGGGACGACAGGTGTTGTTCTGCCAACTGGAAAAGTAGATTTGATACCTCCATGAGGCCCCGGGACCTCGTCCCCCCTTGGTGATTGATATAAGCTACCACTGCTCGATTATCCATCATGATTCGAGTATGGTGGCCCTGGAGCAAGGGGAGAAAATGTTTCAAGGCCTTTTCCACTGCCCATAGTTCTTTTTCGTTTGAGCCATGATTCCTTTCTTGCAAGGACCAGGATCCTTGTACTGAATGAGACCTCAGATGAGCACCCCAACCTATACCGCTTGTGTCGGTCGTGATGATGTCTTCGACCGGTTTCTGCCACTGGACCCCTATTGTGATTTGTTCCTTCACAGTCAACCAAATTAGGGAATCTCTTACGCCCTGAAAAAGACATAGATTTCCTTCCAAATGCCCTCTTAACACTTTCTGAGCTGACAGAACTTCCCACTGCAGTTGCCTCAGGTGAAATTGTGCCCATCCTATAGCTGGAATACATGATGTTAATGAGCCTAGTAGGGACATTGCTTTTCTTAAGGTCATTGCTGGCTGATGTATTGCTGTACTGGTCAAGTTCATTATTTTGGCCACTTTGTTCTCCAGAAGGAGGCAGAGCTGACGCTCGGAGTCCAGTATTAAATCCTAGGAAGGACTGCACTTTTACTGGTACTAATCTTGATTTGGGGATATTTATTATCCAATCCAACTCTATTAGAGTTGATGTTACAACTGTTACTTAATGGGAGCAATGGGTCTCTGTCCTCCCTACCACAAGGAAGTCGTCCAGGTATGGGACAATCACTACATCCTGGGATCGGAGGCATGACATTACCTATACCATCACCTTGGTGAAGACCCTGGGAGCTGTAGACGGGCCAAATGGATGGGCTGTATATTGGTAATGTTTTACTTGGTTTTGTATGTAGAGCGCTACTCTCAAGTATTTCCGTTTACCTTGATGTATTGTGATATGATAATATGCATCTTTTAAGTCTAGTACTGCCATGAAGCAGTGTAGGAACAGAAGTTTTGTGGTCACGTTGATGGACTCCATCTTGAAGGAGTAGTTCTCTACTGATTGATTGAGCTTTCTTAGATTGACTATGGTTCTCCAGGAGGGAGGGGGGGGGGAGGGGGGGGGGGGGGGGGGAGTAAAACCCCCTTCCTACTTCCCGAGCCAGGACTTCTTGCAGGAGATTTTTGTGAACAAGTCCGAAGACTTCTGTCTCCAGAGCAGATTGCTCCTGCTGGGACTTCCTCCAGGGAGTTATTACAAAATTCTGCCTGGGTGGACGGATGAATTTTATCTTTAGACCGTCCTTGATAATATTTAAAACCCAGGTGCTGGGGGAGATGTTTATCCAGGCCGGAAAGAAGAGGGAGAGCCTTCCTCCAACCTCTGATGTAATGTCATTGGGGGGGATTTTTTTGCTGATGTAGAGGGCCCTTTGAACATGTAGCCCGATCCTTTTTTATCTTTAAAGTCCCTATCTCCTGGGGGACGACCTCTGTTAAATCTTCTCCTCCAAAAGAAAGGTTTTTTGGAATCTCTAGAGAAACTTGGAAAGGCTTTCTTTTTATCTCCTGCATGTTCCAAGATCTCTACTAGCTTTTTGCCAAAGAGGAATTGACCGTCGCATGGGATGGAGCACAGTTTGTTTAGACGGCAAATCCTCCGGACAACCTTTAAGCCATAGGGCTCTCCTTGCCGCATTGAACAAGCCCGCTGCTGTAGCTGTTAATCTTGCAGAATCCGCAGAGGAATCTGCCAAAAAAGCCGCTGCTCCTTGCACTAAGGGTACCGTCTCACTATACGATTTACCAACGATCACGACCTGCGATACGACCTGGCCGTGATCGTTGGTAAGTGGTTGTGTGGTCGCTGGGGAGCTGTCACACAGACAGCTCTCCAGCGACCAACGATGCCGAAGGCCCCTGGTAACCAGGGTAAACATCGGGTTACTAAGCGCAGGGCCGCGCTTAGTAACCCGATGTTTACCCTGGTTACCAGCGTAAACGTAAAAAAAAACAAACAGTACATACTTACATTCCGGTGTCTGTCCCCCGGCGCTGTGCTTCTCTGCTCTGTATCAGCCCCAGCCGGAAAGCACAGCGGTGACGTCACCGCTGTGCTCGCTTTCCGGCCGGCCGGCGCTCACAGTGCAGGGAAGCAGAACGCCGGGGGACAGACACCGGAATGTAAGTATGTACTGTTTGGTTTTTTTTACTTTTACGCTGGTAACCACGGTAAACATCGGGTTACTAAGCGCGGCCCTGCGCTTAGTAACCCGATGTTTACCCTGGTTACAAGCGAACGCATCGCTGGATCGCTGTCACACACAACGATCCAGCGATGACAGCGGGAGTTCCAGCGACGAAAGAAAGTTCCAAACGATCTGCTACGACGTACGATTCTCAGCAGGATCCCTGATCGCTGCTGCGTGTCAGACACAGCGATATCGTATGGATATCGCTGGAACGTCACGGATCGCACCGTCGTAGCGACAAAAGTGCCACTGTGTGACGGTACCCTAAGGATATGTTTACAAGGATATCATTTCTAGGAACTTTATCTCTTAGCTGATCTTCTATCTGCTGTAGACAGACAATGAGAGCACAGGCCGTACATGTCCCAGCTATTGCTGGTTTCAGGACCCCAGCCGAATTTTCCCAGATATGTCTCAAAAAACTATCCGCTTTTTTGTCAAGCGGGTCTTTTAGGACACCTGAATCTTCTAATGGAAGGGACGATTTTTTCAAAGATTTGGCCACCGCACCGTCAATTTTAGGTATTTTTTTCCCAAGATTCAGAGTCTTTTTCTTCAAAAGATATCTCCTTTTTGATGACGAAGGCAAGGTACCCATTTTCTCGGGTTTTCTCCATTCTTTTTCAATCAATGCTTTGATTTTTGTATTGACCGAAAAACGTACGTTTCCTTTTTTCTTCTAACCCACCAAACATGACATCCTCAAGTGAGCTAGGTGTCTTCTCCTCTTTAGGACCCATTGCAGACCTGACTGATTTAACTAGTTTTTCTACATCCTCAGTTGGAAAACATGGTCGACCCCTTGTATCACTGTCTGAGGAGGAATCTGAGGACTGGATAGAGGCGGAGGATGTAGAGGGAGACCAGGATGATTTATGACCCTCCTGTCTCTGAGAGACATCTGAAACCGTAGACACCTTGCGGCTTTTCCTCCCGTTTTTTTAAGGGCCAGTTTTAAGGAGTCTTATCTCTGCTTGTATTATGGCTTTAAGGCTAGTGGCGAAATTAGGGGTCTCTTCCTGTATAGTTCTATTAATACAGTCAGCGCAGAGGTCCTTCTGCCACTGAACTGCAAGCGGAACTATACAAAGGGCACATTCTCGGTTCTTTGTTTTGCCACAAGATTTTCTCGACCCCTAGTGATCAAACAGAAACACCAAGGTTACTTACTGGTAGCCGTTTTTTCCGGAACCCATGACGGCACACCTGAGAGAGGGGATCCGCCCAGTCAGGACAGGAAACCTTACTGAAAATAAAAGGGCGGTACCTCTCCGTCGCTTCAGTTGGTTTTCAGAGCATGAGAGGCCCCCCTGGTTAGTACACATGGCAATCCAACACCACATTATATTAACTAAACACCCCCAAAACAATAGTGCACACCGAAAGGGTGATAAAGGGGGGGAATATACGGGTGCCGTCATGGGTTCCGGAAAAACCGGCTACCAGTAAGTAACCTTGGTGTTTTCCCTTCCCCCATGACGGCACACCTGAGAGACTTTTGTAGAATGAAACCTTTAGGGAGGGACCACCGCTTGTAGCACCCTTCTACCAAAGGTTAGGTCAGCAGAGGAAGAAAGATCTAGCCGGTAGTGCTTGAAAAAAAGTTGAGGGTGAGGACCAGGTAGCGGCCTTGCAAATTTGATCAATTGATACCTCAACCTTTTCTGCCCAGGAGGTAGCCACGGCTCTGGTGGAGTGAGCCTTGATGCCTTCAGGAACCGGAGTGCCACCCGCAGAGTAGGATAAACTAATGGCCTCCCTAATCCATCTAACAATAGTACTTTTAGCTACCCCACACCCTCTTTTGCTACCCTGAAAGGCTACGAATAGGGTTTGGTCTTTCCTCCACTGACTAGTCATAGATATGTAGTGTAACATAGATCTTCTCACATCTAACATGTGGAACTTTTGTTCTCCTGGATTTTTAGGATTACTACAGAATGATGGTAAAGTAATCTCTTGACTCCTATGGAACTTTTGAACTACCTTGGGGAGATAAGCCGGGTCTGGTCTTAGAACAATCCTGTCATCAAAAACCTGAGTATAAGGAGGGCATATTGACAGGGCCTGTAAATCACTTACTAGTAGCCTTAACATCGGCACGTAGGGTAAGACTGTTTTAAGGGTAAGTAACTTAGGTGATAACTCCTGCAAAGGCTCAAAAGGCTGTTTAGTTAGGGCTTCTAAGACCAAGTTTAGATCCCAAGGAGGGATTTTTGGGATAACGACCGGCCGAGATCTACTACAAGATTTTATGAATCGTGAAACCCATCTATTTGAGGCAAGATTACAGTTATATAGGGCCCCCAAGGCTGAAACCTGAACTTTAAGGGTGCTGGTTGCTAACCCAAGATGTAATCCTGCTTGCAGAAATTCTAGGATAGGACCTACTGGAGCCACCTCCCCCCAATGGTTCACCCAGGAAGTTAAGAAATTTTTCCCATGTCCTACCATAGATCCTAGAGGTTATGGGTTTTCTGCTTTTCAACAGGGTGGAGATTAACCCTGGTGAGAATCCTTGGCGACTTAGTAACGCCCTCTCAAATTCCAGGCTGCGAGATGGAAGCCCTTCACCTGAGAGTGGGTCACTGGGCCCTGGGTTAGCAGGTCCGGAACCTCTGGCAGAATCCATGGGTCTGTTACCGACATCTGCCTTAGAAGGGCGAACCATGGTCTCCTTGGCCAAAATGGAGCTATGAAGATGATTATTGCCTGATCCTCTCTGATCTTCCGGATCGCAGCTGGAATCATCACTATCGGGGGGAATGCGTAGGCCAGAGAGAACTTCCAGGGTATCAATAGGGCATCTACTGCGAAGGGATGTTCTCTTGGATTCAAGGAGCAGAACTTTCTGACTTTTCTGTTGTGAGAGTTGGCAAACAAGTCTATCTCTGGTGTGCCCCAGGCTTGGACTATTTGTTGAAATATCTGGGGGTTTAGGGACCATTCCCCCTGCCTTAAGCCTCTGCGACTCAGGAAGTCCGCTTGAGTGTTTTCTATGCCTTTGATGTGCAACGCCGACAGAGATGACAGGTGTTGTTCTGCTAGTTGAAAGAGTAGATTTGATGCATGCATTTGGCCTTTGGACCTCGTCCCCCCCTGATGATTGACATACGCCACCACTGCTCGATTGTCCGTACAGGATTCGAGTATGGCGACCCCGGAGTAAAAGGAAGAAAATGTCTTAGGGATTTCTCCACTGCCCATAGCTCTTTTTCGTTTGATCCATAGTTTTTCTCTCCTATGGACCAGGTTCCTTGTACAGAGTGAGACCTCAGGTGAGCCCCCCAACCTGTACCGCTTGCGTCGGTCGTGATGATGTCTATGACCGGATTTTGCCACCGGACCCCCATTGTCAGGTGGTCTTTCACCGTCCACCAAACTAGGGAATCCCTTACGCCCAGCAAGAGACATAGATTTCCTTCTAAATGCCCTCTTAACAGTCTTTGAGCTGAGAGAACTTCCCACTGTAGTTGTCTTAGGTGGAATTGTGCCCATCCTACCGCCGGAATACACGATGTTAACGAGCCTAGTAGGGACATCGCCTTTCTCAGAGTCATTGTTGGCTGACGTATTGCTGTACTGGCCAGGTTTATTATCTTGTCTACTTTGTTTTCTGGAAGGAGGCAGAGCTGACATTCGGAGTCCAGTATTAACCCTAGGAAGGACTGTAATTTTACAGGCAGCAGTCTTGACTTGGGGATATTTATTAACCGGCCCAACTCTATTAGGGTTGATGTTACAACTGATACTTGATGAGTGCAGTGGGACTCTGACCTCCCTATTACAAGGAAATCATCCAGATATGGGACAATGACTACATCCCGGGACCGGAGGGATGACATTACTTCCACCATTACCTTGGTGAAAACCCTGGGAGCTGTAGACTGGCCGAACGGAAGGGCTGTGTATTGATAATGCTTTATCTGATTCTGAATATAGAGAGCTACTCTCAAGTATTTCTGATACTTCTGATGTATTGGTATATGGTAATATGCATCTTTCAAGTCTATTACTGCCATGAAGCAGTGTTGGAAGAGTAGTTTTATGGTCGTATTTATAGACTCCATCTTGAAAAAGTAGTTCTCTATAGATTGGTTGAGTTTTCTTAGATTTATAATAGTTCTCCAAGAACCATCCGGTTTTTGGATTAAGAAGAGGGGGGAGTAAAACCCGTCTCCTTCCTCCGGGACCTCCTGAAGAACCTTTTTGTGGATAAGTCCCAAGACCTCGGTTTCTAGGGCAAATTGTTCCTGCTGGGACTTTCTTCGGGGAGTTATAATAAAGCTTTGTCTGGGTGGACAGATAAATTTTATTTTGAGGCAGTCTTTGATAATATTTATGACCCAGGTACTGGGGGAGATATTTACCGAGGCCGGAAAGAAGAGGGAGAGTCTTCCTCCCACTTCTGGTGTAATGTCATTGGGGGGGGGGGGGGGGGGGGATTTCTTTGCCGATGTAGAGGGCCCTTTAAACATATAGCCCGATCCTCTCTTATCCTTAAAGTCCCAGTTTTTTCTCTCTCCTGGGGGGCGACCTCTATTATATCTTCTCCTCCGAAAAAAACGTTTTTTTGGAATCTTTAGGGATATTGGGAAAAACTTTCTTTTTATCTCCTGCATGTTCCAGGATCTCTTCAAGTTTTTTCCCAAAGAGAAGTTGGCCGTCACATGGAATGGAGCACAGCTTGTGTTTAGATGGCAATTCCCCCGAACAACCTTTGAGCCAAAGGGCTCTTCTTGCCGCATTAGACAAGCCCGCTGCTCTGGCCGTTAGTCTTGCGGAATCCGCAGAAGAGTCTGCTAAAAAGGCTGCTGCTCCTTGCACTAAAGATATATTTGCAAGGATGTCAGTTCTGGGTACTTCGTCCCTTAGCTGATTCTCTATCTGCTGTAGCCAGACCATTAGAGCACGGGCCGTACATGTTCCAGCAATTGCTGGCTTCAGGCCCCCCGCTGAGGCTTCCCAGATATGTCTCAGTAAACCATCTGCTTCTTTATCAAGCGGGTCTTTAAGAACACCCGAGTCTTCTAATGGAAGGGATGATCTTTTTAAACATTTGGCTACTGCTCCGTCAATTTTTGGGATCTTTTCTCATGGTTCAGAGTCTTTATCCTCAAAGGGATATCTCCTTTTGGATGAAGAGGGTAAACAACCCATTTTTTCAGGTTTTTTCCACTCTGTCTCAATTAATGCTTTTATTTTCGCATTAACCGGAAACTTACGTTTCCTCCTTTCTTCTAGACCACCAAACATGACATCTTCTAGTGACCTAGGTGTCTTCTCCTCTTTAAGGCCCATTGCAGATCTAACTGCTTTAACTAATTTGTCTACGTCCTCAGTTGGAAAACATGGGCGACCTCCTGAATCACTGTCTGAGGAGGAATCTGAAGACTGGACACAGGCCGAGGAGGTAGAGGGAGATCGGGATGTTTTATGACTCCCCTGTCTCTGAGAGGCATCTGATTCTGTAGACGCCTTACGGCTTCTCCTCGGTTCGTTAAGGGCCAATTTCAAGGAGTCTTTTATTTCAGCCTGTATTATGGCTTTAAGGCTAGTGGCGAAATTAGGGGTCTCTTCTTGTATAGTTTTACTAATGCAGCTAGCACAGAGATCCTTCTGCCACTGAACTGCAAGCGGGTCTTTACAAAGGGCACACTCTCGATTCTTTGTTTTACCGCTAGCTTTCCTGGACCCCTAGTGATCAAAACAGAAAAAAATGGACCCTGTTACCATAAGGGTTACATTCACGTAGATCACTCACCACCACCGACAATCAAGGGTACCGATTTTGGAGGCTGGACAGATGCACGTGAAGCGTCCCTCCTGGACGCCGACGAATCTTGCCGGACAGAACGACCGCTGTTCCTACCACTTGAGCGGCTGCTCCTGGTTTGCTGGTGGCTCGGCAAGGCATCTGGTGAGAGCTCCTGCTGCTGCTGTGAAGGCGGCTGCTGCTGCTCCTGTTGTCCCACTTCCATGGTGAAGTTTTGGACATGAGTGCGTCTTCTGTGGTCCAGCACCCTTTTATGGGGGGACCACTGCACTCCCCGCCTCCTCCGGTGCCCAATAGTGGCCCCTCCCCTTCTCTGCCATGCTGCCGGAGTCCCCTTCCACCGGCCGGCGTTTCTTCATGGGCGCCGCCATCTTGGATCCGGCGCCCGCCCCTGACGTCACACGGGCACGCCCATTCCCAGCGTGCCTTGCGCGTGACGTCAGACGAGCGTCCCGTAAGCGTCCGCCGCACCTGGATGCCGGCAGAGAGGGGAGGGCGGCGTGGCAGCCATGGAAGGAACCCGGTCCTCCAACCATGCTGCGCAAACGCCCGCTCGGACGCAGCGACCCGGAGGACCTGCGGACGGCGCATCCAGGACCCGAACTCCGACGCACAGGCGCTGCCTGTTCTTCCACGCCGGGATGGGACCTGGGTAAGTGGAATCACCGCCGTGTTCAGCACAAGGGTCCCTGTCAGGACAGGAAACCCAACTGAAGCGACATAGAGGTACCGCCCTTTTATTTTCAGTAGGGTTTCCTGTCCTGACTGGGCGGATCCCCTCTCTCAGGTGTGCCGTCATGGGGGAAGGGAAAAAAAATGGACCCTGTTACCATAAGGGTGACATTCACGTGAGATCACTCACCATCGCTGACAGTCAAGGGTACTGGTTTCGGAGGCTAGACAGATGCACGTGCAGCGTCCCTTCTGGACGCAGAAGAGTCTTGCCGGACAGGACGACTGCTGCTCCTACCACTTGAGCGGCTGCTCCTGGTATGCTGGTGGCTCGGCAAGGCATCTGGCGAGAGCTCCTGATGCGGCTGCTGCTGCTGTGACAGCGGCTGCTGCTGCTCCTGTTGCCCCACTTCCATGATGAAGCTTTTGGGCATGCGTATTCTGTGGTCATCCCCCTTTTATGGGGGATCCACTGCTCTCCCCTCCTCAGCCGCGCCGCCGGAGTCTATTTCCATTGGCCGGTGTGTTCTTCATGGACGCCGCCATCTTGGATCCGGCGCCCGCCTCCGACGCCACACGGGCACGCCCATTCCCAGCGTGCCTTGCGCGTGACGTCAGAAGGCAGACCCGGAAGCGGCCACCGGCAGAGAGAGGAGGGTGGCGTGGCAGCCACGGAAGGAGCCCGGACATCCGACCATGCTGCACAGACGCCTGCTCGGACGCAAAGCCCCGGAGGACCCGTGGATGGCGCTTCCAGTACCCGAGGACCGACGCACTGTTCTTCCACGCTGGGACGGGTAATGGGTAAGTGGAAACTTCTCCGCCGTGTTCAGCACAAGGGTCCCTGTCAGGACAGGAAACAAAACTAAAGCGACAGAGGTACCGCCCTTTTATTTTCTGTAGGGTTTCCTGTCCTGACTGGGCGGATCCCCTCTCTCAGGTGTGCAGTCATGGGGGAAGGGAAAACACAGTTTTCCTTTTTTAATTTAAAAATAACTAACAGTTATACTCACCTAATGCCCATTCCATTGAATCACTCGTCTCCTGTAAGAAAACAAAAATAAAAAAAACAACATCTCTCACCAATCCGTCGTTCTTTCCCCCACCATAATCCATGTCTGGGAATAAATAGTTTTCAACCTGGATGGTGCCAAGATGCGACCGTCCAGGCTAAAAACCACTGGCACGTTAGAAAAGCAGGCCAAAGAGGGTCAATATCCATTGTCTGCCTGAGAATACCAGTCCCCAGCTGGTTGTCAAAAATGGAGGGGATCCACACAATGTTTTTTTTAATTAATTATTTAAATTATTACAAAAACAGAGTGGGGACCCCTCTATTCATAATAATCACCTTTGCTAACATTGACCGCTGAGGGTTGCAGCCCCCAACTGTTAGCTTTGCCTGGCAGGTCAAGAATACAGGGGAACCCCACGCCGTTATCTTTTTAAATTATTAATTTGGTGCGCAGGCGCCAGCTGATGGGAGTATTCATCAGCTCTGATTGTTATTAGCGGCAGCAGGGGTAGTCTGATGGAAGCAGTAGTCACATCAGCCTACGACCGGGGATTGGAGGTAAAGCTTTATACCTCCGATCACAGCTGTCATTTGACAGTGTGGGAACCGTGGCTGTTTGATCGGTTATTTTACCTCCAATCAGAAACAGTGTTTGCCAAAGAAGTGGTAAGCAGAGGGAATGTCCGCTATTAAGCGCTGCTCCCCATATATAAAAATATATCTGAACTGCATCGATAAAAATGTAAATTTCAAATTGCTGTTAGAACCAAAGAATACATTTCAAAAAGTAAAGAAAACTCATGTAGCAAAAGGCAACACGAATACTCAGAACAACCAATAAGATGCCAGTTTCTCAAAACTGCACTGATACCTCGTGGTCTTTTGGCTATTATGAGTAATTCCTCCACTTATTTTAATAAATGATCGCCAGTATCATCACACGTTACCTTGAGAACATTATTCAGCTTCATACCACATCTGTAAGTCTTCGCCATTTGCATAGTTAATTGTATCTCCTTTGTCAACTGACGCCACTTTCCACATTCAGGTTTTGTGCACTGTACCTAGAAAATATTTGCGAAAGCATATAACAAAAAATACAGTAAAAGCTTAATGTATTTCCTGTAAATGAATAACAAAGCAAACAATATCCAGCACAGTCACCAATAGAGATGAGCAAACCTTTCAAGGTCCGGTTTGGTAAATGTCCCATTTGTTTAACGGTGCGTCTAACATACCCGAACCCCACTGAATTCAATGGGACGCAAAACCAAACCCCCTTAAGAGGGGACCAAAAACCTTCCCAAACAGCTCAAATTAGGAGCAGACAACAGGAAAAGTGTCATCAATTGACCCGGAGTACAAATAGTATAATTGTGCAGCATAAATGCATGGGACAGGGCTTGGACTGGCATTTCTAGCTGAAACATTGATCAGTAACATTTGGACGAGTGATAGGTGTAGGCCTGGTGCTCTGAGAGCCCTGCCAAATTCAGGCAACAGACATGAACGATACCCAACTTAGAGTCCAAACGATTCCAAAAATTACGGGCAGACAAGGAAATGTAGCATCAATTTACCCACAAGTAAAACCTTTTATAATAGCACAGCTGCAGTCAGCCATGCATGAGGTATCAGGGTCTGGGCCAGCATTTACATCTTTGAATTGAATTTTCAATTAAGATGAGGTGGGTGAGGGACCGGTGTAAGCCTTCTTTGCTGGGAGCCTGATCCCTCATGCAACAGCTCAAACTGCATGTTAGCTCAGCCACACTCAGGTGGCACAAACCGCAGCTTAGTACACCACTAATGTTAGAAAAACTGAAGGATACTTACACGGGTTATCCGTGAAGGAGACCCAACTTGGAGTTCAAACATTTCAAAACATGATTGTCACACACTACTAAAGTGGCATATGCAAATTGCCTCTTCTGAGAAAAAGAGGACTTAACTCTATAGCGCCACCTGTTGGAAGTAGCGATCCTACAAGTCACAATCAACCCTTTAACGAGTCGTGCAATATGACTTAGGATAAAAGCCAAATCAGTATCTCAGTTCGCAGACACGGTGTTTCGGGCTGTTGGCCCTCGTCAGTGCGAAGCATGAGAACTGATTTGGCTAGGTGAGAGGCTCTGGACTGGGGTCTAAGGGGTAAGGTTTCTCCTTATGGAGAGTGACATACCAGCTGGCTTGTCAAGGTAAGGAGGCTTATTCGCCGTGCAATGCTCCTCTTTTATCCTAAGTCATATTGCACGACTCGTTAAAGGGTTGATTGAGACTTATTATAGGATCGCTACTTCCAACAGGTGGCGCTATAGAGTTAAGTCCTCTTTTTCTCAGAAGAGGCAATTTGCATATTTAATTTCCCAGAGGAGCATTGCACGGCGAATAAGCCTCCTTACCTTGACAAGCCAGCTGGTATGTCACTCTCCATACTAAAGTGGCATTAATTTCCACAGAGTAGAAATAGTATAATGGGCCTCTGACACCCCTTCCACTACAGGTAACCCACCAGATGAAGACCCAACTTTGAGTCTCCACATTTCAAAAAATTGTTTGCAACATCAGTAGCAACAGCAGGCATAGAAGCCACAATAAAAGGTGTCGCAGACTGCAATAATGCGAGATCAATGCAGCACACTAAAAACGACACCATTGCCTAGTGGGCCCAGTCGTGGGATGCAAAAGTCATTTTAGATTCATGACTGGTTCATCTAGATGAAAGATAAGGAGGTCTACACTTTCATGGGACAGCCGGATGCACTTATCTGTCAGGACACCACCAGCAGTGCTGACAACATGTTCTGAGAGAACCTGGCTGCCGGACATAACAAATCCTCCAAGGCGTGACAGGCAAGATTAGGCCATTCTTTTATTTTTGAAGACCAAAATGCAAAAAGGTCCAAGTTCCCCCTGATGGCATGGATATTGAGTTCCAGACACTCCTGCATCATCATCTCCAGTTATTCACATCGTGTCAGACTTGTACTCTGTTTTGCTGGTGTACGGGTAGGTATAAAAAAAACCAAACAAACATACATACACACATTATATTAAAATATAATACCATGTATACCAGGATGAGGGGCATATATACCAAGATGGGGATATTACCCCATAGTAGTGTCAGCAGCAAACAGCAGTGTGTAATGACCACATTTTTTGTTAACATTATTTTCTATTTTCCTCCTCTAAAACCTCGACAAATGCAGTATGTTTAATTGTGGAACAACCCCTTTAATAACATCCAAATTTTAGATACACAAGTTAAATCAAATATCTCACCCAGTAGGGAAGCTGCTGGTCAGCCATGAATGCCTTAGGGCTTGGTTCACTTTTTCCATTACTTGTCCATGTACGTTTCCAAGTAGAATATTTGTCATAACCATCTTTGTGACTTAAAAAAAAAATATATATATAAAAATTTGGCAAAATTACAGTGGCCTAATGCTATTTTATTATTACCTACCTTCTATAGTAGTGATCAAAGCATTCATTGCAGAAATGTTCCCCACAAGAAAGATGATACCATCTGGATGTGTAACCATTCTTTGCACATCTGAAAAAGAATAAAATTCACGATCACGTCTGATTAAACCACTAATATATGGATCCTTACACAATATAACAATCACGTAGATAAAATTCAAACTCAAAATTTTTCTAGTAACCCATTACTTCAGCACGCAACACTTTAGAGCAAACAATTTTGTCTTTTATAAGATCAGCTCTTAACCCCTTTCTGACTTCGGGCGTAACAGTACGCCGATGTCGGAATTCCACCCTTTGATGTGGGCTTCGGCGCCGAGCCCACATTTTTCACCGCACACGTCAGCTGTTTTGAACAGCTGACATGTGCCTCTAACAGCGCGCGGGTTGAATCGCGATCCACCTGCGGATGTTAACCCGTTAAATGCTGCTGTTAAACTCTGACAGCGGCATTTAACTCGCGCTTCCTGCAAGCGCAACGGAAATCCCGCCCATCAGTGACTCAGTCACGTGATCGCGGTTCACTGATGGGTTGAAATGACAACTAGAGGTCTCCAGCAGACCTGTATGGTTGTCACTGCTGTTTTTCTGAGTGCCGCCAGGTGGTCTGCGCTCATAGCAAGTGAGCAATTCTGCTACATACAGGCGATCTAATCATTGGGAACATGTATCCCCTTAAAACAAGATTTTTATTATAAATTCTTTTAAAACAACACCACACCCAGTGTTTCTATAATCCCAGAATGTCACTTTTTTCTAAATACTAATATATGATTTTCTAACATGGCCAGTTTTTTGTCTAACCCCATTAATATTGACCTATGGGCACAGACGCTAATCAGGTTTTTTCTACCAATTATGATATAACCGAGAACTCAGAAAATCCCTCTGTAAAAACATTGTTTAAAGAGTTATATTTAGCCTACAAAGAAAATATAAAATCTTGGTGGGAAACAAAAGGGTTGGAAAACTACATTAAAAATAAAATTGTTCCTAAGGGTCTCCGAATAACGATACAACCCTCACCCAGAACAGCCAATCCAAACTTGTTAGCAGCGTGGACAAAGGAGTCGGTGGAGGCTTCTGTGAGGTTTATGCAGCTTCTTCTCATTGAAGAAAAAAAATTATTTGAAGAATCAACTGAAAAATTGAACAACTTGATTGAAAAGGTTCAGAAACATAAATCAGATCCTGATTTTATTCGACGTGAGAATACGCTGCAAACCTCTATCGAAAAATTCCAGTCCAATCTAAAAGACCGAAAGCACACGCAATTTACACGGTATCTAGGTGAATTTAAAGATAACAGAGCGTACGAGTATCGGAGCAATACCTTATCTGAGATTTCATCATCAGATATTGATACCTCAGATACAGAGAGAGGAGATAACTTCACCACTTTTCGAGGGAAAGGTAGGCAGACGCAGGGAAGATGGTGTACCCAGAAATATCAACACAGGCAAAGGGGCAGAGGTGGAGGACCCAGATTGAACCAAGTTATGCCATCTTCATCTGCTTCCTCTGCAGTACCTCGACAGTCTTTTTTAGAACAGGGTCCATCAGGGGGATACGACCTCAGGAGCAAAGCAACATAGGACAGGGGGAGGTGATTAACCTCTCATCCTATGTGTTATTGGGAGAGGATTATTCCCTTTTGGGAAGAGGTCTAAATTTTGTCCCGACGGGCTCATATGACTGTTTTAGATGGGTGAAGGATTTGAACCTATTCGGACGTAACCTAAAATGGAAACTGTTTTTTCAACAAAATGATGTGGAAAATTGTAGAAGGCTGGGGGTTTTGGAGGACGATCTTGAAAGTTGACGGATCTACTGAATGAGAATGACCATATACGGGGGAAAGGTCCCTTTAAAGAATTGAAAAACAAGAGTACCAAGATGCCACCCATAAATGACGTAACCAGTATTGACATCTTTATGAAACTGGTGGAGGCAGATTTATCAAAGATTAAGGGTGGAAATCATGACTGGGCATCTAATTTAACTGAGGGTGAGAAAGCATCTCTAAAAAGACTTGAAAAAAAATAAGGATTTAATCATAAAGGCCTCTGATAAAGGGGGAACCTCGTTGTCATGAATCATTCAATATACCTGAATATGTGCCATGCTCTATTATTTGAGCATGACACATATGAAATTCTGTCAAAAGATCCCACAAAAGATTATAAGGAAGTCTTGGAGACCATATTAAATCAGGCTAAAGGAGAAGGGCTAATATCGGAGAATGAATATAGGTTCATGTTACCAGAGAAGGTTATGATCCCAACATTCTACGCCCTGCCAAAAGTACACAAGGGCTTGGAGCCTCTAAAAGAACGCCCAATAGTATCAGGGATAGATTCCCTAACACAAAATAGTGGAGTCTACCTGGATAGGGTATTAAGATCATTTGTCACTTTGCTTCCGTCTTACGTTAGGGACACTTCCCATTTGCTGTCTATGCTGGAGGGGATCACATTGGGAAGTGATACACTTATAGCGTCTATAGATGTCGAGGCGCTGTATAGCTCTATTCCACATGAACATGGTGAGAAGGCTGTGGCCCATTTCCTTAGGACCAGGGCGGTGGAATGTTGGGATCATAATGCCTTCATACAAAACCTCTTGTCGTTTTTTCTGACCCACAACTATTTTTTATTCAAATGGTAAGTACTTCCACCAGCTCAGGGGTACAGCGATGGGGAGCCCCTGTGCCCCCACGTACGCTAATATCTTCCTGTGCTGATATTTGATATTCTGGTCTAGCTCCACCAATGATTTTTGTAAGTTTGTGGAGAACATTAACGACAATGTTATTGGTCTGAAATTTACATGTGAGTACCATGAACATAACATCAATTTTTTGAGCCTAACAATATCAAAAAGGCAGGATGGAGGCATTGAAACCTGTACATTTCGAAAACCGACGGCTGTTAACAACTTACTACGGTGGAATAGTCATCACCCGGTACCCCTAAAAAGAGGAATACCAAAAGGGCAGTTCCTACGTATTAGGAGGAACTGCTCGGATGTGGGGGTATATAGGAAGCAGGCAGAAGAGTTGTATGGCAGATTTAGGGCGAGAGGGTACCCAAAGAATGTACTAGATGGTCCTTTCAAAGAGGCACTTACAGCTAATAGACAATCTCTCCTTATTAAAAAAGAACGGAATGAAATGGAGAGAGTAGTTAGGATGATCGGTACATATGATGGGCAGTCCGAAAGGGTCTTTCAGATATTTCAGAAACACTGGGGTATTCTGCTTGCAGACCCTAATGTTAGTAACTTGATATCCTCCAGGCCCAGTATCACGTACAGGAGAGGAAGGACCATAGGGGATACTCTGGTCCGGAGCCTGTATGTTAGGCCTCAGAAGGAAGGCACCTGGCTTGATAGAAAACCAAATGGTTTCTATAGATGTGGGAACTGTTCGAGATGTGCGATGATGGTACAATGTAAAACGTTCCGCAGTGCGGCGAATGGTAGAGAATACCACATTAGAGATTTTGGAAATTGCAAAACCACCGGGGTAGTCTATAAAGCTACGTGTACCTGCCCGAAAGACTACATCGGCAAAACAATTAGAGAACTAAGGGTGAGGGTGGGGGAACACGTAGGGGACATAAGGAATAAGAGGGACACCCCGGTGGCTCGGCATATGAATGAAGTGCATGGGGGTAACTTGAAAGAAATTGCCTTTAATATGGTGGAGATGATCAGACCCAAAATAAGAGGGGGTGACTTAGATAAAGCCATCCAGCGAAAAGAAACAGAATGGATGTATAGGCTACAATCTATGTCCCCCAAGGGCCTAAATGAATATCTCTCATACACATGTTTCATATAATAATTTCCTTTTTCTGTGTATTTTAGCTGCTAGGGCCCTATGGAATTAGGGTAGTATGGACTTATAGGTAAACTGGCCAATGTTTCAAGCATGTTTGTACATGCACCATATTACATGGAATACTATATTGAAAAATATATTTTTTGTTCTTTTTTTAGGGACATTATATCTATAATTTTTTCTATAATTACACAGGTCAACAAAAAAAAATTTTTTTTCTGGTGTCCAAAATATTTTAATGAATTTGGGGTATTTTTGGGGTGCTGATTCTGAATATGCTATCAGTTTTGCCAGATTGGCTCAAGTTTTTGACATTTTTGGTATCTTATTTATAGCACTTGTTGGTAAATGCGACGCATCATCTCATTAATTTCTTTGGATTAGTACTTGAACTGAGCAGTTCTCAATATAGTTTTGTGTTAATTAGTGTTCTAAAAGTTTGTTCATAGCTTGATTTTTGCACTAACTTTATGTTGTTGTCTGTTTTCCAGTGAAAAGCATGAACTCATCAAGAAGAAGTTGTCTTAACGATCCAGACTCATTCTGTTACATTTGTGGTGAATATACACTGCCAAAACATAGAAGAAACATAACAGACTTCGTAAAAAAAGTGTATTTTGCCTATTTTGGGGTTATGCTTGGGGACCAAGACAAGTTTTGGGCACCACACATAGTGTGCAAAGCATGTATCGAATTATTACGAAAATGGAGCAAAGGACAAAGAAAAAGCTTCAAATTTGGTGTTCCAATGGTGTGGAGAGAGCAAAAAAATCATCATGATGACTGTTATTTCTGTGCAGTGCAAGTGCAAGGATTCAATAAGCATAAGAAACGAAAATGGGAGTATCCTAACATGGAATCTGCAAGAAGGCCTGTCCCTCATTGTGAAGATGTGCCTGTACCTGTGTTTACCATGTTACCTGACCTTCCCCCACCTGATGATGATGAAATGCAGGGTATGGAGCTAAACATTAGTTCTGGAAATGAACTAGAATATGAAGGAAGTTTCAGAACACCTACGCAATTTACCCAAGGAGAGCTCAACGATCTAATAAGAGACCTCAACCTCTCAAAAAGTGCATCCGAACTTTTAGCTTCAAGGCTAAGTGAAAAAAATTGTCTGACGCCTGGAACTAAAATTACATCTTACAGGACCAGAGAAGAAGCACTTCTTCAATTTTTCTGTGAAGATGACCTACTTGTATATTGTAAGGATATTCCTGGCCTGATGCTGCAAATGGGTTTACAAGTATATCGTCCTGAAGACTGGAGGCTTTTCATAGATAGTTCTAAAAGGAGTTTGAAATGTGTTTTGTTGAACAATGGCAATCAGTGTGCATCTCTTCCAGTAGCTCACTCAACTAAACTTGCAGAACAATACAAAAATGTCAAAATGGTCTTGGAGAAACTGTGCTACCATGAGCATTCGTGGCTGATATGTGTTGATTTAAAAATGGTCAACTTTTTACTTGGACAGCAAAGTGGATACACAAAGTATCCTTGCTTCATCTGCATGTGGGATAGTAGAGCAAAACATCAGCACTGGGAGAAACTGAATTGGCCTCCAAGGGACACCTTGACAGTAGGAGCATCAAACATAGTGAACGAACCTTTGGTGGACAGGGAAAAAAATCATTCTACCACCACTTCACATAAAGTTAGGATTAATGTAGCAGTTCGTCAAGGCATTAGACAAAGATGGTAATTGCTTCATGTACATCTGCAGATCTTTCCCTGGTCTTAGTAGCGAAAAACTGAAGGCAGGAATCTTTGATGGTCCTCAAATTCGGAAACTCATTAAAGATTCAAATTTTCCTAAGGAAATGAATGACATTGAAGCTGCTGCATGGTGTAGTTTTGTGTTGGTAGTGAAGAACTTCTTGGGAAATCAAAAGGCAGACAATTATGAAGAACTGGTACAAAACATGCTATTGTGATTTAGAAATCTGGGTGTACACATGAGCATTAAATTGCATTATCTTCACAGTCACTTGGACAGATTTCCAGAAAACCTTGGAGATTTTAGCGAAGAACAAGGGGAGAGATTTCATCAGGATATTATGGTGATGGAGGAAAGGTACCAAGGCAGATGGGACAGACATATGATGGCTGATTACTGCTGGAATCTACAGCGTGACTGCCCAAATAGCTCACATAGAAGAAAATCATATAAAAAGCGCTTTTCCAGCGATTAAATGTCTCCTATCTTTCATGTCTTGTTCATTTTTGAAGATTACTTTCTAAAACTAGTTAAAATAAACTAAAATCAACATTTACTTTGTTAAATTTATTGTATTCATGACAATATCAATAAAGTTAATGCGCGTGTAGCAAATTACGTCTTTTTTTTTTTTTTTTTTTACCCATTTTACGAAAAATCTCAAAAACTTGAGCCAATCTGGCAAAACTGATGACATATTCAGAATCAGCACCCCAAAGTTACCCTAAATTCGATGAAATATCTTTGGCACCAAAAATGCTGTTGACCAGTGTTATCTGTCCCCCCATTCTACTGATTTGGCAAGAGAGAATGTTTTATCTATTTAAATAATCTATGAGTAAAGCTGCGGTGTCATTTCATTAACGGGCTGAGGATATTTGCCATATTGCTGTATGACAATCTATGGCACTCAGAATATATGTAAAATCTTTGCCGGACTTAGGTTTAAGTTTTGGTATATTGATCCGGAACCTGTGCATATCACTTTTTTTTCCGGCAGTCAAACTTACTGTGAGCGCACGGAATATTATTTCCGGTTTGGCGCAATGAAGTGTTACACATGCAGCATCCGGTCTGTGGAACGCTGATGTAATTTTCTTCTAAGCTCATGCTCACTAACATGAGGGTATTGGTATCTCCGCGCAAGCGCAGGAGGACGTGGGTACGTCTAATCTTGCATCTGGGATATGAGGATTCTAATTGTACTTCCGCACTTGCGCATTAAGCGTATACACACGCCGGAGTAACACGGGGTTGTTTTGGGAGGTAAGACATCTTATCACTCAGTGTTTTGTGTCAGTACTAATTAAGGCTGACGCTGATTGGAGCATACATATGAACGGGGGTATTTAATTCCGCCCGGTCGGACTGCGGGCTATGCCGCTTATCTATGGCATCCGCTATCTGACATCCTCTATAATGTGCCTCCTGATGAACCGAACCACGGGGAAACACGTTGAGGCGTAACGTATAATATGCAATCTTGCGAGTACTACTGACATATCTTGCAGTGTGACTTAATATGTCCATTTGGACATTTGATAATGACTATTGATGCTGTCAATTCTTTTTGTTAGGCGTTTTTTGGTTGCACTAATGATATCTGTGCTATAAGTGGTCTGACATTTTATAAATCATGTGTTTTTGAGATATGATCAGTAGTTGATATATTTTGCCAAATACATCTTTACATATGTGGCATATTTGTTAGCATACCCACTGCAATTTAGTAATCCAGAATGATAAACTATGATTAGGGACTGTATACCTGCAAGGAAAATGACAATATTTATCCTGTTCTTTGCCGTGGTCCTTTTTTTGCTAATTTCATTATAATGAGTTATTTATATTTTTTTTTTTTACCAATTTTTTTGTCTTTCTTCATCTTTGTTCTTTCATTATTGTTTTCTCACCTGTAGAATAGGGTGAGCTAGGGTAGTGAGGGGTAGCCTACGTTGAGTGGGGGCGCCAAAAAAGCGTTATTAGGGTGCCAACCTCCACAGCCAAGCAGGGGACAGGAAAGGTTATTCTAGGGTATGCGTTAGACCTTGGTCCTTTTTTTTGCATTTGTAGGCAATTTTCTGCCAAGAACACTGGGTGTGGTGTTGTTTTAAAAGAATTTATAATAAAAATCTTGTTTTAAGGGGATACATGTTCACTAAGTTTCTTCCCAGAATGTGACTTTTTTCTAAATACTAATATACAATCTAATCATTGCCTGTATGTAGCAGAGCTGATACGATTATGGCAGCTTCTAGTCTCCCATGGAGACTATTGAAGCATGTCAAAAGTTAATAAAAAAGGATTTGAAAAATATTTTAAAAAAAATTAAAAAGGTCAAATCACCCACCTTTCACCCCATTCAAAATAAAATACAAAAAATAAATAAATCAAACATACACATACATATTTGAGTTCAGAATCGCCCGATCAATATAAAAAAAATTAACCCAAATCGCTAAATGGCGTAACGAGAAAAAAGTCAAAACCCCATATCTAAAGATATATTATTTCTAAAAACTTTTTTTTTTTGTGTAATGGCAGCAAAACAATACAAAAAAAAAAAAAAAAAAAAAAAAAAAAAAAAAAAAAAAATTATATATATATATATATATATATATATATATATATATATATATATATATATATATATATATATATATATATATATATATATATATATATATATATATATATATATATATATATATATATATATATATATATACTAGCTGTACTACCCGGCTTCGCCCGGGTTAATGACTGCTGTTAGCAAAATAGAATGTGTTAACAAAAATTTATTCTGCACACAAAAACCACAAAACAAATAGATAGAAATGTAATTATTAAAAGGCAAAAACTAAGCAAATAGAAGCATTTCACAACATATATTAGCTTTGTTATACTGAGAATGTCTTTGTTGCCTATATTAACCAATCAGAGCTCAGGTTAATTAACTGTAGCAAAATAGAAGCTGAGCTGTGATTGGTTGCTATTGGCAGCCTGATAAATCCCCAGCCAACAGGAAGCCCTCCCCCCTGGCAGTATATATTAGCTCACACATACACATAATAGACAGGTCATGTGACTGACAGCTGCCGTATTTCCTATATGGTACATTTGTTGCTCTTGTAGTTTGCTTATTAATCAGATTTTTATTTTTGAAGGACAATACCAGACTTGTGTGTGTTTTAGGGCGAGTTTTATGTGTCAAGTTGTGTGTGTTGAGTTGCGTGTGGCGACATGCATGTAGCGACTTTTGTGAGATGAGTTTTGTGTGGCGACATGCGTGTAGCAACATTTTGTGTGTTGAGTTGCATGTGACAGGTTAGTGTAGCAAGTTGTGTGCAGCAAGATTTGTGCATGGCGAGTTTTGCGCGTGGCGAGTTTTATGTGTGGTGCATTTTGAGTATGTGCAAGTTTTGTGTGAGGCAACTTTTGCATGTGGTGCAACTTTTGTAC
Organism: Ranitomeya variabilis; assembly: GCF_051348905.1. NCBI lineage: Eukaryota > Metazoa > Chordata > Amphibia > Anura > Dendrobatidae > Ranitomeya > Ranitomeya variabilis. Next base: position 354,504,996 of record NC_135237.1, on the reverse strand, counting down.
ATGTGGCAATTTTTCTGTGTGTGCAAGTTTTGCATGAGGTGAGTTTTCCATGAGGTGAGTTTTGCACGTGTGGCGAGTTTTGCGTGAGCCTAGTTTTGCATATGGCGAGTTTTGCATGTAGCGAGTTTTGAGTGGTGACTTTTGTGTTTCGACTTTTATGTGGCGAGGTTGGTGTGTGTGTGTGGTGAAATGTGTGCTGAGGGTGGTATATGTGTTCAAGCACGTGGTAGTGTGTGGCGCATTTTGTGTTTGTGTTCATATCCCCGTGTGTGGTGAGTATCCCATGTCGGGGCCCCACCTTAGCAACTGTACGGTATATACTCTTTGTCGCCATCGCTCTCATTCTTTAAGTCCTCATTGTTCACATCTGGCAGCTGTCAATTTTCCTCCAACACTTTTCCCTTCACTTTTTCCCCATTATGTAGATAGGAGCAAAATTGTTTGGTGAATTGGAACGCGCGGGGTTAAAATTTCACCTCACAACATAGCCTATGACGCTCTCGGGGTCCAGACGTGTGACTGTGCAAAATTTTGTGGCTGTAGCTGCGACGGTACAGATGCCAATCCCGGACATACACACATACATACATACACACATTCAGCTTTATATATTAGATATACCTGTATGTAATCTCCTGTATATAGTATATACCTGTGTGTCATCTCACCTATATATAGTATATATCTGTGTGTCATCTCCTGTATATAGTATATACCTGTATGTCATCTCCTCCTATACATAGCATATACCTGTGTCATCTCCTCCTGTATATACTATATACCTGTAGGTAATCTGCTCCTGTATATAGTATATACCTGTGTGTCATCTCCTCCTGTATATAGTATATACCTGTATGTCATCTCCTCCTGTATGTAGTATGTACCTGTATGTCATCTCCTCCTCTATATAGTATATACCTGTGTGTCATCTCTCCTGTATATAGTATATATCTGTGTGTCATCTCCTCCTGTATATAGTATATACCTGTGTGTCATCTCCCCTGTAAATAGTATATACCTGTGTGTCATCTCCTGTATATAGTATATAGCTGTATGCCATCTCCTCCTGTATTAGCCCTCGTTCACACGTTATTTGGTCAGTATTTTTACCTCAGTATTTGTAAGCTAAAATGGCAGCCTGATAAATCCCCAGCCAACAGTAAGCCCACCCCCTGGCAGTATATATTAGCTCACACATACACATAATAGACTGGTCATGTGACTGACAGCTGCCGGATTCCTATATGGTACATTTGTTGCTCTTGTAGTTTGTCTGCTTATTAATCAGATTTTTATTTTTGAAGGATACCAGACTTGTGTGTGTTTTAGGGCGAGTTTCGTGTGTCAAGTTGTGTGTGTTGAGTTGCGTGTGGCGACATGCATGTAGGGACTTTTGTGAGATGAGTTTTGTGTGGCGACATGCGTGTAGCAACTTTTTGTGTGTCGAGTTGCATGTGACAGGTTAGTGTAGCAAGTTGTGTGCAGCAAGTTTTGCGCATGGCGAGTTTTGCGCGTGGCGAGTTTTATGTGTGGTGCCTTTTGAGTATGTGCAAGTTTTGTGTGAGGCAACTTTTGCATGTGTTGCAACTTTTGTGCATGTGGCAATTTTTCTGCGTGTGGCAATTTTTCTGCGTGTGCAAGTTTTGCGTGTGGCGAGTTTTGCACGTGTGGCGAGTTTTGCATGTGGAGAGTTTTGCGCGTGGCGAGTTTTGAGCGGCGACTTTTGTGTTTCTACTTTTATGTGGCGAGGTTGGTGTATGTGTGGTGAAATGTGCACTGAGGGTGGTATATGTGTTCGAGCACGTGGTAGTGTGTGGCGCATTTTGTGTGTGTGTTCATATCCCCGTGGTGGTGTGATTATCCCATGTTGGGGCCCCACCTTAGCAACTGTACAGTATATACTCTTTGGTGCCATCGCTGTCATTCTTTAAGTCCCCCTTGTTCACATCTGGCAGCTGTTAATTTGCCTCCAACACTTTTCCTTTCATTTTTTCCCCATTATGTAGATAGGGGCAAAATTGTTTGGTGACTTGGAAAGCGCGGGGTTAAAATTTCACCTCACAATATAGCTTTGACGCTCTCAGGGTCCAGACGTGTGACTGTGCAAAATTTTGTGCCTGTAGCTGCGACGCCTCCAACACTTTTCCTTTCACTTTTTCCCCATTATGTAGATAGGGGCAAAATTGTTTGGTGAATTGGAAAGCGCGGGGTTAAAATTTCACCTCACAACATAGCCTATGACGCTCTCGGGGTCCAGACGTGTGACTGTGCAAAATTTTGTGGCTGTAGCTGCTACGGTTCAGATGCCAATCCCGGACATACATACATACATACATACATACACACACACACACATTCAGCTTTATATATTATATATATATATATATATATATATATATATATATATATATATATATATATATATATATATATATATATATATCTATATCTGGTATGGTTGGAATCACACCATCCCGAAGAATAAAGTTGTCTAGTCAATTACAATGCATGTTGAACAACTCCAAAATAAAAATTAGAACTGTTCTTGAGCTGTGATCTACACACGTGGTCAAAATTGTTGGTGCCCCTCATTAATGATAGAAAAACCCACAATGGTCACAGAAAAAAGAAAGAAAGAAAGAAAGAAAAAGAAAAGAAGCCTGGACAGAAATTATGGTACCCCTGAAAATAATGTGACAAAAGGGACATGTTAAATCCAGGTGTGTCCACTAACTAGCATCACATGTGTCTACAATTTTGAAATCAGTGAGTGGGCCTGTCTACAGGTTCTCACTGTGCTGTTTGGTGACATGGTGTGTATCACACTCAAAATGGACCAGAGGAAGCGAAGGAAAGTTGTTTCAGGAGATTAGAAATTATAGACAAACATGTTAAAGGTAAAAGTTATAAGACCATCTCCAAGCAGCTTCATGTTCCTGTGACTACAGTTGCACATATTATTCAGAAATTTAAGATTCATGGGACTGTAGCTATGAGACGGATAATACAAATTGTCACAAAAGAGTCCAGAAAAACTTCTAAACAGATTGAAGGTAAATTTCAAGCTCAAGCAACATCAGTGTCAGATCGCACCATCCGTTGTTGTATGAGCCAAAGTGGACTTCATGAGAGATGACCATTGTTGAAAAAAAAAAAAAAAATTGTAAAAAAGCCAGACTGGAATTTCCCAAACTACATGTTGACAAGCCACAATGCTTCTGGGACAATGTCCTATGGACAGATGAGACAAAAATTGAACTTTTTGGCAAGGTACATCAGCTCTATGTTCACAAATGGAAAAATGAAGCACATCAAGAAAAGAACACTGTCCATACTGTGAAACATGGAGGAGGCTCTGTTATGTTCTGGGGCTGCTTTGCTGCATCTGGCACAGGGTGTCTAGAATCAGTGCATTGTACAATGAAATCTTAAGACAATCAAGGGATTATAGAGAGAAATGAGCTGCCCAGTGTCAGAAAGCTTGGTCTCAGTCACTGGTCAAGGGTCTTGTAATAGTATAATGACCCAAAACACACAGCTAAAAACACACAAGAATGGCTACGAGGAAAACACTGGACTATTCTGAAGTGGCCTTGTATGAGCCCTGACCTAAATCCTATAGAGCATCTTTGGAAAGAGCTGAACATGCCATCTGGAAAAGGCAACCTTCAAACACGAGACAACTGGAGCAGTGGGACAAAATACCTGTCAAGAGGTGCAGAAGTCTCAATGACAGTTACAGAAATCGTTTGATTGCAGTGATTGCCTCAAAAGGTTGTGCAACAAAATATTAAAGGGAACCTGTCACCTGAATTTGACGGGACCAGTTTGGGGTCATATGGGCGGGGTTTTCGGGTGTTTGATTCACCCTTTCCTTACCCGCTGGCTGCATGCTGGCCACAATATTGGATTGAAGTTCATTCTCTGTCCTCCGGAGTACACGCCAGCGCAAGCCGCAGGTTTCATTGAGACTCTGTGTAACGTCCTGAATGTCTGATTCCGACCCCAGAGTCACCCCAATGGTATAGGACGGTGCCCGGTGGATCCTGACACTGTGCAGTCTCTGGCTGCCATCTGCAGCTGTTCTGTAACCCGCTGATGTCCGGGCACACTAAGGGCATTGGTACTGGAGATCCCTCATGGATGTTGCCCCCATTCTGGAGATGATCTCCTGCCATGTCAGGTCAGGTCACAACAGCCGGCGACCCACACACAGTAATGCCTACCTCTCCGCAGCGCTGGCAAAGCACACTGGGCACGTAGCCGTACAGCCGGCCTTCTCACACTTCCTGTACTTCTTCTCCAGGTAATCCTCCTCATCCTCTATGGCCTCACTCGCCTTTCTCCTCGCCTGACGGAACCAGAAGGAAAAACAGCTTAGAACAAAAGGCACAAGCGGCTTTATCGCAAAGGCGCTACAAGGAGCGCAGGGCGGTCACCTGCCGTCCTGAAGAGCGCACAGGCAGGCCGTCCGGTGAGGGCGAGGGCTCCGACTGGCCGCCGCCGCCGCTGCTGCTCTTCTTCTTTCCTTTGCCCTTAACACTAGACATAGCTGGGGATCAGGCAGCAGGTCACGTGTGTGCAGAGCAGGCAGCAGGTCACGTGTGTACAGGAGGCAGGTCACGTGTGCGCAGGGCAGGCAGCGGCTCACACGTCGGGACTTCCGCTCAGTACTGTGATTGGCTGGATGTCATGACTGTCACTACTGCACACGTGACACAACACTAATGACAGGGATGCTACTTAACCCTTTGCAAGATTTTACCTAATTCTAGAGCGGCGAAAGCAAACACCAGACACTGCGAGCTGCGGCCTCCCCGTCCGTCTCTGGGCCAGTTTGACGTCATGACGTAGCACACTTCGTCTGCAGTTCGACGCTGCGTGGTGCTCGGCCTGTGGCCGTGTAGTGTACTGCTGTACGTGTACTGCTGTACTGAGAGGCTCCAGTGTGAGGTGATAGCGGCTCCTGCGGCCGAGCAGAAGGGCCCTCATGGTGTGCTCCAGAGAGGCTCAATCTAGCACTTCCTAAGGCTACGTTCACATTTGCGTTGTGCGCCGCAGCGCACAACGCAAACAAAAACGCGGCAAAACGCACGCTAAAACGCTGCGTTTTTGCGCCGCATGCGTCCTTTTTGGCCGAAAGTTGGACGCAAAAAAAATGCAACTTGATGCGTTTCTTGCGTCCAACGCTTGCGGCCATGCGGCGCAAAACGCAGCACAACGCATGTCCATGCGCCCCCATGTTAAATATAGGGGCGCATGACGCATGCGGCGACGCTGCGGCGCCCGACACTGCGGCGACGCTGCGGCGCCCGACACTGCGGCGCTGACCGCAAATGTGAACGTAGCCTGAATAGCAGAAAGTGTGAGATGGCGCAGGCATCCTTCCAGGGGTGATCCAGGACTTGTAATGTGCGTCTAAGGTCAAGAACTGACACTGTCTGCCTGTTCTGTGACAATCTTTGCGGTCTCTGCGTTCCATCCCTTGCTTCATCTAATTACCTCTCCTCGCCAGAGCAGCATCTTCTCTCCCACACTGACCTGCTGACAGGGCGTTGCTGCACACATCATACTGACTGACAGCCGGCGTCACTGCACACATCATGCTGACTGACAGCCGGCATCGCTGCACACATCATACTGACTGACAGCCGGCATCACTGCTCACATCATACTGATTGACAGCCGGCGTCACTGCACCCATCATACTGACTGACAGACGGCATTGTTGCACACATCATACTGACTGACAGCCGGCGTTACTGCACACATCATACTGACTGACAGCCGGCGTCACTGCACACATCATACTGACTGACAGACAGCGTCGCTGCACACATACTGACTGACAGCCAGCGTCACAGCACACATCATACTGACTGACAGCCGGCATCACTGCACACATCATACTGACTGACAGACGGCGTCACTGCACACATCATGCTGACTGACAGACGGCGTCGCTGCACACATCATACTGACTGACAGCCGGCGTCACTGCACACATCATACTGACTGACAGCCGGCGTTGCTGCACACATGCTGACTGACAGCTGTCGTCGCTGCACACATCATGCTGACTGACAGATGGCGTCACTGCACACATCATGCTGACTGACAGCCAGCGTCACTGCACACATAATGCTGACTGACAGCCGGCGTCACTGCACACAAACTGACTGACAGCTGGCGTCGCTGCACACATCATGCTGACTGAGAGCCGGCATCGCTGCACACATCATGCTAGCTGACAGCCGGCGTCGCTGCACACATCATACTGACTGACAGTCAGCGTCACTGCACACATCATGCTGACTGACAGCCAGCGTCACTGCGCACATCATGCTGACTGACAGCCGGCGTCACTGCACACAAACTGACTGACAGCTGGCGTCGCTGCACACATCATGCTGACTGACAGCCGGCGTCACTGCACACATCATGTTGACTGACAGCCGGCATCGCTGCACACATCATACTGACTGACAGCCGGCATCACTGCTCACATCATACTGACAGCCGGCGTCACTGCAGACATCATACTGACTGACAGACGGCATTGTTGCACACATCATACTGACAGCCGGCATCACTGCTCACATCATACTGACAGCCGGCGTCACTGCACCCATCATACTGACTGACAGACGGCATTGTTGCACACATCATACTGACTGACAGCCGGCGTTACTGCACACATCATACTGACTGACAGCCGGCGTCACTGCACACATCATACTGACTGACAGACGGCGTCGCTGCACACATGCTGACTGACAGCCAGCGTCACAGCACACATCATACTGACTGACAGCCGGCATCACTGCACACATCATACTGACTGACAGACGGCGTCACTGCACACATCATACTGACTGACAGACGGCGTCACTGCACACATCATGCTGACTGACAGACGGCGTCGCTGCACACATCATACTGACTGACAGCCGGTGTCAGTGCACACATCATACTGACTGACAGCCGGCGTTGCTGCACACATGCTGACTGACAGCTGTCGTCGCTGCACACATCATGCTGACTGACAGATGGCGTCACTGCACACATCATGCTGACTGACAGCCAGCGTCACTGCACACATCATGCTGACTGACAGCCGGCGTCACTGCACACAAACTGACTGACAGCTGGCGTCGCTGCACACATCATGCTAGCTGACAGCCGGCGTCGCTGCACACATCATACTGACTGACAGCCAGCGTCACTGCACACATCATGCTGACTGACAGCCAGCGTCACTGCACACAAACTGACTGACAGCTGGCGTCGCTGCACACATCATGCTGACTGACAGCCGGCGTCACTGCACACATCATGTTGACTGACAGCCGGAATCGCTGCACACATCATACTGACTGACAGCCGGCGTCACTGCTCACATCATACTGACTGACAGCCGGCGTCACTGCAGACATCATACTGATTGACAGCCGGCGTCACTGCACCCATCATACTGACTGACAGACGGCATTGTTGCACACATACTGACTGACAGCCGGCGTTACTGCACACATCATACTGACTGACAGCCGGCGTCACTGCACACATCATACTGACTGACAGACGGCGTCGCTGCACACATGCTGACTGACAGCCAGCGTCACAGCACACATCATACTGACTGACAGCCGGCGTCACTGCACACATCATGCTGACTGACAGACGGCGTCGCTGCACACATCATACTGACTGACAGCCGGCGTTGCTGCACACATGCTGACTGACAGCTGTCGTCGCTGCACACATCATGCTGACTGACAGATGGCGTCACTGCACACATCATGCTGACTGACAGCCAGCGTCACTGCACACATCATGCTGACTGACAGCCGGCGTCACTGCACACAAACTCATATATAGTCAAGTAAAAAAGGCAGCACACTGCAGCGCTAAGACATGCAAACATGAAACATGAAAACTGAACTGCAATACTGCACTAGAAATATGAAAAATGAGAGCGTTTAGCGCATAAAAATGGCCAATTTTATGTGTACCTGATAGCCCCTTTACGGCATCTCTCGTATATCAGGTCCTACGCTTGCCTACCTCGCTGAGAATAAACGTCTCCATGTGAATGGGTACCTGTGAAAACCTCTTCCTAGACTCATATTCTCTCTCTCTGTGGAGGGGTACTGGACCTACTGCGATTAAAACACCTGGGCTAGGAGGCGGAGTGCTCAGTCAGAAGGCTAAATAATATATTTGAAAAAACTGACCGTCACATCCATACATAGACTAAGTGTGAACAGGTGCTGAACCTAGAGTAACCAACTCATATATAGTCAAGTAAAAAAGGCAGCACACTGCAGCGCTAAGACATGCAAATTGGCCATTTTTATGCGCTAAACGCTCTCATTTTTCATATTTCTAGTGCAGTATTGCACTATGCTGCTGCCACTAGGAGGCTGACACTAAGTGAAACAAAGAAAGTTAGCTCCTCCTCTGCAGTATACACCCTCCTGCTGGCTCTCAGCTAACCAGTTCGGTGCAAAAGCAGTAGGAGATCAATAACATATGAGCGTATAGCATGTCATATTATATACAGTTAGGTCCATATATATTTGGACAGAGACAACATTTTTCTAATTTTAGTTATAGACATTACCACAATGAATTTTAAACAAAACCATTCAGATGCAGTTGAAGTTCAGACTTTTAAATTTCATCTGGGGGTATCCACATTAAATTGGATGAAGGGTTTAGGAGTTTCAGCTCCTTTACATGTGCCACCCTGTTTTTAAAGGGACCAAAAGTAATTGGACAGATTAAATTTTAAATAAAATGTTCATTTTTAGTACTTGGTTGAAAACCCTTTGTTGGCAATGACTGGTGATGTCTATGAGTTCAAGACTTCAGGCAGATGCTGTGTTTCCTCCTTTTTGATGCCCTGCCAGGCCTTCACTGCGGTGGTTTTCAGTTGCTGTTTGTTTGTGGGCCTTTCTGTCTGAAGTTCTGTCTTTAACAAGTGAAATGCATGCTCAATTGGGTTGAGATCAGGTGACTGACTTGGCCATTCAAGAATATGCCACTTCTTTGCCTTAATAAACTCCTGGGTTGCTTTGGCTTTATGTTTTGGGTCATTGTCCATCTGTAGTATGAAACGACGACCAATCAGTTTTGCTGCATTTGGCTGGATCTGAGCACACAGTATGGCTCTGAATACCTCAGAATTCATTCGGCTGCTTCTGTCCTGTGTCACATCATCAATAAACACTAGTGACCCAGTGCCACTGGCAGCCATGCATGCCCAAGCCATCACACTGCCTCCGTTTTATAGATGATGTGGTATGCTTTGGATCATGAGCTGTACCAAGCCTTCGCCATACTTTTCTCTTTCCATCATTCTGGTAGAGGTTGATCTTGGTTTCATCTGTCCAAAGAATGTTCTTCCAGAACTGTGGTGGCTTTTTTAGATGTTCTTTAGCAAAGTCCAGTCTACCCTTTTTATTCTTGATGCTTATGAGTGGCTTGCACCATGCAGTGAACCGTCTGCATTTACTTTCATGCAGTCTTCTCTTTATAGTAGATTTGGATATTGATACGACTACCTCCTGGAGAGTGTTGTTCACTTGGTTGGCTGTTTTGAAGGGGTTTCTCTTCACCATGGAGATTATTCTGCGATCATCCACCACTGTTGTCTTCCGTGGGGGCGCCAGTCTTTTTGCATTGATGAGTTCACCAGTGCTTGCTTTCTTTCTCAGGATGCACCAAACTGTAGATTTTGCCACTCCTAATATTGTAGCAATTTCTCGGATGGGTTTTTTCTGTTTTCGCAGCTTAAGGATGGCTTGTTTCACCTGCATGGAGAGCTCCTTTGACTGCATGTTTACTTCACAGCAAAACCTCCCAAATGCAAGCACCACACCTCAAATCAACTCCAGTCCTTTTATCTGCTTAATTGAGAATGACATAACGAAGGGATTACCCACACCTGTCCATGAAATAGCCTTGGAGTCAATTGTCCAATTACTTTTGGTCCCTTTAAAAACAGGGTGGCACATGTTCAAGAGCTGAAACTCCTAAACTCTTCATCCAATTTTAATGTGGATACCCTCAAATGAAAGCTGAAAGTCTGAACTTCAACTGCATCTGAATCGTTTTGTTTAAAATTTATTGTGGTAATGTCTAGAACCAAAATTAGAATAATGTTGTCTCTGTCCAAATATATATGGACCTAACCGTATATATATATATATATATACACCTATTCTTTGTGTACACATTTATTCTACCTATTCTATTCTGTCAGTGTGATTTTACTGTACACCGCACTGCTTTTCTAGAGAACACTGCTGCGTATTTCTCGCAAGTCACACGCATGGTCAGTGTGTAATCCGTAATTTTCTCGCCCCCATAGACTTTCATTGGTGGATTTTTTGCGCAATTCGCTGACAAACGCAGCATGATGCGATTTTCTACGGCCGTACAAGACCGTATAATACGGATCCGTAAAATACGGCAGATAGGAGCAGGGCCATAGAGAATCATGGTACCGTATGCAATCCGTATTTTCTGCGCCTCTCATACGTCCGTAAAACACACCAGTGTGACGCCGGCCTGAGGGGGTCTATATGATAGAAAATACCAAAAAGTTACACCATTCTCAAGGTGCTCAAAACCACATCTAAGAAGTTTATTAACCCTTCAGGTGCTTCACAGGAATTTTTGGAATGAACATTTACCTTTTTTTCACAAACAAATTACTTCAGATTCAATTTGTTTTATTTTACCAATTGTAATAGGAGAAATTGGACCCCAAAAGTTGTTTGAGCGCATGGCGAAGCTCGGAAATGAAGGAGCACCATTTGACTTTTCAATGCAAAATTGGCTCGAATTGAGATAGGACGCCATGTCGCGTTTGGAGAGCCCCTGATGTGCCTAAACAGTGGAAACTCCACACAAGTGGCACTATTTTGGAAAGTAGACCCCCTAAGGAACTTATGTAGATGTATGATGAGCACTTTGAACCCCCAAGTGCTTCACAGAAGTTTATAATGTAGCGCCGTAAAAATAAAAAATCATATTTGTTTCACAAAAACGATTTTTCGCCCCCAATTTTTTATTTTGCCAAGGGTAACAGGAGAAATTGGACCCCAAAAGTTGTTGTGCAATTTGTCCTTAGTACGCTGATACCCCATATGTGGGGGCAAACCGCTGTTTGGGCGCACGGCAGAGCGCGGAAGGGAAGGAGCACAGTTTGACTTTTTCAACGCAGAATTGGCTGGAATTGAGATCAGATGCCATGTGGTGTTTGGAGAGCCTCTGATGTGCCTAAACAATGGAAACCCCCACAAGTGACCCCATTTTGGAGACTAGACTACCTAAGGAACTTATAAAGATGTGTGGTGTGCACTTTGGACCCCCAATTGTTTCACTAAAGTTTATAATATAGAGTCGTGAAAATTAAAAAATCATTTTTTTTCCACAAAAATGATATTTTAGCCCCCAGTTTTGTATTTTCCCAAGGGTAACAGGAGAAATTGGACACCAAAAGTTGTTGTCCAATTTGTGGCGAGTGTGCTGATACCCCATATGTGGGGGGGGAACCACCGTTTGGGTGCATGGCAGAGCTCGGAAGGGAAGGAGCGCCATTTTGGAATGCAGACATTGATGGAATGTCTGCGGGCGTCACGTTGCGTTTGCAGAGCCCCTGATGTACCTAAACAGTAGAAACCCCCCACAAGTGACCCCATATTGGAAACTAGACCCCCAAAGTAACTTTTCTAGATGTGTTGTGAGAACTTTGAAGCCCCAAGTGTTTCACTAAAGTTTATAACGCAGAGCCGTGAAAATAAAAAATATTTTTTTTTCCACAAAAATGATTTTTTAGCCCCCAGTTTTGTATTTTCCCAAGGGTAACAGGAGAAATTGGACCCCAAAAGTAGTTGTCCAATTTGTGTTGAGTACGCTGATATCCCATACTACTGTTTGGGCAGAAACCCCTTTTGAAAAAGCTGGACCGCGAAACGCGCATCAAGGAGCTTCTGGGCTAAGTGGGATAAGCCATCCGTGTACTTATGGGTAAGCATGTATGAATGACTAGTAAGTTGGGAGTGATTTGCGGGGTAGTGCTTTCTGCACCCATTATTTTGTTAGAATCCTCTGCCATGTGGGTGGTATTGTGTAACCATTGTCACTCATAGATAGCTTGCTCAGGAGGTATTTAGCTTTTCTTGCTTAAACTAGCCTACCTTCACGTCTCCTCCATATTTCCTCACTGTATGGTTATATTATTTTTTGTACAGTGATTTGTATTTGTTTAAATAAAGTTTTTTCTAATGGTGATTATGCTTTGTGGTATTTTTATACTCCATTATAAAAAAAATCATTTTTTTCCCACAAAAATGATTTTTTTAGCCCCCAAATTTTTATTTTCCCAAGGGTAACAGGAGAAATTGGACCACAAAAGTTGTTGTTCAATTTGTCCTTAGTGCGCTGATACCCTATATGTGGGGGTAAACCACTGTTTGGGCGCACGTCGGAGCTCGGAAGGGAAGAAGCGGCGTTTTGGAATGCAGGAATGGTCTGTGGGCATCACATTGCATTTGCAGAGCCCCTGATGTGCCTAAACAGTGGAAACCCCCAATTCTAACTCCAACCCTATCCCCAACACACCCTTAACCCTAATCCCAACCATAACCACACCCCTAACCCCAACACACCCCTAACCCTAATCATAACCCGAACACACCCTTAATCCCAACCCCAACACACCCCTAACCCCAACACACCCCTAACCCTAATCGCAATGCTAACCATAACCCTAACCAAATCCTCTAACCTTGACACACCCCTAACCCAACCGTAAATGTAATCCGAACCCTAACTTTAGCTCCAACCCTAACCCCAACTCTAGCCCCAACTCGAACCCTAACTTTAGCTCCAACCCTAACCCTAACTTCAGCCCCAACCCTAACCCTAGCTTTAGCTCCAACCCTAACCCTAATGGGAAAATGGAAATAAATACATTTTTTTAATTTTATTATTTTTCTCTAACTAAGGGGGTCATGAAGGGGGGTTTTATTTACTTTTATAGCTGTTTTTTTAGCAGATTTTTATGATTGGCAGCTGTCACACACTAAAAGACGCTTTTTATTGCAAAAAATATTTTTTGCGTCACCACATTTTGAGAGCTTATAATTTTTCCATATTTTGGCCCACAGAGTCATGTTGGGTCTTGTTTTTTGCTGGACGACTTTACGTTTTTATTGGTACCATTTTCGGGCACATGACATTTTTTGATCGCTTTTTATTCCGATTTTTGTTAGGCAGAATGAACAAAAACCAGCAATTCATGAATTTCTTTTTTTTTTTGGGGGGGGGGCGTTTATACCGTTCCGCGTTTGGTAAAATTGATAAAGCAGTCTTAATCTTCGGGTTTGTACGATTACAGGGATATCTCAGTTATTTTTTTTAATGTTTTGTCGCTTTTATACAATAAAAACTTTTATATAAAAAAAAATTATTTTTGCATCGCATTATTCTGAGGGCTATAAAAAAAAATTTTCGCTGATGACACTATATGGCGGCTCATTTCTTGCGGGACAAGATGACGTTTTCAGCGGTACCATGTTCGCCTGCATGTAGCAGAATTGCTGACTTGCTACAGAATGCCATGCCGTGCCCGCCTGCCTGTGTCTCAGTCAAGCGCATCTGCCCGTCAGGGCCTCTGCCGTACCCGTCCGCTAGCCAGTGTCACAGCCGTGCATGTGTCCTGTCCCTCGGTGGGATCAGCATCCATAGCCAGACACCACCCTGGAGTGGTACCTGGTAGCTACCTGCCGCACTAGTCTGACCTCACCATCAGAGGCTCCAGCGAACATCTAGGAAGCTACTTAGTTACGCCCCTTCCAGGGTAGTATGGTCAGTGGTCCAGTGGGGCCACACCCCCGGACGCTCGCACCCAGACTGCTCGGCCATGGTCCCCGCTGAGTCCCATGAGCCGTCGCTCTCGGAGAGAGATGAACTTTCTTCTTGCCAGCATAGGAGAACGAAAGAAGTTTTTACCCGATCTGGATTCCAGACTGTTTCTGCAGTAGATCGAATCGTAATCTCTGATGACATGTATAATCAGCTTGCCACTTATGAAAAACTCCTTCCGAAGCTTCCGCCAGGATTCTATGGGGATCCAGAGGAGTGCATGGAGTTCCTGGAGCGTTGTTTGCTGAATATCGAAGAGAATGCTGCCGATTTCACCTCCGATCGGGCCAAGGTGGGATTCCTTATGTCCTACCTAGCAGGGGATGTGTTGAGTTGGATTAACCCCCTCTGGGAAGCAATGGATCCTATCCTCTCGAATCTTGAGACCTCCCTGATGGTCTTCCTTAAAGCCTTCAAAGCACCTAAGCCAGCTCCTCCTGCAAAGTCTTCCCTCACTAGATCCTAGAGGCAGTCCAGACGAACAAATGCTTCAAAGAAACTACCACCTCAGACCAAGTCAGTCCAAAACCCACCTGTTCCTAAACCTGTCCAGGCAGCTACCCAAGCAAAACGCAAGAAGGCTGATAAAAGAGGGCTGGCAAAGCAGCAGCCCGAATCCAGCCTCAAGAAGGGAATGTGGTATCGCTGCGGTTGTAAAGAACATCCAGACAGTCTCTGCCCTGTGAATCTAAAACTCCGAACCCCTGGGCCAGCAGGAGAGGCTGCCCTTGGCGAGAGTACTTCCTCTCCATCAAAATCAAAGACTGTGTCTCTGTTTTCCGGGATCTTTGGCGTGGTAAAGTCGCCAGCCATTCAGAGTCAGTGTGTGGTCTCCGTCATACAGCTCCATAACCTGGTGAGGGCGATGTCTGAAGATGGTCAAGCCCTATTCAAAAACAGTCTAGTCCTTCAAGGACAATTACAGCTCCAGGTAGGAGCCTTATACTCGAAGAAGTTTGTCTTCCATATGCTGTCTGTTATGCCCATGGGTCATTCTGAGTCAAGCACTCTACCACCCGCTCTGGTCAAGAGTTCCAGCAAAATGCTCAGTTTGAATTTACCCAGTTGCGAGAAGTGTCTGGTTCCCATATGTCAAAGAAAGTCAACTGTGTCGTCTTCTTCAGCTGGTCTGCTAGTCAGAGGTGTATCTAGGTTTTATGGCACCCAGGGCAAGAATTCAGTTTGTCTCCCCCCCATTTCTCAAGTACATATGCGATTTGCACACTTAGTCACGTACCGACGAGCTGCTCTCCCTAATGCTCTCAATGTTGAATGAAAAACAGAGAAGCAGGAAGAGAAGTTCGTCGTCACAGGACCATAAGTATAAAAGTCGCATATGAGTGAAGTGTCCATGTGATGACTACTAGAACCTGCAGAGCTGAATCCTGACATTGCAGGCTTCTGATTTCTCACAATGAATGCACTGCATACTTTTAGGATTCTCCCTTGCCGGTGGCAAGAGTGGATGGTCATACAGCACAAGCATGTGATTTGCATACTTCTGGCCACATTCCAACTAGACTTGTCTGACCTCTCTCAGTTCATTTTCATTGAGTGAGGCCATACATATCTAATAATAAAACAACACGGCACTCGTAGTAGTAAATAGAGTAGGTGCTCAAGTAGGGTATCCAGCCCAACAAATCCAAATCCGAAATAATGAATTATCATATGCAAAAGGTTTATTGATGTGCATCCATAAAGGCAAGTCGAATGTTCTTGGTCCACATCCGGACCTTCATCAGAACAAATATACTGGATGCAGCAAGAAGTCCTGTCCACGTAGGCGCACGTGTGATGCGACCGGAGTCACTGGGTAAATGGCGCCACAAGTGCCGTGTTGTTCTAAACGTTCGACTTGCCTTTATGGATGCACATCAATAAACCTTTTGCATATGATAATTATTCATCTAGAGTGCCAAGTTTTTTCAGATTTGGCCATACATATCTAGTCAGGGAGTGACTGCATGTATGTAAATCGCCGGCGTGAGAGAAGAGAATCCTAACAGCGTTCAGTGAGCACTGTGAGAATTCATAAGTCTGCAGTCACGTAGAATGACTGCAGACTCATCACAAATCTGGACAACCCTTTAATATTCCTAACATAAATAAAAAGACGAGAATTAGTCAATATCACAAATAATATTTACATCCAGGTACCTTATAGATGACATCATCTCTGGAGTCATTCTGCAGCGCCCCAGAGTCCTGGTCGTTGCAGTACTGTGGCTCCGCCACTATGGGGAGCTATGGTGCGTCTGATGGCACTGAAGGAGTTCATCTGATCAGGTATCACAGACACCAATACATTTCACAGCTGGGCCTCCGGGGGGAGCTAAGGGTGCTATTCATTAGGTCACTCCCCACCATAGTGGGTAAACTGGGGGTCAGGCAGGAAGTTAGATGAGAAAGCTGACTGGGTTGGAACCAGGCAACACCTTGTGGCAGAGGGTGTTGTAGGGGAAGATACAGTAGGGTCTCTGTCAGGGGTGGGATCCTGACAGAGGCTTGGCAACGAGAACGAACGTAACGGGACCGTGCCTGCTCCGGGTAGCGGCGTGTTATGACCCCAATGGCGAGGGTCTCAGAGGAACAAGTAAGTCTGCGAAGTACAAAAATCCAGCTCATAGGGCAGTGGTAACTGGGTTGACCATATATCTACTCCTAACGCCAACACTAGAAGTAGCCGGGGAACATGCCTACGTTGGTCGCTAGATGTCTCGCGCCAGCCGGAGGACTAACTACCCCTAGAAGAGGAAAACAAAGACCTCTCTTGCCTCCAGAGAATAGACCCCAAAAGTTGGATACAAGCCCCCCACAAATAATAACGGTGAGGTAAGAGGAAATGACAAACACAGAGATGAACTAGGTTTAGCAAAGAGAGGCCCACTTACTAATAGCAGAATGTAGTAAGATAACTTATATGGTCAACAAAAACCCTATCAAAAATCCACACTGGAAATTCAAGAACCCCCGAACCGTCTAACGGCCCGGGGGGAGAACTCCAGCCTCCCTAGAGCTTCCAGCAAGGTTAGAATACAGATTATGTACAAGCTGGAACAAAAATGCAAACAAAAAACAAATAGCAAAAAGCAAGAAAGCAGACTTAGCTTAATCTAGCAGGAACCAGGATCAGTAGACAAGAGCACAACAGATTAGCTCTGATTACAACGTTGCCAGGCATTGAACTGAAGGTCCAGGGAGCTTATATAGCAACACCCCTGACCTAACGACCCAGGTGAGCATACAAGGGATGGCAGACATTCCCAGAGTCAAATCACTAGTAACCACTAGAGGGAGCCAAAAAGGTAAATTCACAACAGTACCCCCCCCCCTTAGTGAGGGGTCACCGAACCCTCACCAAGACCACCAGGGCGATCAGGATGAGCGGTGTGAAAGGCACGAACCAAATCGGCCGCATGCACATCAGAGGCGACCACCCAGGAATTATCCTCCTGACCATAGCCCTTCCACTTGACCAGGTACTGAAGCCTCCGCCTGGAGAGACGAGAATCTAAGATCTTCTCCACCACGTACTCCAACTCGCCCTCAACCAACACCGGAGCAGGAGGCTCAGCAGAAGGGACCACAGGCACAACGTACCGCCGCAACAAGGACCTATGAAATACGTTGTGAATGGCAAACGACACCGGAAGATCCAGGCGAAAGGATACAGGATTAAGGATTTCCAATATCTTGTAAGGACCAATGAAGCGAGGCTTAAATTTGGGAGAGGAGACCTTCATAGGAACAAATCGAGAAGACAGCCATACCAAATCCCCAACGCGAAGTCGGGGACCCACACCGCGGCGGCGGTTGGCAAAACGCTGAGCCTTCTCCTGTGACAACTTCAAGTTGTCCACCACATGACTCCAGATCCGCTGCAACCTATCCACCACAGAATCCACCCCAGGACAGTCAGAAGGCTCCACATGTCCCGAGGAAAAACGAGGATGGAAACCAGAGTTGCAGAAAAATGGCGAAACCAAGGTGGCGGAACTAGCCCGATTATTAAGGGCAAATTCAGCAAACGGCAAGAAGGTCACCCAATCATCCTGATCAGAAGAGACAAAACACCTCAAATAAGCCTCCAGAGTCTGATTAGTTCGCTCCGTTTGTCCGTTAGTCTGGGGATGAAAAGCGGACGAAAACGACAAATCAATGCCCATCCTACCACAAAAGGATCGCCAGAACCTGGAAACAAACTGGGATCCTCTGTCCGACACAATATTCTCAGGAATGCCGTGCAAACGAACCACGTTCTGGAAGAACACAGGAACCAGATCAGAAGAGGAGGGCAGCTTAGGCAAAGGAACCAAAGGGACCATCTTGGAGAAACGATCACATATCACCCAGATGACAGACATGCCCTGAGACACCGGAAGATCAGAAATGAAATCCATAGAGATGTGTGTCCAAGGTCTCTTCGGGACAGGCAAGGGCAAGAGCAACCCGCTGGCACGAGAACAGCAAGGCTTAGCTCGAGCACAAGTTCCACAGGACTGCACAAATGACCGCACATCCCTTGACAAGGAAGGCCACCAAAAGGACCTGGCCACCAGATCTCTGGTGCCAAAAATTCCCGGGTGCCCTGCCAACACTGAGGAATGAACCTCGGAAATGACTCTGCTGGTCCATTTAGCAGGCACAAACAATCTGTCAGATGGACAAGAGTCAGGCCTACCAGCCTGAAATCTCTGCAACACACGCCGCAGATCAGGAGAAATAGCTGACAAGATAACTCCTTCCTTAAGAATACCCACAGGTTCAG
This sequence comes from Ranitomeya variabilis, assembly GCF_051348905.1. Lineage (NCBI taxonomy): Eukaryota > Metazoa > Chordata > Amphibia > Anura > Dendrobatidae > Ranitomeya > Ranitomeya variabilis. Next base: position 354,486,284 of record NC_135237.1, on the reverse strand, counting down.
CGACTCCAGGAGCATCAGGCACAAAGCTCCTAGACAGAGCATCGGCCTTCACATTCTTAGAACCTGGTAAATACGAGACCACAAAGTCAAAACGGGAGAAAAACAATGACCAGCGGGCCTGTCTAGGATTCAGGCGTTTAGCAGACTCGAGATACATCAGATTTTTGTGATCAGTCAAGACCACCACACGATGCTTAGCACCCTCGAGCCAATGACGCCACTCCTCAAATGCCCACTTCATGGCCAACAACTCCCGATTGCCCACATCATAATTTCGCTCTGCCGGCGAAAACTTCCTGGAGAAAAAGGCACAAGGTCTCATAGTAGAGCAACCAGGGCCTCTCTGCGACAAAACGGCCCCTGCCCCAATCTCCGAAGCATCCACCTCCACCTGAAAGGGAAGTGAGGTGTCAGGTTGGCACAAAACAGGCGCCGAAGTAAACCGGCGTTTCAACTCCTGGAAAGCCTCCACGGCAGCAGGAGCCCAGTTAGCTACATCAGAGCCTTTCTTGGTCATATCCGTCAATGGTTTAACAACGCTAGAAAAATTTGCGATAAAACGACGGTAGAAGTTAGCAAAACCCAAGAACTTCTGAAGACTCTTAACTGACGAAGGTTGAGTCCAATCATGAATAGCTCGGACCTTGACTGGGTCCATCTCCACAGCAGAAGGGGAAAAAATGAACCCCAAAAAGGGAACCCTCTGTACACCAAAGAAACACTTTGAGCCTTTAACAAACAAAGAATTTTCACGCAAAATCTTAAAACCATCCTGACCTGCTCCACATGCGAGTCCCAATCATCAGAAAAAAACAGAATATCATCCAGATAAACAATCAAAAATTTATCCAGATACTTCCGGAAAATGTCATGCATGAAGGACTGAAAAACTGAAGGTGCATTAGAGAGCCCAAATGGCATCACCAAGTACTCAAAATGACCTTCGGGCGTATTGAATGCGGTTTTCCATTCATCGCCTTGCTTAATGCGCACAAGGTTGTACGCACCACGAAGGTCTATCTTGGTGAACCACTTGGCACCTTTAATCCGGGCAAACAAGTCTGACAACAGCGGCAAAGGATACTGAAATTTGACAGTGATCTTGTTTAAAAGCCAATAGTCAATACAAGGCCTCAAAGATCCGTCCTTTTTGGCCACAAAAAAGAATCCCGCACCAAGAGGGGAAGAAGAAGGACGGATATGCCCCTTCTCAAGAGACTCCTTGATATATGAACGCATCGCGGTATGTTCAGGTACCGACAAATTAAACAGTCTCCCCTTAGGAAACTTACTGCCAGGAATCAAATCTATTGCACAGTCACATTCCCTATGAGGAGGCAGTGCACTGGACTTAGACTCGCTGAAGACATCCTGATAATCAGACAAATACGCCGGAACTTCCAAAGGCGTAGAAGAAGCAATAGACAAGGGCAGGGAATCTCCATGAATTCCATGGCAGCCCCAACTTGACACCGACATTGCCTTCCAGTCCAAGACTGGATTATGGGTCTGTAACCATGGCAAACCCAAAACAACCAAATCATGCATCTTATGCAGAACAAGAAAACGTATCACCTCCCGATGTTCGGGAGTCATGCACATGGTAACCTGTGTCCAAAACTGCGGTTTATTTTTTGCCAAAGGCGTAGCATCAATACCCCTAAGAGGGATAGGATTTTCTAATGGCTCCAGAACAAAACCGCAGCGCTTGGCAAATGACAGATCCATCAGACTCAGGGCAGCACCTGAGTCTACAAACGCCATGACAGGATACGATGACAGTGAGCAAATCAAAGTTACAGATAGAATAAATTTAGGTTGCAAATTACCAATGGCGACAGGACTAACAACCCTAGTAAGACGTTTAGAGCATGCTGAGATAACATGTGTAGAATCACCACAGTAGTAACACAAGCCATTCTGGCGTCTATGAATTTTCCGCTCATTTCTAGTCAGGATTCTATCACATTGCATTAAATCAGGTGCCTGTTCAGACAACACCATGAGGGAATTTGCGGTTTTGCGCTCCCGCAACCGCCGGTCGATTTGAATTGCCAGGGCCATGGAATCATTCAGACCTGTGGGAATGGGAAAACCCACCATCACATTCTTAATGGCTTCAGAAAGGCCATTTCTGAAATTTGCAGCCAATGCACACTCGTTCCACTGGGTCAGCACGGACCATTTCCGAAATTTTTGGCAATACACTTCAGCCTCGTCCTGGCCCTGAGACATAGCCAGCAAGGCTTTTTCTGCCTGAATCTCAAGATTGGGTTCCTCATAAAGCAAACCGAGCGCCAGAAAAAACGCATCAATATCAGCCAATGCCGGATCTCCTGGCGCCAGCGAGAAGGCCCAATCCTGAGGGTCGCCCCGTAAAAAAGAAATAACAATTTTCACTTGCTGAGCGGAGTCTCCAGATGAACAGGGTCTCAGGGACAAAAACAATTTCCAATTATTCCTGAAATTTCTAAATTTAAATCGGTCTCCGGAAAACAGTTCAGGAATCGGTATCTTAGGTTCTGACATAGGATTTCTGATAACATAATCTTGTATGCCCTGCACACGAGCAGTAAGCTGGTCCACACCTGTAATCAAGGTCTGGACATTCATGTCTGCAGCAAACACAAGCCACTCAGAGGTAAAGGGGAAAAGAAAAAAAAATGAGAAAGAGAAAAAAAAAAAACTCAGAATTTTCTTTCTTATAATCCCGCTTCTGCAATGCATTTAACATTTAATACTGGCCTGGCAAACTGTTATGACCCCAATGGCGAGGGTCTCAGAGGAACAAGTAAGTCTGCGAAGTACAAAAATCCAGCTCATAGGGCAGTGGTAACTGGGTTGACCATATATCTACTCCTAACGCCAACACTAGAAGTAGCCGGGGAACATGCCTACGTTGGTCGCTAGATGTCTCGCGCCAGCCGGAGGACTAACTACCCCTAGAAGAGGAAAACAAAGACCTCTCTTGCCTCCAGAGAATAGACCCCAAAAGTTGGATACAAGCCCCCTACAAATAATAACGGTGAGGTAAGAGGAAATGACAAACACAGAGATGAACTAGGTTTAGCAAAGAGAGGCCCACTTACTAATAGCAGAATGTAGTAAGATAACTTATATGGTCAACAAAAACCCTATCAAAAATCCACACTAGAAATTCAAGAACCCCCGAACCGTCTGACGGCCCGGGGGGAGAACTCCAGCCTCCCTAGAGCTTCCAGCAAGGTTAGAATACAGATTATGTACAAGCTGGAACAAAAATGCAAACAAAAAACAAATAGCAAAAAGCAAGAAAGCAGACTTAGCTTAATCTAGCAGGAACCAGGATCAGTAGACAAGAGCACAACAGATTAGCTCTGATTACAACGTTGCCAGGCATTGAACTGAAGGTCCAGGGAGCTTATATAGCAACACCCCTGACCTAACGACCCAGGTGAGCATACAAGGGATGGCAGACATTCCCAGAGTCAAATCACTAGTAACCACTAGAGGGAGCCAAAAAGGTAAATTCACAACAGCGGCGGTGCCCAAGGAAGGACTAGAAGCGAGATAGATTGTGCTGAGTGAGAAACGAGATCAAGCAAAAGGAGAAATACCAGTAGGAGTCGTGCTGTAAGATCGAAGCAACATCCTACTGAGGCGCACTACCGGTGGCCAGAACGCCGAGGGAGTATCATAACATTCAGCTTCAAGCAATACTCCAAACAGCGGCAGGACAGTCAGTTTAAGGCGGGCTGTCTAACCTAAATCACCTATGCAGTCTTGGGGGGCAACTTGTGGAGAGGGGCGACTCTAGGGTCCCGGAAGAGCTCCGAGCCTACCCGTCAAACGGGTGCCGTCCCAACCAGAACATCAGGGAGGGACGGAGGATTAGCAGAACATCATCTAATCGAGTTGTGAGGGAACTTAAGAAACAGACACAACAGTTGTGGGGGACTTTCCGTAAGCACAGCAGGGAAGGACCACAACACATAGCGCTAGTAGGAAGGCACCGATTTCCACCTGTGAAGGGAACTCTGGAGGTGCCATTGGACCGGCCGGACTTGCGCAGCCTGGTGAACCGTGTTCCGGACTGAGGACTCAGAGATCTTCAGTAAAGAGGTAAAGAGACTGCAACCTGGTGTCCTCGTTATTTACTGCACTGCACCACCACAGCGCCACCGCCATCATTCATATCGACATCCGTTTATTGTACACTGAGCGCCCCACGGCAGGGTCACGGACCGGGGCCTAGCCGCCGTGACAACCCCCAGAGCAGCAGAGACTCAGAGGCCCGGTACCGGGTACCCCTCGGCCCTGCGGCGGTGGGGGCGCTACAATTCTCCTTCTTGTCTTTATCTTGTCCAGACACCATGATGAGTTTTCTCATCCACAGCCGTCTCTGCAGACATCCACCTTCTCCCGTCTTCCGCAACACATCCCCATATGATACCTTTAAAGATACCAGTGTCATTATAATGCTTCCGAATAAAAATATCTGCCCTACGCTGAGCCCCTGAATAAATAATTGCCCCTCATTATATTCCCTGCACAAAATACGACCCACACAATGTCCCTCTTAGGGTATGTGTCCACGTTCAGGATTGCATCAGGATTTGGTCAGAATTTTCTGCAGGTAAAATCCTGACCAAATCTGCACCTGAGGTCACTGGCAGGTCACCTGCGGTGTTCTTGCGTGATTTGCGCATTGTAAGGACATGCTGCGTTCTTAAAAGACGCGCCGCATGTTCGTTTTCGCGCGTCTGCCGCATGCGTCTTTTAATGCATAGTGAAGACGGGATTTCATGAAATCCCCTCCACTATGCTATAACATCTGGACGCTGCGTGTTTGACGCTGCGGCTAAACGCAGCGTCAAACATGCAGCGTTTCCTGAACGTGGAAACATACCCTAATTGTACATGCTCTTCACACTGACCTCTCCTTTCCATACTGGCCTCCTCTTCACACTGTCCTCTCACACAGTGTCCTCCCTTTAGGGCCCAGTCTCTATACTGTACCCTCTCATCACACTCCCCCTCCTTGGTATACTGTACACTTACACTGCCCCCCATGCTACACCCCCCAACACACTACTGAGTCTCTATTCTGTGCTCACCCAATTTTCTCCCCTCCTCATAATGTCTCCTCTCATATCCCCGTTCATCACACTGTCTCCTCATATTTACCCCCTCACTCTCTATACTGCCTAGTCACATATACTCCTGACTCCCCATACTGTGTCTGCACACATCCTATCACCTTCACTCCCCACACTGTGTCAACATACATTTAACCATCGCTACTCATACTGTCTACATACATTCCCCTGTTCGCTCCCCATACTGTCTTCACCTGTCCCCCCACTCACCATACTGTTTTCTCATCCATGTCCCCATTTCCCCATACCGTTTCCTCGTCCATGCCCCCATTCCCCCATACCGTTTCCTCATACATGCCCCATACTGTTTCCTCATACATGCTCTGCATCATCTCCCCCATCGCTCCTCATTTTGTGTCCTTAAATTCCCCCACACATTAAATCCTCCATCCCCACTCCAAATCTCTCCACACACATGAAATTCCCCATCCCCTCTCCAAATCTTCCCACACACACATTAAATCCCTCCATCCCCATACTAATTCACCCCATGCACTTATTCTTCGGTGTCTTCAGCTCCACTGGAGCACTTACCACCAATGTGCTCCTCTGCAGGGTGGCGAGTGACGTCAGCAACGTGATCACATGATTTGATCATGCTGCTTGCGTCACTCTGACCCGGTGGTCAGAGCTTCAATTGTACTCACGTCTGCAAGTACAATTGATCCCTGGGATCCGGCGCATTGCAGCGTCTATGTGCCGGCTGTCAGCTTGATTGCCAAGGACAGAGAACGGCCACTTTAGACGACCTGACTGCACCCCACTGGCAGCTGCATCAGGGGCACATGCCCCGGATGCTTCCCCCTAGATACGTCTAACCAAATCAGCGGCACAGCACAGAGCCGCCGATGGAATCAGCGAGCGGGCAGGCATCGTGCAGCCTGTGAACCTCTGATTTCAAGCCCCACGGCTGTCTCAGTCCATGGGCTGAGACAGCCAGAGGGCAGGATGTTGGCCCCAGGCCACTCTTTGCAAAGGTCGGCCTCAGACCATTCTATCAAAGTCTGTGTTCCAAAACGTCCTTCCTTGGTTTCAGAGGCCTGCCGTGCGCCCAAACAATACTTTCCCCCCACATATGGGGTATTGGCGTACTCAATAGAAGTTGCACAACAAATTTTGAGGTACAATTTGGGGGTATTTCCATTGTTTAAGCACATCAGGGGCTCTGCAAATGCGACAAGGTGTCCGCTATCAATTCCAGATAATTTTGAGTTCCAAATATCGCCTTACTCAAGAGAAATTGTGCAAAAATGTTTGCAGTCCATTTTCTTCTTTTACCCTTGTGAAAATTAAAAAAAACTGGAGTTGAAACAACATTTTTGTGGCAAAAAGTAAAGTTTTCACTTTTTCATCCACATTGCTTTAATTTCTGTAAAGCAACTAAAGGGTTAATAAACCTCTTGAATGTGGTTTTGAGTACTTTGTGAGATGCAATTTTTAATATGGTGTTACTTTGGAGTATTTTCTGTCATATAAGCCCCTCAAAGTCACTTCAAATGTGATGTGGTCCTTAAAAAAATTTGGTTTTGGAAATGTTGGAAAAATGAGAAATTGCTAATAACTTTTATCCCTTATAATTTCCTTACACAAAACATTATGTTTCAAAAAAAGATTCTGATGTAAGGTAGACATGTGGGAAATGTTATTTATTAACCATTTTGTGTGACATAACTCTCCGGATTAAGGGCATAAAAAGTAAAAGTTCGAAAATTGCTAAATTTTCTAAACTTTCTCCAAAATACCGATGTTTTCACAAACAAACGTAACATTTTTTTGTTTACCTAAATTTACCACTAATATGGAACACAACGTGTCATGGTAAAAATGTCTCAGAATCACTGGGATCCATTGAAGTGTTCCAGAGTTATTATCGCATTAATTCACACTGGTCAGAATAGTAAAATTTGGCCTAGTCAGGAAGGTGAAAATGGGCTAGGTGGTAAAGGGGTTAAGTGGGCAAAGCCTAAGATAGAAAGAAAATGAACATAATCCCTAGTGTAAATAAAAAAGAAATAGTGCAAATAAATATCATAGGGTACTTAGTAAACACTGTTTTTGATTTTGTTTCTATCTTAGGATGGTCTGTTTAATGGTCAATGTGATCATGCTCCTACACGTTGCATGTCTGCCAACCTATACTCCAGTTCTCTTTTGCTTTAGGTTCTTGCACTCATGGCAAGCATGTGCATGTCCTCCCTTTCTCTTTTCTGGGCATTATTGTTAGGGCAGAGACAGACTGCTGTATTTCTCGAGCGAGAATTGCATCGTAAACCTCGTACTGGCTGTCGATTCTCCTGACTTGAGCTTGACAGCTGCATAGAAATACATCATACTGTCTTGCTCAGGTCAGGAGAGGTTTTGGGCCAGTCCATACAGTGGGATCTGATCCTCGCATGAGTTATGCGACAGTCTGACCGAAGCCCTCATTCTCCTATAATAAACCAAAAATAAAAAACAACAATATCCCTCACCTATCTGTCTATCTGTCCTTCTGTCCTATGCCATAATCCATGTCTGGGGGATAAATAGTTTTCAACCTGAACGGTGCCAAGATGCTACCGTCCAGCCTGAGAACCACTGGTGAATGAGCAGCTGGAAGCGCAGGGTCAGTGATCGGCAGTGTCATCATCAAGGTTACCTCCAGTCATTGAGGCTCCGTTCCCAGCCAAGCTAAACTGCAGTGACCTCGGTGAGAGCCCCACTAGCACCGTGAGAAAGTCGCACGCTGCAAAGCACAAAATCCTGATGACAAAAAAAAACAATGTGTGAGCATGAGATTTCTGAAATCTCATAGGCTTTGCTGGTACTGTGTAACAATTCTAGTGGTACACTCAGGAACCTCTTGGCTTGAGACAAAGTACGGTGTCAAGTCTGTATTATACAAACAAACGTAGGTGCAGCATGTGAGCAACAATTCAATTACCACAGCAAACAGGATGATATTAGAAAAAGTTCATATGCAGCACTGCTGCAAGCAAAGTTTCGTGGGCGAGCACACACTGGGGAATGCTGATCAGAAGACACAGTTCACAACAAGGCTGGCAGTCTTAGAATAAGGGTTTCGGAAACAGGGCAGAGCTGAGATTCTAAAACAGTAAAATATACTGGCACTGAATACCAACAAGATTAGCTGAAGAGTGCCGAGCTTACATGTGCTAAGCAGGCAGGCTGAAGTAGATGCAGAGACGCAGACACACAGTTTGTAGCACGAGCACCACTGTGAGCTGGGAAGGTTTGCTGGAAAGGCTGAGCCGTATTCTATGGCGAAGATCAGTCTCTTGCAACACAAAGCCAGGAATTCAAGCAGAATAAACATGCATGGACTGGGATGGTAACCAGGGTTATAAAGACAGGGAAGGCTGATCACATGAAAAGAAGCGAGGCAGCAGACGCCATCTTGGAAAAGGGCAACAAAGCACCACAGATGAAACAGGGAATCCAGAGTCCTGACATACTGTAAAAAGCAGCAGAAAATTAGCAGCAAAAAAAATGCAGAAAAAACGCCCAGTGCGAACTTACCCTTACAGTGGGGAAAAATGCATTTAGTCAGACACCAATTGTGCAAGTTCTCCCACTTTAAAAGGTGAGACAGGCCTGTAATTGACATCATAGGTAGATCACAACTATGAGAGTCAAAATGAGAAAATAAATCCAGAAAATCACCTTGTCTGATTTGGCAAGATTTATTTTGCAAAATATGGTGGAAAATAAGTATTTGGTCACCTAAAAACATGCAAGACTTCTGGCTCTCACAGACCTGTAACTTCTTCTTTAAGAGGCATCTCTGTCCTCCACTCTGTAGTTATGGCACCTGTTTGAACTTGTTATCAGTATTAAAGACACCTGTCCACAACCTCAAACTGTCACACTCCAAACTCCACTATGGTGAAGACCAAAGAGAACAAAATTGCAGCCCTGCACCAGGCTGGGAAGACTGAATCTACAATAGACAAGCAGCTTGGTGTGATGAAATCAACTGTGGGAGCAATAATAAGAAAATGGAGGACATTCAAGACCACTGATAATCTCCATCGATCTGGGGCTCCACGCAAGATCTCACCCCGTGGGGTCAAAATGATCACAAGAATGGTGAGCAAAAATCCCAGAACCACATTGCAGGACCTGCATAGTGCTGCCACCACTGTAACAAAGGCTACTATCAGTAACACACTACACCGCCAGGGACACTGATCCTGCAGAGCCAGACGTGTCCCCCTGCTTAAGCTAGTACATGTCTGGGACCGTCTAAAGTTTGCTAGAGAGCATTTGGATTCTCCAGAACAGAATTGGGAGAATGTCATATGTTCTGATGAAACCAAAGTAGAACTGTTTGGTAGAAGCAAAACTTGTCATGTTTGGAGGAGACAGAATGCTGAGCTGCATCCAAAGAACACCATACCTACTGTGAAGCATGGGGGTGGCATCATCATGCTTTGGGGCTGTTTTTCTGCAAAGGGACCAGGATGACTGAGCCGTGAACATGAAAGAATGAAAGTGCAAACATCCTTCCATCAGCAAGGGTATTGAAGATGAAACGTGGATGGGTCTTTCAGCATGATAATGATCCCAAGAACACCACTAGGGCAACGAAGGAGTGGCTTCATAAGAAGCATATGAAGGTCCTGGAGTGGCCTAGCCAGTCTCCAGATCTCAACCCCATAGAAAACCTTTGGAGGGAGTTGAAAGTCCATGTTGCCCTGCGAGAGGCCCAAAACATCACAGCTCTAGAGAAGATCTGCATGGAGGAATGGACCAACATACCACCAACAGTGTGTGCCAACCTTGTGAAGACTTACAGAAAATGTTTGACCACTGTCATTGCCAACAAAGGATATATAACTAAATATTGAGATGAACTTTTGTTATTGACCAAATACTTATTTTTCACCTTAATTTGCAAAATAAATCTTGCCAAATGAGGCAAGGTGATTTTCTGGATTTGTTTTCGCATTTTGACTCTCATAGTTGTGGTCTACCTATGATGTCAATTATAGGCCTCTCTCATTTTTTTAAGTGGGAGAACTTGCACAATTGGTGACTGACTAAATACTGTTTTTCCCCACTATATATAGCTTCCCATGGAAGGGTGTCCATAGTTGAGCCCTAATCCTGCTCTGCCCTTATTCACATTGAGATAATTTTTGACACACGGTAATGTTTTAATACTAGAGGTTAGGACCATCCTGAGTGTTTACTAAGTACCCTATGTCCTGTATATGCACTATTGCTTTTTAATTACTGGTACTTAAAGCAGGGTATATGTTCATTATGTTTATATCTTAAGTTTTGTTTATGACATTTTATATAGAAATATTAAGTCAATGATAAATATGCTATAATCAATACACAGTGCAACAAATTTCAGGGAAGCTCTTGTCCCCTGAGAAAATTTTATTGTATCTTATAAATTTTGATATGCTGAACACGAATATGTGCTCCAAAAGTCTGTATCACGTAAGGTTTTTAACCACTTCATGACCGGAGCTTTTTTTATTTTTTGTTTTTGTTTTTCGCTCCCCTTCTTTCCAAAGCCATAACTTTTTTATTTTTCCGCCAATATGGCCGTGTGAGGGCTTTATTTTTTGCGGGATAAGCTGCCGTTTTTAACGATACCACGTTTGTGCAGATATGTTCTTCTGATTGCCCGTTATTGCATTTTAATGCAATATCACAGTGACCAAAAAAACGTATTTCTGGCGTTTGATTTTTTTTATCGCTACGCTGTTTAGCGATCATGTTAATTCTTTTTTTTTTTATTGACAGATTGGGCGATTCTGAACACGCGATAGCTTATATGTGTAGGTTTTTTTTTTTTATTGTTTTATTTTGATTGGGGTGAAAGGGGGGTGATTTGAACTTTTTTTTTTTACTTTTGGCATGCTTCAATAGCCTCCATATGAGGCTAGAAGCTGCCATAGCGTGATCACCTCTGCTACATAGAGGTGATGCTCAGATCTCCTCTATGCAGCAGAATTACAGGCTTGCTATGAGCGCCAACCACAAGGCGTCCGGAAGTGCATTTCAATGCCAGCTGTCAGAGTTTGACAGCGGCATTTAACTACTTAATAGGCGCAGGCGGATCGTGATTCCGCTCGCTCCTATTGCGGGCACATGTCAGCTGTTAAAAACAGCTGACATGTCGCAGCTTTGAGGTGGGCTCACCGCCGGAGCCTACTTCAAAGTGGGTGATACTGCCAGCTGACGTACTATTCCGTACTATTCCGTCTATTCCGTATTATGTCTGCGAATTGAGATACTGATTTGGCTTTTATCCTAAGTCATATTGCACGACTCGTTAAAGGGTTGATTGTGACTTGTAGGATCGCTACTTCCAATAGGTGGCGCTGTAGAGTTTAAGTCCTCTTTTTCTCAGAAGAGGCAATTTGCATATTTAAATTCCCAGAGGAGCATTGTACGGCAAATAAGCCTCCTTACCTTGACAAGCCAGAGATGGTATGTCACTCTCCATAAGGAGAAACGATACCCCTTAGACCCCATGTCCAGAGCCTCTCACCTAGCCAAATCAGTTCTCATGCTTCGCACTGACGAGGGCCATCAGCCCGAAACACCGTGTCTGCGAATTGAGATACTGATTTGGCTTTTATCCTAAGTCATATTGCACGACTCGTTAAAGGGTTGATTGTGACTTGTAGGATCGCTACTTCCAATAGGTGGCGCTGTAGAGTTTAAGTCCTCTTTTTCTCAGAAGAGGCAATTTGCATATTTAAATTCCCAGAGGAGCATTGTACGGCAAATAAGCCTCCTTACCTTGACAAGCCAGAGATGGTATGTCACTCTCCATAAGGAGAAACGATACCCCTTAGACCCCATGTCCAGAGCCTCTCACCTAGCCAAATCAGTTCTCATGCTTCGCACTGACGAGGGCCAACAGCCCGAAACACCGTGTCTGCGAATTGAGATACTGATTTGGCTTTTATCCTAAGTCATATTGCACGACTCGTTAAAGGGTTGATTGTGACTTGTAGGATCGCTACTTCCAATAGGTGGCGCTGTAGAGTTTAAGTCCTCTTTTTCTCAGAAGAGGCAATTTGCATATTTAAATTCCCAGAGGAGCATTGTACGGCAAATAAGCCTCCTTACCTTGACAAGCCAGAGATGGTATGTCACTCTCCATAAGGAGAAACGATACCCCTTAGACCCCATGTCCAGAGCCTCTCACCTAGCCAAATCAGTTCTCATGCTTCGCACTGACGAGGGCCAACAGCCCGAAACACCGTGTCTGCGAATTGAGATACTGATTTGGCTTTTATCCTAAGTCATATTGCACGACTCGTTAAAGGGTTGATTGTGACTTGTAGGATCGCTACTTCCAATAGGTGGCGCTGTAGAGTTTAAGTCCTCTTTTTCTCAGAAGAGGCAATTTGCATATTTAAATTCCCAGAGGAGCATTGTACGGCAAATAAGCCTCCTTTCCTTGACAAGCCAGAGATGGTATGTCACTCTCCATAAGGAGAAACGATACCCCTTAGACCCCATGTCCAGAGCCTCTCACCTAGCCAAATCAGTTCTCATGCTTCGCACTGACAAGGGCCAACAGCCCGAAACACCGTGTCTGCGAATTGAGATACTGATTTGGCTTTTATCCTAAGTCATATTGCACGACTCGTTAAAGGGTTGATTGTGACTTGTAGGATCGCTACTTCCAATAGGTGGCGCTGTAGAGTTTAAGTCCTCTTTTTCTCAGAAGAGGCAATTTGCATATTTAAATTCCCAGAGGAGCATTGTACGGCAAATAAGCCTCCTTACCTTGACAAGCCAGAGATGGTATGTCACTCTCCATAAGGAGAAACGATACCCCTTAGACCCCATGTCCAGAGCCTCTCACCTAGCCAAATCAGTTCTCATGCTTCGCACTGACGAGGGCCAACAGCCCGAAACACCGTGTCTGCGAATTGAGATACTGATTTGGCTTTTATCCTAAGTCATATTGCACGACTCGTTAAAGGGTTGATTGTGACTTGTAGGATCGCTACTTCCAATAGGTGGCGCTGTAGAGTTTAAGTCCTCTTTTTCTCAGAAGAGGCAATTTGCATATTTAAATTCCCAGAGGAGCATTGTACGGCAAATAAGCCTCCTTACCTTGACAAGCCAGAGATGGTATGTCACTCTCCATAAGGAGAAACGATACCCCTTAGACCCCATGTCCAGAGCCTCTCACCTAGCCAAATCAGTTCTCATGCTTCGCACTGACGAGGGCCAACAGCCCGAAACACCGTGTCTGCGAATTGAGATACTGATTTGGCTTTTATCCTAAGTCATATTGCACGACTCGTTAAAGGGTTGATTGTGACTTGTAGGATCGCTACTTCCAATAGGTGGCGCTGTAGAGTTTAAGTCCTCTTTTTCTCAGAAGAGGCAATTTGCATATTTAAATTCCCAGAGGAGCATTGTACGGCAAATAAGCCTCCTTACCTTGACAAGCCAGAGATGGTATGTCACTCTCCATAAGGAGAAACGATACCCCTTAGACCCCATGTCCAGAGCCTCTCACCTAGCCAAATCAGTTCTCATGCTTCGCACTGACGAGGGCCAACAGCCCGAAACACCGTGTCTGCGAATTGAGATACTGATTTGGCTTTTATCCTAAGTCATATTGCACGACTCGTTAAAGGGTTGATTGTGACTTGTAGGATCGCTACTTCCAATAGGTGGCGCTGTAGAGTTTAAGTCCTCTTTTTCTCAGAAGAGGCAATTTGCATATTTAGGCTACATTATGACGTCTGAGACACTACATACATGTGCATCGATGTAAGTAGCAAAAGCAATTGTTCAAAAGTGTTTTGTAGACGACTTTAGTTTATAATCCGTGTTTTTAGAATTATAACAGAATATTATAATGTTTTGTATCATTTCTCAAAAATCTTACATGATAGGAAAAATCTGAAGTCATTCCTGAAATCAGCATGAAAAAATCTATCAGGAACACTCAAAATTGTCCAAGGGACAAAACCTTTATAACACAGTGTAATCCTAAGTGATTAATTGTACATAAAACATTGTATAGTATGCTGCGTTTTTTTCACTTGTGCTTTTGTTACAGAATTTTGTAAGTGTTACACCAAATTTTCAGTGTTTTATATGTAATACATCAACAGGTTTAGGACGTCCTCATGTATGTGTGACTGTGTCATACAGCACCCATGTGCACAATATGTGCATCTTTATATCTATAGAAACATGTCCAAAACGTACTGGGGGCAGTGATGTCTGTAAAGTGTTGTGGAATTAATGGCTCTATATAATATGCAAATTGCCTCTTCAGAGGAAAAGAGGACTTGACTATAGCGCCACCTGTTGGAAGCAGCGATCCTACAAGTCACTATCAACCCTTTAACGAGTCTTGCAATATGACTTAGGATAAAAGCCAAATTAGTATCTCAATTCGAAGACACGGTGTTTCGGGCTGTTGGCCCTCGTCAGTGCGAAGCATGAGAACTAATTTGGCTAGATGAGAGACTCTGGACTGGGGTCTAAGGGGTAAGGTTTCACTTTGTGGAGAGTGACATACCAACTCTGGCTTACTTACCCCTTACTCCTTAGGCCTGGCTCTATATAAGTGAGTAAAACAAATATCTTAGTTGATTTTTAGATTAAGGTTAGTTGCAGATGTTCTTATAGATGTTGCCAAATGGGAAAACTGCCTATCCTTGCAATTTTTAGCCATGCAGACATCCTGTGTACATAGAATGACCTGTCTGGAATATGTTTTCTAAAAAAAATAAATTATAAATTGCCTTTGAAATGTAGACTAGGAAAGTGATTATTTATGGTGACGAGCTCCCTAACATACATTCTAGGGGAGGGAGGAGGGATCAGGCTTTCTACTTAAAGTGTCTTGTCATTTGTTGTCTACTGAAGAATCCTCTGCTGGGAACTGTAATTCACAGGTAAGAGCAGGACGCTGCAAGATTTATAGGACGGCTTCTATTGTAGATTTTTTCTAAGAGACTAACATATCTAAGAGATTTCAGAGTATTACAAAATTATTATACTTCATCATGAATGGATGAAAGAAGTAAATGTAATGTACTACAGGTGCTTCTCACAAAATTAGAATATCATTACAAAGTTAATTTATTTCAGTTCTTCAATACAAAAAGTGAAACTCATATTATATGGAGTAATTACAGAGTGATCTATTTCAAGTGTTTATTTTTGTTAATGTTGATGATTATGGCTTAATGAAAACCCCAAAGTGATTGTCTCAGTTAATTAGACTAATTAACAAAAAAAACTGCAAAGGCTTCCTAAGCATTTAAAAAGGCACCTTAGTCTGCTTCAGTAGGTTCCACAATCATGATGAAGACTGCTGACTTGACAGATGTCCAGAAGGCAGTCATTGACACACTCCACAAGGAGGGTAAGCCACAAAAGGTCATTGCTAAAGAAGCTGGCTGTTCACAGAGTGCTGTATCCAAGCATATTAATGGAAAGTTGGGTGGAAGGAAAAAGTGTGGTAGAAAAAGGTGCAAAAGTAACGGGATAACCGCAGCCTTGAAAGGATATTGGATAAATTAAACTTTTTAAAATACCGTAATTATACATATGCCACCTTATATTCCCTTTTCTACCTCTTTTGTTACTGCAATTTATACTTCATAAGTGGTCGCCTATTTTTCTTATTTTATCCCTTGTATTGATGACATTGATATGTGTACTATATTTTTGATGCATGTATTGCTTTAATGATTAAAATTTATACTGTGCTCGGCATCTGCAATTAGTAGGGCTCATTCAGACGTCTGTGGATTTCGGGCTGATTTCGGACCGCAATGCACGGACTAACCTCCGGTCTCCAGTCCCGAGTATGGCAACCTCATAGAAATATATGAAGCAGTAATGCTATGGTTGGGTGACCCACAGCCAGTGTATGCATTGACTGAGATGTCTACATGAGAACGTAATATGTTGGTGCATGCACTGGACTAATATTTTGATATTGTGTAAATCAGTGGTGTACTGCAAAAGATGGCAGACCACGCGGCTGCTATTGGGCCTGTAAGTCGGGGGCCTGGTGCCAGAGCCCCCCCCCCCCCCCCCCGCACGGGAATAGCACCTTCAACTGTATCGGCATCAATATAATTGAAAGTAATGATGGAGGAGGGAAGCCGTCCACTCTCTCCCCCATTTTCCCTTGGCGTCTGAGATCTGACGTCTCAGCACAGCAGGTGCGATGATGCCATTGCATTTCACCTGCTGCACGGAGATATGCGGCGCTTTAGACCTCATGCAAGCAATTACACAGTGCGAAGGTTTGTGTGGGGGCCATCATACCATGTGGTAGCTGTGTGGGGGCCATTATACTGTTTGAAGTGCTGTGTGAGAGCCATTATGCTGTTTAGGGGTTTGTGTGGGGGCCATTATGCTGTTTGGAGGGTTGTGTGGTGGCCATTGTACTGTTTTCAGGTCTAGTGGCACCATCATACAAGGTGGAAGGTTGTGTTGGGGCCGTCATACTGTGCGGAGGATTGTGTTAGAGCTATTATACTGCATGGAGGGATTTGTTGGGGCCATTATACTGTATGGATTGCTGTGTCACCATACTTTGTCGAGGAGGTACAGTTGGGTTATCATACTGTGTGTGTGAAGGGTACTGTGTTGGAATTCACTGTGGGGCTATGATACCGAGTTTGGGGGGAACGTTTGTTGGCATCCTACTTTATGGGGGCAATGAGAAGGGGATCTAGGGGCATCAATAGTAGGAAAATTACTTTATAAGGGCTGCAAATTTGTGAGATATTCTCTTTTATGACGCTGACAAATATTCTTTTTTTTTTTAGGGGGGCCAAATAGAACTTCTGCTATGGGACCCCATGATTTCTATGTACGCCCCAGGTTCAAATACATCTTGGAAAGGTGTTTCACGGTGACAAAAAGTCAGTACACCAGATGTGATGCCAGTATGCTGAGTTTTTGGTGTATGTGTTGAATGCCAGAAGGATAGCTGCACACAATGTACAGTGGCATGTAAAAGATTGGGCACCCCTGGTCAAAATTGCTGTTATGGTGTTATTGTGACCAGGCATAATTTTGTAATTTTTAAAATGTAAAAAAATTTAAATGTTTTTTGCCTAAAATACAAAGGAAATACAAAGGAAATGTGTCATCTTTAACTTTATGCCTTTTAGAGATCATTTAATCTTTAAAGGGAACCTGTCATCAGGTTTGACCTATATGAAATATGGCCACCACCTTTCAAGCCTGATATACAGCATTCTATAATGTTGTATCTATGACCCCAACCCAACCTGCAAGACAAGAAAAGACCTTTTATTATAGGCACCTACGGGTGAGGGCAGAGAAGTACGCCTGTGCAGAAGCGCGATGCAGTGGATCCGACAAAGGGACGTGTCATCCACACGAAGCAAGAGGGAGGACGGCATCGCAAGACAAAGAGAGATGCTGGACCAAGACCACTGACACCCCTCGGACCTGACCGTCCCGCAGGTGAGTATAATAACAGGTGTTTTTCTTGTCTTGCAGGTTGGGACACATATACAGCATTATAGAATGCTGTATATCAGACCTGAAAGGTTGTTACCGTATCTCATATAGATCAAACCTGGTGACAGGTTCACTTTAACTTAACTATTCACAATAACAGTAATTTTGACCAGAGGTGTTCAAACCTTTACATGCAACTATATATAATGTCATTGCTGGGCATTGTGGTAACACAAGACAGATTGTTCAATTACCCCTGATGAAGCCAGTCTTCTGCAAATTTATGTATGAACTGACTTCTGTACAAGATGGCAGATTAGGAATATGATCCTAAAAGTTAGTGATTATGAACACTGCACTATAGGTAGGCATAAGCAAGATCTGCACATATATATTTTCCTAATGTTATTTATGGATAACCTTGCAATATGTGATATTAATTGGTATTGGGCAATAATCTGCAAGCAGAGGTTGGTAAGGGGTTAAGTAAACTAAATAAACCAATATATTTATTGTGCTGAAAAAGCAGGGCAAAGTGTACCGGAATACTAGAGATGTTTGCTCTTACCGATAGTGAAGAATACAAGCCAGTGCTGTGATACTAAACCATGTTATTGTAGATCTGATAAAGCAGTAAAGAAATTGCTGCACTTTACTCATGTCTTATTACCTCTTGCCATTGAGTCTCATTGTTTTAGAATTTTCACTATGTCTTAGGCCGGGTTCAGATTTGCGTTCGGGGGCTTTGCGGAGGGCTGCGTACGTCCTCTGCTAAGCCCCACCTACTTCCGCATACTTCTGCATGCGTCATTCGTACTTATCTTTAATATTGGGTACGCAGGACATGCGGATGTATGCGGATGCATCGTTTTGACGTGCCCACTGTCCGCACAAAACGCAACTTGTTGCAATGGCCTCATTCAAATATCAGTGATTTTTCTGATAGGAAAAGAAAGTCTGATTTTCATGGTTTTCAATGTTTTTGATTTGATCCTCATTAGTGTTTGGTCAGTGTTTCTGTTTTTACCATCAGTGTTTCAGCAGTGGGTTTTTTTGTATGAAAAAAATTAAATAAATTGGAAGGGTTCTCCAAAACATTACAGTGTTAAAAATGACAATGTGTGCTATCAGTGATTTTTCTTGGTCCTATAAATTTGAATGGGCAATTTAGTTTTGGGACTTGGATCAGAAAGAGATGTCTCCATTTTTTGCAGACCACAAAATACGGACATGTGAGCGGCCACATGGAGAAAAATAGATACATGTTCTAGCCGTGAAAAACACTGATAGAACACATGCGTGATTCATGCACGTCTGAATGATGCCTTATTGGTTGGGATCTAATGGGACCAACAAAAGTCACAAGAATGACAGGGTAACAGTTTCATTCTGCTTGTTTCTGTACAATAAAGATCATGACCTGGAATATTCCCGTCCTTTAGTTCGTTAATGTAGCGCCCCCACTGCCGCAGGGCCGAGGGGTACCCAGTACCGGGCCTCTCTATCTCAATTCTGGGATTGTCATGGTGGCTAGACCCGGCCCGTGACCCTGCTGAGGGGTGCCCAATGAAAGGGGTGGATGATGGTGTTGTAGTGTGGTGCCGGCCGCAGTAAATAACGAGGACACCAGGTTGCAGTCTCTTTACCTCTTCACTGAAGGCTTCAGGATCCTCAGTCCAGAATACGGTTAACCAGGCTACTTGGGTCCGGCCGGTCCGATGGCACCTCCAGAGTTCCCTTTGCAGGTGGAAATCTGTGCCTTCCTTCTAGCACTTGTGTGTTGTGGTCCTCCCCTGCTGTGCTTACGGGATAGTCCCCACAACTGTTGTGTCTGTTTCTGAAGTTCCCTCACAACTCGATTATGATGTTCTGCTTCGTCCCCCAGATGATATGGCTAGGACGCACCCGTATGACGGGTAGGCTCGGAGGTCTTCCGGGACTCTAGAGTCGCCCCTCTCCATATGTTGCCCCCTGTGTCTGCATAGGTGATTTTGGGTGAGACAGCCCACCTATAACTGACTGTCCTGCCGTAAATTTGAAGTAAGGCCTGGAGCTCAATACTTCCTCGGCGTTTCCGGCCACCGGCTGCGCGCCTCAGTAGGATGTTGCCTCGTCTTACAGCACGACTCCTACTGGTGATTCTCCTTGTTGCGTTGATCTCGTTTCTCACTCAGCACAATAAACCTCGCTTCTTGTCCTTTCTTGGTACCGCCACAATGACGTGCAGGCACAGTCCCGTAACGTTCTCTCTGTTCGCTAGGCCTCTGTCAGGATCCCACCCCTGACAGGGACCCCACTGAATCTTCCCCTGCAACACCCTCTGCCACAGGATGTTGCCTGGTTCCAACCCAGTCAGCTTTCTGTCTAACTTCCTATCTAACCCCCAGTTTTACCAGATTGTGAGGAGTGGCCTAATACATAGCACCCTTAGCTCCCCCTGGAGGCCAGACTGTGAAGTGTATTGGTGTCTGTGATACCTGCTCAGGTGAACTCCTTCAGTGCCATTAGACATACCATAGCCCCCCTTAGCGGCGGGCATCAGTACTGCAACGACCAGGACTCTGGGGCGCTGCACTCCCCCCCGGTTAAATACAGTACTCCTGGACTGGGAAGAAAACAACAATACATGTCAGCAAAAAGACATACAATTTTTGAAATGCAAATAACAGGTAAGTTTGAACAGAGCTTCCCTTTATGGGAGGTGAGGACACTTGAACGTTACAAACATGGTTAAATATTTTAAATAACATACTATAAATAACTTCTCTTACCCAACCGGGTATTCTACTTAGTGCAATTTTTGAACAATAATTTAACATTGCCTTTAAGGACGTACACGCTGAATCCACTAAAGATCTTCTTATAAAACACTATAAGGCTAATCAACTTTTCTTCATTTTCCACCTTTACATCTGCAGGACCGCCTGTCTATCTTCCCCAGGCCTACTGCCTCTCGTTCTGTTGCAGGACCGCCCCTTCTCGCCCGGGCCTACTGCCTTTCTGCTACTATACACAGTATAGAACTTATCAACCTTCTCTCAGTTCAAGATCACTGAGCCATCTCTGTATGGCTCCTAGGAGGACTCACTGACTACCCCGTATGGGTTCACTTTCCTGTCCTCATTCTCTAACACATTATTAAACATTTCTTACAATCAACTAACTAACTACAACTAACTGTTACATATCAGCATTATTACTTCTTCTTTCAAAACATCATTACACCTTTAAGTGCTATTGGTGAACGTTCCCTTTAAGAGGGGACCAAGTCTTTTGGAGGTAGTGCAACTTCTCAAGTTGCAAGTCCGTATACAGCAAGGACTCCGGTACTGTCTCCAGGAACAGTTTCTTCGCAAAGAGTCCTTTCCTTTTGTAAAACCAGTAGAGGGCACCCTTAAGAAGGTGCAAACTATTTACAATGAGTTTGTAATCATGCAGTGTTCATGATCCAGCAGTTCTTTTCAACAATGATGAACGAGAAACAAAAACAAAAAGGCAAAAATAGGGATCCCGGGTAAACGAAGGGATCCCTTTAAGAGTTAACCCTAGTCGGGTTGTAGCAGCAGAGTAAACACAAAAAGAACAAACAGTTAACTATATACAAATGATGAAGCATTCTTGCTTACTCAGTGTCTGGCTGGGCAGGAGGCGGCCTCCTTCCAGGCCTCACCTGGCAAACGGGTCGTGGTGGTGTAATGAGAATCAGTCCTGGCCTCAGCAACAATAGGATTCCTCGTCGGGACACCCTCCTCACCTGTGAGCGAGCACGACCCAGAGGCACGCGGTGGGCCTGGACTCCCTGGGGTTCCGTGGGGACAGGTTCCGGCGCCTTCCCTGCAGGAGGCTCGTTCTCCGACGTTCTGGCAGCGGCCTGAAGTGCGACACACCGCTGGACGCCCCGAGCCATCCAGCCAACCTCTCTCCTCCACCGGGTGTAAGTCACTGCGTCTCCGGGCTCCAGGTCGCGACCATACCTTCCCCCGCAGGGTCCCACCTCTTCCCGGTCCACACGGACTTGTAGTGGCTCTCCAATTCCTTGTATAACTCCCCGTCCTTCCCGGGAGTTAAAGAGCACCACCACACCCCAGTGCGACAGCGGGGCCTTCTCAACACTCGCCAGATCGACCTGAGCCGCGGGTTGGGGTCTGTTCCGCCACGCTGTCATCAGGCACCGCAGGTGTTCGGCCTCTGGCAGGATCCTCAGGCCCTGTGCCTGCAGCACACACTCCGCCGCGGTCGGGATGAAGGAAGCAGGGGACACCGGAGACAGGCGGACCTCCGTGGGTTGGCCCAGCCGAGCGATCACACGGGCATCAGCCTCCCGGCGGCATGCTATCTGCCGGGCCTCGGCTGTGGCCACACACTCCTCAGACGGCGGCCAGTTGGGTAGGCCCATCGGTGACTCCGTAAGGGCCAGTCCCTGCAACGATGGCGCATCTGGGGCTGTGTCGGGTGGTGCAGCCTCAGGCTGAGTCGGGCCATCCCCATGCGGTGCTCCCGGCGTCGCCATCTTTGCTTCCTCTCCAGTGTCTTCTTCCCGCGGTCTCTTTCGTGGGCGGCCCCGTCTCCATGGTCTCCACCCTCCAAAGAGGATGAGAAGGCGGACCTCAGCTGCTGACGGACACGTCCTCAGGATGCAGAAATGTTTAGACTGGGCAGCCATTGTCTTTCGCGCTCTTCAGCTAGTCCACGCCTACTCCACGCCCCTCTTCTCTTCCTGCGCTCTCCTCAGCGCTATAATGGCGGCTGGTTTTGGCGGCGGCGAATGGCAATCCACAGTCTTTGCAATAAGTCACAGTCCAAGTACAATAAATCACAATTCCAAGGCACACATGACCTGACTCTTCAGGCTTAAGTAGATCCTGTTCGTGGCGCCAAGTTGTAGCGCCCCCACTGCCGCAGGGCCGAGGGGTACCCGGTACCGGGCCTCTCTGTCTCAGTTCTGGGATTGTCACGGTGGCTAGACCCGGCCTGTGACCCTGCTGAGGGGTGCCCAATGAAAGGGGTGGATGATGGTGTTGTAGTGTGGTGCCGGCCGCAGTAAATAACGAGGACACCAGGTTGCAGTCTCTTTACCTCTTTACTGAAGGCTTCAGGATCCTCAGTCCAGAATACGGTTAACCGGGCTACTTGGGTCCGGCCGGTCTGATGGCACCTCCAGAGTACCCTTTGCAGGTGGAAATCTGTGCCTTCCTTCTAGCGCTTGTGTGTTGTGGTCCTCCCCTGCTGTGCTTACGGGATAGTCCCCACAACTGTTGTGTCTGTTTCTGAAGTTCCCTCACAACTCGATTATGATGTTCTGCTTCGTCCCCCAGATGATATGGCTAGGACGCACCCGTATGACGGGTAGGCTCGGAGGTCTTTCGGGACCCTAGAGTCGCCCCTCTCCAAATGTTGCCCCCTGTGTCTGCTTAGGTGATTTTGGGTGAGACAGCCCGCCTATAACTGACTGTCCTGCCGTAGGTTTGAAGTAAGGCCTGGAGCTCAATACTTCCTCGGCGTTTCCAGCCACCGGCTGCGCGCCTCAGTAGGATGTTGCCTCGTCTTACAGCACGACTCCTACTGGTGATTTTCCTTGTTGCGTTGATCTCGTTTCTCACTCAGCACAATAAACCTCGCTTCTTGTCCTTTCTTGGGGTACCGCCGCAATGACGTGCAGGCACGGTCCCGTAACGTTCTCTCTTCGCTAGGCTTCTGTCAGGATCCCACCCCTGAGAGGGACCCCCCTGAATCTTCCCCTGCAACACCCTCTGCCACAGGATGTTGCCTGGTTCCAACCCAGTCAGCTTTCTGTCTAACTTCTTATCTAACCCCCAGTTTTACCAGATTGTGAGGAGTGGCCTAATATATAGCACCCTTAGCTCCCCCTGGAGGCCAGACTGTGAAGTGTATTGGTGTCTGTGATACAGTGGGGCAAAAAAGTATTTAGTCAGTCAGCAATAGTGCAAGTTCCACCACTTAAAAAGATGAGAGGCGTCTGTAATTTACATCATAGGTAGACCTCAACTATGGGAGACAAACTGAGAAAAAAAAAATCCAGAAAATCACATTGTCTGTTTTTTTATCATTTTATTTGCATATTATGGTGGAAAATAAGTATTTGGTCAGAAACAAACAATCAAGATTTCTGGCTCTCACAGACCTGTAACTTCTTCTTTAAGAGTCTCCTCTTTCCTCCACTCACTACCTGTAGTAATGGCACCTGTTTAAACTTGTTATCAGTATAAAAAGACACCTGTGCACACCCTCAAACAGTCTGACTCCAAACTCCACTATGGTGAAGACCAAAGAGCTGTCAAAGGACACCAGAAACAAAATTGTAGCCCTGCACTAGGCTGGGAAGACTGAATCTGCAATAGCCAACCAGCTTGGAGTGAAGAAATCAACAGTGGGAGCAATAATTAGAAAATGGAAGACATACAAGACCACTGATAATCTCCCTCGATCTGGGGCTCCACGCAAAATCCCACCCCGTGGGGTCAGAATGATCACAAGAACGGTGAGCAAAAATCCCAGAACCACGCGGGGGGACCTAGTGAATGAACTGCAGAGAGCTGGGACCAATGTAACAAGGCCTACCATAAGTAACACACTACGCCACCATGGACTCAGATCCTGCAGTGCCAGACGTGTCCCACTGCTTAAGCCAGTACATGTCCGGGCCCGTCTGAAGTTTGCTAGAGAACATTTGGATGATCCAGAGGAGTTTTGGGAGAATGTCCTATGGTCTGATGAAACCAAACTGGAACTGTTTGGTAGAAACACAACTTGTCGTGTTTGGAGGAAAAAGAATACTGAGTTGCATCCATCAAACACCATACCTACTGTAAAGAATGGTGGTGGAAACATCATGCTTTGGGGCTGTTTCTCTGCAAAGGGGCCAGGACGACTGATCCGGGTACATGAAAGAATGAATGGGGCCATGTATCGTGAGATTTTGAGTGCAAACCTCCTTCCATCAGCAAGGGCATTGAAGATGAAACGTGGCTGGGTCTTTCAACATGACCATGATCCAAAGCACACCGCCAGGGCAACGAAGGAGTGGCTTGGTAAGAAGCATTTCAAGGTCCTGGAGTGGCCTAGCCAGTCTCCAGATCTCAACCCTATAGAAAACCTTTGGAGGGAGTTGAAAGTCCGTGTTGCCAAGCGAAAAGCCAAAAACATCACTGCTCTAGAGGAGATCTGCATGGAGGAATGGGCCAACATACCAACAACAGTGTGTGGCAACCTTGTGAAGACTTACAGAAAACGTTTGACCTCTGTCATTGCCAACAAAGGATATATTACAAAGTATTGAGATGAAATTTTGTTTCTGACCAAATACTTATTTTCCACCATAATATGCAAATAAAATGATAAAAAAACAGACAATGTGATTTTCTGGATTTTTTTTTCGCAGTTTGTCTCCCATAGTTGAGGTCTACCTATGATGTAAATTACAGACGCCTCTCATCTTTTTAAGTGGTGGAACTTGCACTATTGCTGACTGACTAAATACTTTTTTGCCCCACTGTACCTGGTCAGGTGAACTCCTTCAGTGCCATCAGACGTACCATAGCCCCCCTTAGCGGCGGAGCATCAGTACTGCAACGACCAGGACTCTGGGGCGCTGCATTAACATTGGTCAGAACCAATTTTTGTTTTCATACCACAGACAATATTTTACTTGACATTCACATTATTAAAGGGATTGTCCATTACAGGAAACCCCATATTAACCCCCCAAAGGGTGCTGCATAGATTAACAAAAAACTATACTTGCTTACTGGCAGGGTGAGGATGAGGTGTAGGCAGGGTAGGCACTCCTGCCTCCCCGAGGGGGGTGCACTTTAGGAAAAACAAAAAGAAAAAATGACAGTGCTGAATACCTGTGGCCTCCCAACTCCTTCCTCCGGCCACAGGAATTCAGCACAGCGACGGCCGGAGCACAGGCACACAGGGGAGCAGTGTCAGTCACTGACACCAGTCACCCATCTCTCTGCCCCAACAGCCCCTCCCTGGTTTCAATTGTATTTGCGTCTGTAAGATGTGAACCAACCTCCTGTCCTCCTCTTCCAGCCTGTGCTGAGCGGCATCTGCACACAGACTCAGAGCAGCCACTTAAGCAAGAGGTAAGGACTACCAGCTATGCAAATTGCAAAAAATCTTCACAGACGATTTGGCAGCACTGTACCCAATTAGAGTCAGTGATTTAGTGACTGATGTCGGAGCATTGAGCTCTCTAGTCGGTGCAGGATCGGAGTTCTGAGCACCGTTATCATATGACTGATTCTATTCTCTGACAGGGCTGCATCTTGTCATTACCTCTGTGATAAATACACGTTGGGACTGACCCGTGATCCTATCCCCCACATGCAGTTATCACTGTTAGCAGTGGTGTTACACATAGCTACCAACCATGCTGGATTCAGCGGGACTGTCCCGTCTCGTCACGTCAGAGCATTTGCCCAGGCTTCCGATACTCACCTCCCTTCTCTCTGACATCTTCATCGGTCTGTAGCTCCTCTTGCTTGGGGGAGGGGCCACTTCTCTCCACTCAGTGCATAAATTATATATTTCTGTGATCAAGTCCCACCAGGACTCAAATACACATCTCCATGTTCACAAGCTGCAGCTCTACCACGGAGCCACTGTTTATAATGATGTATGTAGGGGAATTTGGTAATCTTGACCTCTATTGCAGGCAGTGCACTCAGGAAAAGATTATACATGTCCATAGAGATACATTGTATATATATATATATATGTATATATAGTAATGCATTTCTATGGTCCCTGTATACTAACATGAAGAAAAATAGTTTTTTTTTGTTCCTATAAGTAGTAAAAATAATAAGCAGCAATTACAAAAATGTAATTTTCTCTATTTTTGTGAGTCTCCCCAGGTCTTGACCCCACAATCTCCACACTACAGACAAGAGAGTAAGCTTCTGAGCAACAAGCTCTGATGATGCAATGAGGAGAAATGTGTACACTGGATCTGTACTGCAGACTCTGACTCCATAGATAGATTATACTGAAGAATTTAAGTCCACAAGGACAGGGTCCTCTCCCCTCTGTACCAGTCTGTCATTGTAAATTTGTTTACTGATAACGATATCTATAACCCTGTATGTAACCCCTTTCTCATGTACAGCACCATGGAATTAATGGTGCTATATAAATAAATAATAATAATAATACTGAGACATAGAGATACATTGTGCACAGCATTGGATTTCTGTGTTTTTATTTTAGAGGGAGAATAAGAGCTTTTTTTCTTCTGATAAAATAATTTAAAAAAAACACTTGATAATGAAAAAAAATTGCCATTTTAATTAATTTTTTTAAAAATAATAAACCTCACAAATCAGCAAATAACATAGACATATTTGGTGTCCCTGTAATCATAACGACCAGCACAACACAGGGTTAAGATTATTTACGGGAATCGGTAAATTACATAAAACAATCGTCTGATTGATATTTCTGTATTAAACTCATTGAAAAATGGAACAAAACTGTAATGCTGAGGCCGTGTTCACACATAGCGCAAATGCTGTGTTCTGTCCTCAACACAAAACACCATGACAATCTTCTCCGGTTATTGCGTGTTTGCGTTTCTTTTATGTAATTTTGGTGTTTTTTTAATAGTACAGAAAAGCTTTGATTCTGCGCTTAAAAATGCAGTGGCATTTTTACATGCATTTTGTTTTTCAGAAGAAGCCTATGCCAAGTTTTTATCTATCTACTATTACAGATTTGAACCCTATAAATAGAAATTGGGAAAAAAACGTAGACTTATTCTGTGCTGCTGAATAACTGAAGATCTTGATATATTAAATAAAATGTGATTTTATTCAACGCGTTTCAAAGTACTGAGACTTCTTCATCAAGAAATACCAGAAATCTGTGGTATTTCCTGATGAAGAAGTCATCAGGAAACTATGAATCAAAGCAATGCAAAAACCATCAGACACATCATTTTATGTATAATGGGGTCCATTTAATTTCCATTATGGTATCCTCCAAATCCTGGAACCTTAATTGAATACAAATACTTTATTAGTGTCCATGACTATCCTTGGGCCTTACATTTACATTTTAGGATGAATATTGCAATTTGTCCCTTGTATTGTGTAAATGGTTCCCAAACAATGACTGATTCTATACCTCTATCTTTGAAGTTGCACTCCCTGTTAAGCTTCACCCCTAAAGTGCACCACTTTTTCACCCCAAAATACCAACGAAAGTAAAAAAAAGGTAAGAATTCTAGTGGAAGTGGTCGTCAGAGCTTGTTATCTGACCTATCGGAGGGGCAGTGCACTAGGCGTCCTAGTCTCTGACTTATGCCTTTGCTTTTTTACTAAGTTATGTGGTGGAGATGCCATCAGCTTCATCTGCCTAGGGCACCAAAATACCTTGTCCCATCCTTGTTTACCAGATTAACTTGCTTCTCCATTTTGAGTCCTTTGTGACCTGCTGGTCTCTGTCCCTCCTTTCAGATGGAGTTGTAAAGGCTGCCACCAATAAGCGATCATGTGACATGGTTTACATTGGTGATTGAAGGTTTGAGCCCTTCAGAATTTTCCACATTTTTGCATGAAATTCACCTAAAACTACACCCAATGATTGAAGCACTGGACTCTAATGTCAACTTCAAATTATATGCTAATAGAATTTTACATACTCTTCCCACTCACACACATGTTATATTGGCTTATTTTTCTCAATGACAAAATGTATTTTTGACTCTATCTAATGAATGGATTCACAAATGTTCAAGGTAATCTGTCACTGGGATCAACCCTCCTAAACTGTGTGTATGGGCATAGGAACTTAAAATGATACCTCGATACCTTATTGCAGAGAAAGCCACATTTTTATTTTATGCAAATTAGCTGTTAAAGTCTATCGACTGGACACAGATCTGCTTGAGAATCTGCCTCCAGAGCTTATTTTAAATGAATTACCAGTGTGCTACACTTTGTTCTCATAATCACACACAGCTCTGCAGTGAGATCATAGCTAAAACAGTACAGCAGATTTGAACCTTGTCTCATTACAAATTTTCAGTTGTCCTATCACAGTGCTGTTAGCTTTGCTGTATTGCCCCAAATTGGCTGCCTGTATCATGGAGGCTGAAGCACTATGAGAGGACATATATAGCTTTAAATCTTTGTAATGATACAATGTTAGCTTCTGCTGTACTGTTTTAGTTCTAATCTTACACAAAAACTAGATGTAATACCATTGTAAAAGCCAACAGAAATAGCACATTCCTACCACTGAAAATAACTCTACATAAGTACGTCTGCTTTTCCACATCTGCAAACTTGATGTGAAAATAAATCCTATTGAAATAACTGAGTGATGTGCTTCTTCCACATCTACTAAAAAGCACAAATTAATTAGAAGACACCTGAAATTTCGCAACACTGCTTTCACCTAACGGGTCAGATTATTGTGCCTTTAACAGCTTATCCGTGGGAATGTATTACCCTAAAACTACTGGTTTCCATTTTAACTTTTCTATCTTTTATTTCACAGCTTTAAATTATGTCCAATCCTACTGAATTCAGTGAGACAAAACAGGACCGGGTTCTTTCAGATAATGACTGGAAGCAGAAATGGGAAACAAGAAATATTGTGTTTCATGAAAATCATGTACACCAGTAAGTAACTACATCTAGCTGGACACCGTGCAATGTTATATCTTTATGTCATAATGGTTGTGATAATCACCCTGCAAGCGGTCATATTCCCATAACCCCTTAGCGACATATGTTAATATGTCAGCTCTCAGTCTTTGATGCGGGCCATAACATGGTATCAATAAAAACGTAAGTTCAGGGTACAAAAAAACAAGTCTTCAAATAGACCAAAATTTTAAAATGATATGGGTTTTGGAATATGGCAAAACATGTAACCTTTTTTTTTACAAAATTCAGATTTTTTTTTCGTAAATTTAAAAAAAATCAAACTATACATGTTCCACGCCTCCTCCCTGTAATTTGTCGGCACGCACACACCCCTTACACTGTATTTGCTCTTCATACTATAAAAACTACTCCTGTCCTTGTTGACTTCACCCTCTGATGAAGGCAGAAGCCGAAACGCGCGTCGGGGTGAACGCCACTCGGAGGAAGAAGCTCCATTCATAGTAAGTCTATTGCCTTCCCATTTTTGGTTATTACACTATGACTGTCACCAGTAGGTGAATTCACAAACATGTATACACTAAGATGAGCACTAAAAATTCTATACTGATGTTGTGATAAATCACTTTTCTTCCTAACAAAATAAGGAATTGACTTACGGCACTTGCATTTTATGTTTCTTCATAGATATGATATTTATGTCTTTTTTTAGTAATTATGCAAAAAAAAAATTCACATGTCTATGACAATACATACCACATGATATCACTGATGTTCCTCCTTCCATAAAGATAATTGTACCGGGTGCAGCGTCCATGTTTTTATTTTTTTGTATGTTACATTTTGGCGAATAGCTCTCAACATTGTTTTGATATCCATGTTACTACCTGTTCTAATAAAATATTTTTTGTTACTATTACTTTGTGGTCGGGACTATTTTGGACGTTTTTTTCTCCTTCCCCCTTTTCTTGATGTTTAGAATAATCGTAATCATACTGACTTGGATCATATTTCCAAGTCATTTTTACTGTATAATAAATGCTGTAAAACCAAAACACAAATGTGGAATTGATTTTTTTTCGCAATTTCATTGCACTTTGAATATTTTTCCCACTTTCCAGCACACCACATGATAAAATGAATGGTGTCATTCAAAAGTACAACTCGGCTTGCAAAAAAATAAGTCCTCATATGGTTATGTCGACAGAAAATTTAAAAAAAGGTAGGGCTATTGAAAGAAATGGAAGAAGAAACAAAAGCTCAAAAATGGAAAATCGCCAGATCAGGAAGGGGTTACTGATTAATGTGGTATAAAATTACTTTTCAGCAGCTTTTTTACATTTTTTAAACTCTTCCAATTTTTCATAACAAATCTACAATATCGTTTAGACAAGTGTGGAAAAATGCTGGAAAGAAAGAATGCTTTGAAAAAAAAAAAGCAGTGTAAATAGTTTTTGATGAATTTATAAAATGCAAATGGAACAAACATAAAAGAAATCTACATCAAATCAATAGTTGCTGTGACCTATCCTTTGTCGTCAAAACTGTATCAAAGCATCACATTCTTCAAAATACACTTGCACACAGTTTTTGGAGAGACTCAACTTTGAGGTTGTTCCAAACATTTGGGAAAACTAGCCACACATCTTTGGTTAATATAGGCATGCACCAATCCCTTTTGTCTTGTCATGTTATCGCTGAAAGACTCATGTAAAGATAAGGACTCTATAAGGCCATACTATCACTTCTAAGTCTCCTTTTTTTTCTATGCGGTGAAGATAGTTGTTAATAAAATTTGGTGTCGTTAATAACGTTTGGGGCCAATGTACTGCTACAGAATAAATTTGAAGCCAATAAGATTCCTTTCTGCTGCTATTGCATGGTTCTCAAATACATGTCTGTATTTCTCATCAGTGAGGGCAACGATAAGGACCATGCCTGTTGTGAATTCCGTTCTTGGACTCCCTCCTGTGGTCGTGAATGGTACTTTAGTGAGTTCTGTCCTTGGACACCCTCTGGTGGCTTTGAGTGGAACTGCTGATTTTTGAGGTTGGATTGCTCAGCTGCCCTCACTTATTGTTCCTGCTGGCTTTCCTATTTAACTCTGCTATGGTCGTTAGTTCATGCCAGCTGTCAATGTCTCAGTACTGGTTCAGATCTCTCTTGGAATTCTCAGATGACCTGTCTACTCCAGCAGAAGCTAAGTCCCTGCTAGTTCATTTGTTGTCCATTTGTTTTGAGTATATTTCTCAGTACATGCTATGTTTCTAGTCCAGCTTGCTATTATGATATTTCCTTGCTAGCTGGAAGCTCTGGGGGTGCAGAGTTGCACCTCCACACCGTGAGTCGGTGTGGAGGTCTTTTTGCAAACTCTGCGTGGTTTTTGTAGTTTTTAATTCTGACCGCACAGTTCCCTTTCCTATCTTTTGTCTATCTAGAGTAGAATCGGCCTCCTTTGCTAAAATCTGATTTCATTCCTGTGTTTGTCACTTTCCTATCAACTCACAGTCAATATTTGTGGGGGGCTATCTTTCCTTTGGGGAATTTCTCTGAGGCAAGGTAGGCTTCTATTTCTATCTTCAGGGGTAGTTAGCTCTTAGGCTGTGAAGAGGCGTCTAGGGAGAGTTATGAACGCTCCACGGCTATTTCTAGTGTTTGCGATAGGATTAGCGTTTGCGGTCAGTAGAGTTACCACCTCCTCAGAGCTTGTCTCAGATCCCCGTTTTAACTATCAGGTCATTCCGGGTGCTCCTAACCACCAGGTCCATAACAGTGCTCCTAACCACCAGGTCCATAACACATGCCCATCAGTGCCATCTGCTCAGAACTGGCAGGAACCAGTGGAACCCATTGACACCCTCTATTGCTCGAAGTCTTGTCAGATGTGGTCTTTCTGGAAGAATTGTGGACAAAAGGCATAGCATTAATATGGAAACATGGCCAAGTGTCTTAAATATACAAAAAATCATATGAACTTGGGTGCAGAAAAATAGCAGCAAGTGCTCTGGATTTATGAGTAAAAAATGTGAAATATTTGGATTTAACAAAAGGCAATTTATTTGCCAAGGACTGGGGAGCAGTATAATAATGACTGTGCAAACAACAGTGACGCACGGTTGAGGTTCCTTTAAATTTTGAGGCTTAATTTCATCAAATTGAGTTTGGGATTTGTTTAAGACTAATGTTGTACTCAATGTTAAGAAATACAAACATGCCTAATCCATCATGCAATACCATTAGAGAGACATCTGATTGGCTCCAAATGTATTCTGCAACTGGACAATGGTCTCAAACATACAGCCAATATCATTAAGAATTATCTTCAGGGTAAAGAACAAATTGTTCTGGTAGTGATGATATGGCCCTCACAAAGGCCTGATTTCCACATCAAGTTTGTCTGGTATTACATTAAGAGATAGAAGGATTTGTGGAAACTTACAGTCACAAAAGATCCGTGGTTAGTTTTCAAAGATGTTTGCAACAACCTCTCTGCAATATTTCTACAAAAACTGTGTGCAAGTGAAGCCAGAAGAAATGATGGTGTTTTAAAGGCTAAGATTGGTCACACCAAATATT
Organism: Ranitomeya variabilis; assembly: GCF_051348905.1. Taxonomy (NCBI): domain Eukaryota; kingdom Metazoa; phylum Chordata; class Amphibia; order Anura; family Dendrobatidae; genus Ranitomeya; species Ranitomeya variabilis. Next base: position 354,453,466 of record NC_135237.1, on the reverse strand, counting down.
GATTTAATTTACATTTCTCTTTTGTTCATTCACATTACATTTTATTAATTGATAAAAATTAACTATCAACATTATTTCTCAAATCATTCTTCACAGATGTCAAAACATTTGCACTGTAATACATTTATGCATAAATATACAGTATATACATTTATTTTTTTACCCAGGTTGCTGGTGGAATTCATTAATGAAATGCAGAATGGCAGAAGACAGCTGAACATCTTTTTCCCTCTCTGTGGCAAGGCGGTGGATATGAAATGGTACATGCAGATAGTTCTGAGCTCTTCATAATAGTGCGTTTTTGAAACCATATTCAAAACCTTTTATTAATAACTAGAATGTATTGATTATGGTTTATCTTAGGCTCGCTGATATGGGCCATAATGTGGTTGGGGTTGATGTCTGTGAAATAGGACTAAAAGAGTTTTTTTCGGAACATAATATCCCTTATACTGAAGAAGCTGTAGCCGAGATTCCTGGAGCCAAAGTATTTAAGGTTTGTGACTTGTTTCTTTGGCAGTTAAGGTTGTGTTCACACTCTGTTTGTTTGCAGATTTTACTCACACAGAAAATATTAGCAGGGCACATATGTTAAACCTATGGCCTATATGTTTGTGTCTGTATGCCAAGTAAAAGCATTAACTAGTTCAAAGTTAGGTACATTAAAGCATATCAATCATGCATACATCAAAAGACATTGTTCTGATGCATGTTTGAGCTATACATTGCGTTCCAAATTATTATGCAAATTCTATTTTTCTCTGATTTTCCTAATTGGTCAATGCAAATGAGTTAGTATAATGTTCAAATCATCAACCATTAGATTCTAAATAACATTTTATTGGACAAACCTCTCAATGATAAAAGTATTTTTTTTCAAAACTGATGAATTTGTCTGGTAGAAACCTTGCTCATTATTCCTTTATCTGCACAAATCCGTCTGTCATCTATGTCAGCGACAAATCTTTTCACAGTACAATAATCGTGCTTAAGGTTTCATACAATAGCTAATATTTACATACCTTGTCCAAGGCATTGCACTATTTGCTGGTTTTCTGCAGCAGAGAGATAATTTTCATTTAAAATATTTCTTGAAAGATGTGGCCTGCTTAATAGTGTATAACATTCTTTTTAAGTAGTTTACCTTTAGGTGGACTCACATGGCAAACTAATTATCACAGGTGTTTGAGATAAATATTCAGAGATCAAAAAAACCCTGAGACAAAATACCATCAATGAGTTTATAAGAAAAACTAAAACTTACATCTTTATGACACTAAAATCCAATTTGCATAATAATTTGGAACGCGGTGTAGTTACAAAAAAAGCAGTAGTGCAGATGGGCACCACCCACCAATATGAAATAAGAATGTAGCAAAGATACATCAAAGTATACATAGACACTAGATATTCATTGAATTCTACTTACATTTCCCAAAAATATGTTCATCAAAATGTGGATTATTTGTAATTCGCTTCCGTGACGATTCAGCAAAATGTAAATTGTCATTAAAGGGTAAAAAAAAGCAAAAAATCGTTATCCTAACCTCATCATTCACCTCTTCGGCTTCTCCACTGCTTACTATCAAGTCCTGTACTTGTCACCTATTGCGCACTTTGGGTAGTCATGATCTTTCGTGTACTTGCGCAAAATCCTCCTGGTAATTTCAGCGTGAGAGCCTGGGTTCAGAAGATGAGACAAGATATGGTGAAGAGCGTAAGGACTGGAAAGGTGAATTTCAGGATTTTTTTAATTTACTATTATGATTATGTTGTTTTGGGGTTTGTAGAGATTCCCAAAACATAACAATGGACATTAAATTTGTAAATAACTTCTCCACTAATCAAATTTCCCAGGAAAATCCAAATTTGAATTTTGCCTGATCCATATTTAATAGACATCAAAAACTGAAGACACAACAAAAGAAAATGCACAGACCCATGTACATCAAAAAATGTATAATTTTTATTTAAAATCAATGCAAATTCAGTACAAATACAAAAAGCCTGATATACTTACTAGTGATGAGCGAATATAGCACGTTCGGTTGTCCTCCGAGTATTTTTTAGTGCTCGGAGATTTAGTTTTTATTGCCGCAGCTGAATGATTTACATCTGTTAGCCACCATAAGTACATGTGGGGGTTGCCTGGTTGCTAGGGAATCCCCACATGTACTTATGCTGGCTAACAGATGTAAATCATTCAGCTGCGGCAATAAAAACTAAATCTCCGAGCACTAAAAAATACTCGGAGGACACCCGAGCGTGCTCGGGAAATCTCGAGTAACGAGTATATTCGCCCATCACTAATACTTACTAATGCAGATAAGCAATGTTGAACTGTATCCATACTCCCCCCCCCCAAAAAAAAAATGACAAAGGTGAAAGAATATTGGTTCTCCTTTGTACAGGTGAGTACTCCCCATACTTAGATAAATATTTTCTTTGGAAAATCCAAGACCATTTCAGGTTCCCCCTCACATTCTACCACATCTACACAAACCATATAGTGCTGTTAACAGGGCCCCAGTCAGTAATAATGCCTCTTCTTTGTCCAACATAGTTATACTACACTCCTGTTGTGCCCCACACAATAACAGTGCCCTCTGTCGGCCCATACACAGCTATAATGTTTCCTCTGCACTAAATTGTAGGAATAATGCTCCCCTGTGCCTCCATAAGCACTGTATAGCAATAATCCCCGTGCCTCCTTATAATAACAATGCTCTCTTGTGCCTCCTTACAGCTACACAGCACAATACAGAAATAACTCCTTTGTGCCTCCCTTAATAATAATCCTCATTGACACCTTATAACATGGGTGGGGAACTTCCAGCCCGAGGGCCATTTGCGTCTTCTTTTCTGGCCCCGGCAGATTTTCGGTGACCGCAGTGCTTGGACCAGGGATCACAATGCTCAGGCAATAGCTGGCAAATGGACAGCCACCGCCCGTTTAATTGCTTCTCACACTGAGTGCACGCACACGCAGCGTTTACTACTGAATGCTGCAGTGCATGCAATGAAGGATTATGGCCTGAAGTTTTCCAGCATCAAGGTGTCCTTTGTTGGAGGAGTCAGCGTGCTCTGTTCTCCAATCCCGCCGATGAGGACAACTACAGTGTTAGCCAAAGCCCATCATGAAATGTATATGTCCGATAGTCTCATATGCCCAAAACCCCTTCCTGTGATGTATGTGCTTCAATGCTTCAAGCCTTCCTATGATGTATATGTCCCCAGCTCCTCCTATGATGTATATGCTCCAAGCCCCATGCCCCTCCTGTGATGTTTATGTCCCTAGCCCCTCCTGTGATGTATATGTCCCAGCCCCCCTGTGATGTGTATGCCCCCAGCCTTTCCTGTGATATATATGCAACAGCAACTCCTGTGATTTATATGCTCCCAGCCCCTCCTGTGATGTACATGCCCCCTGTGCCTCTTGTGATGTATATGCCTCATCCCCTTGTGTGATGTATATGCCTCATCCCCTCCTGTGATGTATTTGCCCCAAAATATCTAGTGATATATATGCCCCAGCATCTCCTTTAATGCATATTTCCCAGTGTCTACTGTAATGTATAAGCTGCAGCTCCAATGTCTATGTGATGTATATACAATTGTCTGTGTCTCCTATGTGATTTATATAGAGTAGTCTCGGTGTCTCCTATGTAATGTATATACTGCAACCCCAATGTCTCCTATGTGATGTATACAGCAGTCTTGGTGTATCCTATGTGATGTACAGTTGTGCTCAAATGTTTACATATCACGGCATAGTTTTTGCTTTCTTGGCCTTTGTTCAGAGAATATGAATGATAACACCAAAACTTTTACTCCACTCATGGTTAGTGGTTGGGTGAAGCCAATTATTGTCAAACTACTGTGCTTTCTCTTTTTAAATCATAATGACAACCCAACACATCCAAATAACCCTGAGCAAAAGTTCACATACCCTGGTTATTTTGGCAGGGTAACATGCACAGAAGTAGACACAAATGGGTTTGAATGGCTACTAAAGGTAACATCCTCACCTGTGACCTGTTTGCTTGTAATCAGTTTGTGTGCATGAAAGCTGAGTGAGTTTTTGGGATCCATACAAACTCTTGCATCTTTCATCCAGCCACTGCTTTTCTGAATTGCGAGTCATGGGGGAAGCAAAAGAATTGTCAACGGATCTATGGGAAAAGGTAGTTGAACTGTATAAAACAGGAAAGAGAAACTGTAATAATTATAGGGGATAACTCAGGAGACTCTTTGCGTGGAACAAGACAACTACAGGACACAGTTTTATAAGTGGTAAAGTCTATATTATCACACGGTGATTCAAACAGGTGCAGAGAGAAACTGAAGTCCACAACACTTGGTGCAAATAATAAACGCAGCTTAGCAGTCTATAGGAAACTTCAGAGCAAAATGCAATCAAGCAGAAAGTCTATGAAGCACAGTTATTCTTGTGGATACTTGACACGAATAAATCCTTGTCTTAGTCCAGACACAGATAGATATGCTTATAGGCAGTTCAAATCATTTCTTAGCTCAACCAGGGAGGCCTGGTTAATAGTCTCAGGTTAATGCAAAGCAGCAGCAGCTTACATGTCCAGCAAATGCAGGTGGAAATAAACACGAGCAGCAGATGAAGGAGGATTACTAGTAACTTGTGTATGCAGCAGGAACTCAGAGCAGAGTAGCAGGATCACCACACAGGTTCACAGGAGCAGGTGTATAGCCAGGGAGTAATCAGAGATCAGGAGCTGGATGCAAGGCAGAATACTCTAGCACAGACTGAAGGCTGGGGTGGAGATTTATAGCAGGAAGACACAGTGCACATGAGACCAAAGACGCCATCTTGGAAGAGGGCAGTAATGCACAAAAGGTAAAAAATGTTCAGAGTCCTGACAGATACAAAAAGATATCCAAGGAATTGATAATGCCAGTCAGCAGTGTTCAAATTGTGATTAACAAATGGAAAATCAGGGGCTCTGTAAAAACAAAACCACAGTCAGGTAGACCAACAAAAATTTTGTCCACAACTACCAGGAAAATTGTTCGGGATGCAAAGAAAAACCCACAAATAACATCAGCTGAAATACAGGACTCGCTGAAAACTAGTGGTGTGGCTGTTTCAAGATGCACAATAAGGAGGCACTTCAAGAAAAATGGACTGCAGGGTCGAGTCGTCAGAAGAAAGCCATTACTGCACAAATGCCACAAAGTATCTCACCTACAATACACAAAACAGCACGGAGACAAGCCTCAAAACTTCTGTAACAAGGTAATTTGGAGTGATGAGACAAAAATTTACCTTTTTGACCACAACCATAAACATTACATTTGGAGAGAGGTCAACAAGGCATACGATGAAAGGAACACCATTCCTACTGTAAAGCATGGGGGTGGATCGCTACTGTGTGAGCTACAAAGGCACAGGAAACTTTGTCAAAGTTGAAGGAAAGATGAATGCAGCACGTTATCAGCAACTACAACTACTTATCACAATAAGGGTAAGGTAATTAAATGCTTGGCCAAATATAGCAGGACAAATTTCAAGTTGATAAAAAAAACTCGTAAGGTAAAAAAGGTAAAATAAAAAATCAACAATATCCCATACCTTCCATCGTTCTGTCAGTCCCACGATGTAAATCCATCTGAAGGGGTTAAATCATTTTACAGCCAGGAGCTGTGCTAATGCAGTCGCTCCTGTCTGTAAAATGTTGTGAATGAATGTAATGCAGGGGAATGTCCTGTAGTTACCTTGAGTCGCGGTGATGCGCCCCCTGCTGGATGTCCTTATATGAACTCGAGCGTGGGAAGGTATGGGATATTGTTGATTTTTTATTTTACCTTTTTTACAGAACGAGGGTCTTCAGGTGGATTACCAGTATAATAAAATATTACAACACCCTGTGTCTTTATTTCATTAAAATACTTTTAAATAATGTGTGTGTGTGTTATTACCCATTTCGTACTATTGGATTAATAATGGATAGGTGTCATAATTGACGCCTCTCCATTATTAATCTGGCTTAATGTCACCTTACAATAGCAAGGTGACATTAACCCTTCATTACCCCATATCCCACCGCTACATGGGAGTGGGAAGAGAGTGGCCAAGTGCCAGAATAGGCGCATCTTCCGGATGTGCCTTTTCTGGGGTGGCTGGGGGCAGATGTTTTTAGCCAGGGGGGCCAATAACCATGGACCCTCTCTAGGCTATTAACCCCTTCATGACCTTGGGATTTTCCATTTTTCCGTGTTCGTTTTTCACTCCCTTCCTTCCCAGAGCCATAACTTTTTTATTTTTCCGTCAATTTGGCAATACGAGGGCTTATTTTTTTGCGGGACGAGTTGTACTTGTGAACGACATCATTGGTTTTACCATGTTGTGTACTAGAAAATGAGAAAAAAATTCTAAGTGCGGTGAATTTGCAAAAAGAGTGCAGTCCCACACTTGTGGGTTTTTTTTTTTGGCTTTTTTGCTAGGTTCACTAAATGCTAAAACTGACCTGCCATTATGATTCTCCAGGTCAGTATGAGTTCATAGACACCTAACATGACTACGGTAGGTTCTTTTTTATCTAAGTGGTGAAAAAAAATTCCAAACTTTGCTAAAAAAAAAAAAAAAATTGCGCCATTTTACGATACTCGTAGAGTCTCCATTTTTCATGATCTGGGGTCGTTTGAGGGCTTATTTTTTGCGTGCCGAGCTGGCGATTTTAATGATACCATTTCGGTGCAGATACAGTCTTTTGATTGCCCGTTATTGCATTTTAATGCAATGTCGCGGCAACCAAAAAAACGTAATTCTGGCGTTTCAAATTTTTTTCTCGCTACGCCGTTTAGTGATTAGGTTAATGCTTTTTTTTGACAGATCGGGCGATTCTGAACGTGGCGATACCAAATATGTGTAGGTTTGATTTTTTTTTAATTTCTTTATTTTGATTGGGGCGAAAGGGGGGTGATTTAAACTTTTATTTATTTATTTTTTTTCACATTTTTTTTAACTTTTTTTTTTAAACTTTTGCCATGCTTCTATAGCCTCCATGGGAGGCTAGAAGCTGGCACCACTCGATCGGCTCTGCTACATAGCAGCGATCTGATGTTCGCTGCTATGTAGCAGAAATGCAGGTGTGCTGTGAGTGCCGACCACAGGGTGGCGCTCACAGCTACCGTGGATCAGTAACCATAGAGGTCTCAAGGACCTTTATGGTTACAATGCTGAAGCATCGCTGACCTCCGATCATGTGACGGGGGTCGGCGATGCGATCATTTCCGGCCGCCTGGCCGGAAGCGGTAGTTAAATGCCGCTGTCTGCGTTTCACAGCGGCATTTAACTAGTTAATAGGCGTAGGCAGATCGCAATTCTGCCCGCGCTTATTACGGGCACATGTCAGCTGTTCAAAACAGCTGACATGTCCCGGCTTTGATGCGGGCTCAGCGCCGGAGCTCGCATCAAAGCGGGGCTTCTGACCTCGGACGTACTATCCCGTCCGAGGTCAGAAAGGGGTTAATATCCACCCTCAGTCACTGGCTTTACCACTCTGGCGGAGAAAATTGCACGGGAGCCCACGCCAATTTTTTTCGCGATTTAACCCTTTATTTTACAAGCTACAGTGCCCAAATTTTGCATATACACACTACTAACATTAGTAGTGTGGAATATGCAAAAAAAAAAAAGGGATATGAGATGGTTTACTGTATGTAAACCATGTCTCATATCCTGTCGGGTTTGTAAAGGAGAAAGAAAAAGCCGGCAATTGAATTACCGGCTTTTCTATAGAACACCGCTGCGTATTTCTCGCAAGTCACACTGCTGGTCCGTGTGTAATCCATATTTTTCTCGCCCCCATAGACTTTCATTGGCAATTTTTTTGCGCAATACGGTGACAAACGCAGCATGCTGCGATTTTCTACGGCCGTACAAGACCGTATAATGCGGATCAGTAAAATACGGCAGATAGGAGCTGGGACATAGAGAATCATTGTACCGTATCCAATCCGTATTTTCTGCACCTCTCATACGTCCGTAAAACTCGCTAGTGTGACGCTGGCCTAACACTTGAACTTTGAATTGTAAATTTGTGGTAATTATTCCTTAACTGGAATTTTATAGTAGTGTTTGATCCGAATTTTTGTATATCCCAGAATTGTTTCATCTTTTTTGACCCTCAATCCTTATTTTTTAGGGAGTGTGAATTCAGGACACCATTTATCTGCATTAATATTGTAGTATGTCAGATTTTAAGTGTTCTTGATTTTTGTGTTTGTCCATTTCAATTTATGTTAAATAAAAGTGATAAATTATTTTATGAACATGGGTGTATGTTTAGTTTTTTTTATGTGTTTTTTTCTTATTCTTTTATTGGAATGGTACATAAATCCTAGTGATTTAGTTTCATACTACACTGCAAATGTATATTATTTTAATGTAGGTGGTGAGAAAGGCAGATTATGGAGAACTTTTCTACCATCTATCCTGGGGGCAGCGTGAAAATAATCCAGCCAGGCCAATAATGTATTTGATATTATTCATAGATGTTACACAGTCCAATGGCAAGTCTCCCCCTCCCACAAAAATAAGAATTTCTCAATGATTGCCACTGAAGATTGGACAAAAAAAAACCCATTTCAAAACAGCAGTTGGACCTCATTATTTATTACTGTGGGTAAACCTCTTTTTATACACCGTATGTTTAATATCCACATTATTTGATTTCAGAGTGTATCTGGGAACATTGCATTGTACTGCTGCAGTATTTATGACATATCTCAGTAAGTATTCACTCCATAAGATTATTTACCGGATACCAGAACTCAACTTATAGCGATATTTTTTCTTAACATAAAAAAGTACCGTATCTTGAGTATCTGACTAATGATTTTGTGTCATCTGCAGCTCGGTCATTGGAAGGTTTGATGGAATGTGGGACAGAGGAGCATTTGTAGCTGTGAACCCAAAAGACCGAGAACGGTTAGTTAATGTGTGTAATCATAGAAATCTTTTCTATTGCTAAATAGGTTATAACTAAATTGTTACTTTTTATTCATTTTAAAGTCTTTTTACTAAATGGTTAAATGGTCACTAAGGCCGGGTTCACACTTTGCGGCGTGCTCTGCGGGTTTATCCCGCAGCGGAATTGATAAATCTGCAGGGCAAAACCGCTGCGGTTATCCCTGCAGATTTATCGCGGTTTGTTCCGCGGTTTCCGCTGCGGGATTACTCCTGTACTATTGATGCTGCATATGCAGCAATATGCAGCATCAATAGTAATGATAAAAATAATAAAAATTGGTTATACTCACCCCCTCTGATGTCCGGATCTCCTGGGCGCTGCACTCGGCGGTCCGATTCCAAAGATGCTGTGCCGAGAAGGACCTTCGTGACGTCACGGTCATGTGACCGCGGCGTCATCACGGTCATGTGACCGCGACGTCACCACAGGTCCTGCTCGCACAGCAAGTGAGACCGGACGGCCACGGGCAGCGCTGTGAGCTGAGTATAGCATCATTTTTTATTTTAATTCTTTTTTTTTTACACTATTCATGCTTCCCAGGGCCTGGAGGAGAGTCTCCTCTCCTCCACCCCGGGTAGCAACCGCGCATTATCCGCTTACTTCCCGCAACGTGGGCACAGCCCCATGCGGGAAGTAAGCGGTTCAATGCATTTCTATGGGTGCAGAATCGCTGCGATTCTGCACAAAGAAGTGACATGCTGCGGGTTGTAAACCGCTGCGTTTCTGCGCGGTTTTTCCCGCAGCATGTGCACAGCGGTTTGCGGTTTCCATAGGGTTTCCATGTTAATGTAAACGCTATGGAAACTGCTGCGGACCCGCAGCATCAAAATCGCCGCGGATCCGCGGTAAAAACCGCGAAGTGTGAACATGGCCTTACATTTCGGCAAGCTTCATAAATCAATAGTAACTGAAAATAAAAGAAACGTTGTAACATGTTATATGAGAAAACCGCTTTTATGCATCTTCCTAGTGAAAAATGTAGGATACAAATCATATAATGGCCAAAAATAGTGTTATTCCTCATGCTACATTATGTCCAGGCACCTGCTGTAAAGTAAATATCTGAATCTGCTGTTGCACAAGATTAGATAGAATCACGTGAATTAAAAAGAAAACAAACGTTAAAAGATTTAAAAATGGATTCTGCAATCAGTAGAGAGGATAATATATATACAAAGGCATCGCAGATGTCCTGGCATTTTGACAGTATAAGGCTTTGGACTGCAATGCCATGTTATATAAGGATAGAATTAAGCCCTTATTTATGAACACAGATGTAATACTACTTTTAGTCATCCTCCTTACCTGCATCTTTTTTATTAATTTTGTATAGCGTAAATTCCTACTTGATGTATTGACGTACTATCCGTATTCTTTTTTCCCCACAGTTATGCCAACATTGTCTTGTCACTAATGGCTAAGGACTGTCGATACCTACTTGTAACAGTCGAATATGACATTAAGTTGGTCAGAGGTGAGAAGAACACTTGTTAAATATGTCACTCTTTACTCATAGTTTTATATTTCATTTAAATGGTCTCAGTTTGTATTCGACTATATAGATTTTCAACTCTAAATATTTTCAATTTGGATATTGATTTGAGATCCCATCAACTGCAGTGATTGTTGCTCCATATTAAAATCAAATGTTGTCCTACAATTCAATAATTAAAATTGAGGTCCACACCATCAGGCTCTTCCATCCCCTCTCCCTCAGAGTAGCTGTCATATATCGTCCTCCAGGCTCACCCACCCAGTTCCTTGACTATTTTTCTGCCTGGCTGCCACACTTCCTGTCCTCCGAATTGCAAACCCTAATCCTGGGAGATTCAACATCCCCATTCCCTCATATCTCCTCCAGTTTTTCTCTCCAGTCGTCACTACTCAATTAAGTAAAATTTTCAATCTCTACCTCTCCTCTGGTATTTTCCCCTCCTCCTTCACACACGCTATCATTACTTCATTATTAAAAACAACCTCTCTTGACCCATCCTGCACAAATAACTACAGACCAGTTTACAATCTCCCTTTTATCTCTAAACTCTTGGAGCGTCTGGTCTACTCCCGCCTTACCCGTTACCTCTCCACTCACTCTCTTCTAGATCCATTATAATACAGCTTCTGCCCCCTACATTCTCCAGAAATAGTACTCATCAAAGTGACCAATAACCTTTTAACATTAAAACGCAACAGTCACCACTCTGCAGCTTTCGACAAGCCCCAATTGGACAGACCATCAGCAAATTAAGCTTTCAGTACCATCTTTATGCTGATGACACAGAACTATAGATGTCATCCCCTGACCTTACCTCCGCTGTACTACAGAACACCAGTGACTGTCTGCAGTTTCCAATATCATGTCTGCTCTCTATCTGAAACTCAACCTTTCCAAAACTCAACTTCTTCTGCTCCCTCCGTCTACTGGCCTTCCTAAAGCTGACATCTCCCTCTCCGTGGGTGGCACCACAATTATGCACAGGCAGCATGCGTACTGTCTGGGTGTTATGTTTCACACCAATATTTCCTTCATCTCCTATATACAATCTCTTGCCGCTTGCACCTAAAGAACATCTCTAGAATCTGCCCCTTACTCACCATGGAAACAAAAACCCTCACTGTTGCCCTGATCCACTCTCGCATTGACTACTGTAATTCTCTATTAATTGGCCGTACCCTGACTAGATTTTCCTCTCTCCAGTCCATCCTTAATGCAGAAGCAAGGGTCACCATTCTACACTAATCGGTACTCGGACGCTCCTGCTCTGTGCCAGTCATTGCACTGGCTGCTCATACATTATAGGATCCATTTTAAACTGCTTGTTCTCACCCACAAAGCTCTCCCGAGTGCAGCACCCCCTTACATCTCCTCCGTCATTTCTGTTTATCAGCCTATTTGCTTGTTACTCTCCGCAAGCGACTTTCGACTAACATCCGCACTAATCCGTAGCTCCCACTCCTGGCTCCAAGACTTCTCCTGAGTTGCACCAATCCTCTGGAATGCTCTACCCCAAGAAATTAGGACTATCCACAATTTACAGTTTTAGATGCTCCATAAAAACAAATCTGTTTTGGGCGGCCTATCACGTTCTTTAATCGAAGTCCTTTTGTATATAGTCCATTCTCTACTTCACTGTACATAACTCTCATCAAACTACACCGTACCCAAAAGCACTACTAATACTTGATGGTGACTAGCTCATATATCCTTTATCTATTCCCCATTTCCTCAAGATGGCCAGACTATCATTGTAAATAAGCACCTGTACTTTGTATCACCCCCACCTCACTTTAGATTATAAGCTCTAATAAGCATGGTCATCATTAAGGCTACGTTCACATTTGCGTTGTGCGCCGCAGCGTCGGCGCCGCAGCGCACAACGCAAACAAAAACGCGGCAAAACGCATGCACAACGCTGCGTTTTGCGCCGCATGCGTCCTTTTTTTCATTGATTTCGGACGCAGCAAAAATGCAACTTGCTGCGTCCTCTGCGCCCCGACGCGGGCGCCGCAGGGACGCATGCGGCGCCAAACGCAAGTGCACCGCATGTCCATGCGCCCCCATGTTAAATATAGGGGCGCATGATGCATGCGGCGCCGCTGCGGCGCCCGACGCTGCGGCGAGGACCGCAAATGTGAACGTAGCCTATCTTTGCTTTAATTATTGATTCACCTTTAATTTTGTTGCTTATGATTGTTGTGTATGAACTGTCGAATTGTAAAGCGCCGTGGAACATATTGGCACTAAATAAATAAATAAAGATTATTATTAAAATAAAAATGTAACTTTTATCGAAATCAGCTAATTCAGGGTGGGTTATGTTGGCTTCAATAAGGGAAGTATTGGAGATGTATCAAATAATTCAAGAGGTTTCTAAGATGCTTTGTTTTTTCAATGAAGATCAAATTGATGTATTTTATTCGTTATCACGGTTCTTCTAACTGATGTATATCTTGAGCTGTAACCTTAAATATCTGCCTCATATTGTGTAAGACGCCTTCAGGCTGTCAAAGCAGCTCTGACCTATCGTGGCATGGATTTCATCAAACCTTTGAAGATGTTTTGTGGTAGTGGGCACTAAAATATCAGTAGCTGATCATTAAAGGCATACTCTTGAACAATTATTGCAGTGTGGTAGGGCAAATCATCCTGCTGAAGAGGCCACTGCCATTTGGGAATACCTTTGGCAGTATAATTGGTCTGCAATAATATTTAGATAGGCGGTACATGTCAAAGTAACATCCACATGATGCCAAGAAAACGTGATTCCTCACACCAGGCTATCGTTTTCTATTACTACATGGTCTAGTTCAGGTGCTCACTTGAACTACAGTACCATAACACCATGACCCATGTGAAAAAGCAATTTCAGCTGTAGACCAGGGACAGTGGAGACACTAACAGCTCCATACACAGAAAGCTACTATGAACTGTGTTCTGACACCTTTCAGTAATAGTTGGCATTAACTATTTAAAATATTTTGTGTTACTATGTTAGCCCCCCAAAAACCCATGTAAATAGTTTTATGCTCAAAACAGACAAAAGTATTCTAAGATTGATATCTTTATTGGATAACCAGAAAAGTTATATTTGCAAGCTTTCAGAGCACAGAGGCTCCTTCGTCAGGCAGATTTACGATATATGTGGTTTGGGGGACAGATTCCCTTTAGCCTATGTTATACAGTAGAAATGATGGCAAGCATAACTGTTTTGTTTTTCATTTTTCATAGGCCCTCCCTTTTACGTGTCTGATTCTGATCTACAAAATCTTCTTGGTAAGTAATTGCACATGATAATAAGGTAAAATGAATAGTTATAACAACTTGTGGCACTTTAATTGCGTTATCCAGTATTTCAAAAACATGGGTCTTTTCTTCTAGAAACAGCACCACATCTGGCCAGTGTGTTTGTTATTGTAGCTCAGTTGCATTCACTGAAATGAAACCAAGCTGTAACAACAGACAACCAATGGATGGGTGTAGCACTGTTTCTAAAAGAAAGGATGTCTTATTTTATTTTTTACACTTATTTATTCTAATTTTCCAGGCTAAAAACCTTAAGGCTATGTGCACACGTTGCGCTTTTTTTTTGCGGTAAAAACGCTTAAAAACACAAAACGCTTCACATTATTTCTAATAATTATTTCTAATTTCTAATTCTGCATTGTTGTGCACATGATGCGTTTTTTTTTCCACGAAAAAAACGCATCGCGGTAAAAAACGCAGCATGTTCATTAATTTAGCAGAATTTCCAAGTTTTTTACAGTTATTTATTGTATTGGGAAGTTCTGTAAAAAAAGCACGCAAAAAACATGAGTGGATTTCCTGCGAATGGAGTCAGGTTTTGCTCTGGAAAATTCGGCAGACAATCTGCAACGTGGGCACATAGCCTAAAAGTTAAAGATATGGTTAACCAGGAGAGGGATAAAAAGGATTTAACATAATAAAATATTCTAGCAAGGTGTACAATATTGATATTAGAACATTGTTTTCTATACATTTAATGTAACAAAAGGCTCCTCAGAAACACATTTCAGGAAGAGTACCCGGCGACGAAACAGACATATAGGTCTTGATTCATCCAAGACCAGCATTGTTCACGCCGGTCTTAATGAGGGGGCATGCTCCTGATGCACTAAGAGGAGCACCTCCATGTGTGCCTCGCTACAAATCTTACTCCATTCGGGCACTGGAATGCCACCATTTGTCATGATTAGGGTTGATCGATCACCCTAAAAATCGGATCGGAAAGGATCGGTCCGATCACACTTGAAAATCAGCGATTGGGAATTCCGATCCTCATTGAAGTCAATGGGGATAAAAAATCGGAGACTGTGCGTGTCTGTGTGTGCGGGCACATCCAGTTCTGGAGGGGGGAAGAGTGTGGGCGGAGACTTGCGTGTCTGTGTGTGCGGGGTCTGAGTGGGACCGGTGGGGGTCTGTGTGGGCCTGCCGGGGGTCTGTGCAGCCTGTCGGGGGTCTGTGCGGGCCTGTCGGGGGTCTGTGTGGGCCTGCCGGGGGGTCTGTGCAGGCCTGCCGCACAGAACCCCAGCAGCCCACACAGACCCCCGGCAGGCCTGCACAGACCCCCGACGGTCCCGCACAGACCCCGCTCGCACACAGATACGCACAGTCTCCGCCCAAACTGTTCCCCCCTCCCGAACTGGATGTGCCCAGACTACACAGGCTCTTCATTGGGTGGTTCATTCCGATTTCCGATCACATTCAAAGATTGGAATCGGGATTCGAAATTCCGATCATAGTGAAAATCGGTATGATTCCGATTTTACATGATCGGATCTAGCAACCCTAGTCATGATCTTACCGAGCGAAGGTTGACATGTCCCCGTCCCAACCAAAGTAGCCAACTTCATTAGAGCTGGACACATTTTTTTTACATGAGACAGCAATAAATCGCAAAACCTTAGCACAGCTTTGCATTTCTGCAAAATGTTATAGCTTTTCAATGCTTATTTTGGTGTTAAAGCTTTGATCAATCAGGCCCTAAATGAGTATCTGGTATCCTTTGAAAGACCTTTGGGTTATCTTCCTGACAAAAGAAGACCTGATTTGTTGAGTATCAATAAACAGACAAGTAAACAACAGACAAAAAGAAAAAGGGGTGGTAAAAATGGAGACGGTTTAGTTCCTGAATCCCTGCATGCTCCAGTTCTGCAAGGCACATTATATGGGAAGGTCTTCAAGGTTTTCTCCCTTTCCAGATAAACTAGATTACGGAAAAGTTTATACTTTGTTCTGGATTTTAGAGTAGAATGACTATAAAACTTTTCCAAGTGTTTAACAATTGTTCTACTCTAGATTTTTGGAGGATAGATACATAATTAGGATCAAGCCTTTTTTTTAATTTATACTGCTTAATAGCCTCTTTAACCTCTTTTCTTTGGAGTCAATTATAGTTTTTTTGCGCTTTTATTTTTAAATCCCCTTCTTTAAATAGCCAGAACTTTTTTATATTTTCCTATCAACAGAGCTGTAAGAGGGCTTGTTTTTTTGAAAGACAAGTTTTAGGTTTGAACGTGTAACACCACTTAATGTAATGCACCCGAAAAGGGGAAAAAATTAAGAATCACCACAACCACACGGACTGTGCTGTATGTTTTACTTTTTTTGCTTAGGCCAAGAAGGCCTTGTTTTATTTTCATAACTCTGCACTAGCTTATGCAGCACTCCTAATAAACCACGTCCAGAATGGAGCAGAGGTGCACATATTCGACGCCTACTCCATTATCTATGGGATCAACAGCAATAGCCAAGTACAGTGCTCATCTACTTTCAGCAGTCCCATAGAAATGAAAGCAACAGTGGTCAAGCATGTGCACCTCTGCTCCATACAAATGCGGCTGTGCACACAATCTATATATATAATTGCCTAAGGGGTACTTTCGTCTGTTTCTAACTTCCCTCTGTCTGTCGCGTAAATCCCAGGTCGCTGATTAGTCGCGGCCGGCTGGCCACGACCAATCAGTGACAGGCATAGTCCAGCCGCAAATTGGCCACTCCCTACTCCCCTTCAGTCAGTGCCACCTCCATACTCCCCTCCAGTCAGCGGCCACATAGGGTTTTAGCAGTCCGTTGAACGGACTGCGGCATAACGTGGTGTAACGCAGTTCGTTAACGCTGCTATTAACCCTGTGTGACCAACTTTTTACTATTGATGCTGCCTATGCAGCATCAATAGTAAAAAGAGCTAATGTTAAAAATAATAATAATAAAAAAAAAATCATTATATTCTCACCTTCCGGTGCCTTTGCCGCTCCTCGCGACGATCCGGTCCCAAGAATGCATTGCATTAATGACCAGAGATGACGTAGCGCTCTCACGAGATGATGACGTAGCGGTCTCGCGAGACCGCTACGTCATCAAGTGTTATTGCCGCAATGCATTCTTGGGACCGGAGCGTCGCGAGGAGATATGGTGCCCACATTGCTATATACGTGGGCTGTTATATACTGCCTCGGCTGTGTGATATGCTGCGTGGGCTGTGTTATATAATACGTCGCTGTGCTATATACTATGTGGGCTGTGTAATATACACTGTGTTCCAAATTATTATGCAAATAATATTTCCTCATATTTTCTCTAAATTACCTATCAGAGTTGCAGTCATTGTTATTTTCCAGTCATCTACTATTCTAGTATAATTGCAATGTTTTGGAACAAACTGCCTATGAAAACAGTATCTTTTTTTAAAAAAATAAACACTCAAAATGCATGTTCCAAATTATTATGCACAGCAGAGTTTTCAACCTTTTTTTTAACCTTTTTTTTTTATTTTGAACAAAAAAATGGTCAATTGTGAAGTTATAAACATTATCAGCTTATTACAAAATGAAATCAAACAGTTTTCAAGTGAAAACTTTATTCTAGGTGATGTTACATTTGCACATAGGACCCCTTGTTCGAAAGAAGCTTCTGAACTCTCTCGTCCATTGAATTTGTCAGTTTTTGGATGGTTTCTGCTTCAATTGTTTTGCATGTGGACAGAATACCCTCCCAGAGCTGTTGCTTAGATGTGAACTGCCTCCCACCATCATAGACATTCCTTTTGATGATGCTCCAGAGGTTCTCAATGGGGTTGAGGTCAGGGGAAGATGGTGGCCACACCATAAGTTTGTCCTCTTTTATGCCCATAGCAGCCAGAGATGCAGATGTGTTTTTTGCAGCATGAGACGGTGCATTATCATGCATGAAAATGATCTTGCTGCAGAAAGCACGGTTCTTCCTATTGAACCATGGCAGGAAGTGTTGTTTTAGAAATTCCACATAGATTATGGAGTTCATCTTTACCCCTTCAGGGATCATAAAGGGGCCGACAATCTCTCTCCCCATGATTCCAGCCCAAAACGTTACTCCACCTCCTCCTTGTTGGCGCCTTAGCCGTGTTTTCATGGGGTGTCCATCAACCAGCCATCCTCCACTCCATCCATCTGGACCATCAAGCGTTGCACGGCACTCATCGGTGAACAAAACAGTTTGGAAGTCAGCCTTCATGTATCGTATGGCCCACTGGAGCCATTTCTGCTTGTGTGTAGTGGATAGAGGTGGTCAACAGGATGGCTTACGTACCTCTGAAGGACCCTGCATCTTGTTGTTCTGGGGACGTTGGAGGCACCAGCAGCTTCAAAAACTTGTCTGCTGCTATGACAAGGCATTTTTGCAGCTGCTCTTTTAACCTTATGCAATTGCCTGTTGGAAAGAGTCCTCAATTTTTCCTTATCAGCACGCACACGTGTGTGCTGGGAATCAGCTACATACGTCTTGATTGTGAGATGATCACGATGAAGTGTCTTGGCAATGTTGATTGTAGTCATGCCTTGACCTAAATACTCCACAATTTGTTGCTTCTCAGCAGCCGACACATCCTTTTTCTTTCCCATTTTGGCAAAAAATGTAGGCTGCTTAATAATGTGGAACAGCCTTCTTAAGTAGTCTTGCCTTTATTTGGACACAACTGCCAAACTAATTTGCACAGGTATCTGCAATTGCTTTCAGTGATATAAAGACCCCTGACACACATCACCATCAATGAGTTTAAAGGGCCACTGTCACCCCCCTCCAGCCGTTATAAACTAAAAGAGCCACCTTGTGCAGCAGTAATGCTGCAGTCTAACAAGGTGGCTCTTTTAGTTTTTGATTAAGTTATTACCTCAATAAAGCGATTTGAAAATTGTCCACAAAGACCAGCTATTGTACCGGGAGGCGGTCCGAAGCGTCCTGTATGAATCCCCCAACGGCCGTCACTCTTCTCTTCAGGGGCGATGGTCCCCACCCCCTGAGCGCTGTTATCTTCTGAAATCCGGCGCTTGCGCTGTTCTTTCCTGCCTGGGGCCTGCGCAGTGTTTACTGTGAGTCACAGCACAGACGCAGGGTGCCTGACTGCGCCTGTGCCGGCAGTGCGGCCGCCCTGTTACTGAATCCCCGCCCCGCACTGTGCATAATGAATAACACAGTGCGGGGCGGGGATTCAGTAACAGGGCGGCCGCACTGCCGGCACAGGCGCAGTCAGGCACCCTGCGTCTGTGCTGTGACTCACAGTAAACACTGCGCAGGCCCCAGGCAGGAAAGAACAGCGCAAGCGCCGGATTTCAGAAGATAACAGCGCTCAGGGGGCGGGGACCATCGCCCCTGAAGAGAAGAGTGACGGCCGTTGGGGGATTCATACAGGACGCTTCGGACCGCCTCCCGGTACAATAGCTGGTCTTTGTGGACAATTTTCAAATCGCTTTATTGAGGTAATAACTTAATCAAAAACTAAAAGAGCCACCTTGTTAGACTGCAGCATTACTGCTGCACAAGGTGGCTCTTTTAGTTTATAACGGCTGGAGGGGGTGACAGTGGCCCTTTAAAAGACAAACAAAAAAATTCTAACCTTATCACTCCTAAACTCTTTGTGCATAATAATTTGGAACACAGTGTACTGCGTCGGCTGTGTTCTATACCGCGTGGGCTGTTATATACTGTGTGGGCTGTTATATACTACGTCTCTGTGCTATATACTACGTGGCTGTGCAATATACTACGTGGCTGTTATATACTATGTGGGCTGTGTTATATACTGCGTGGGCTGTTATATACTGCGTGGGCTGTGCTATATACTACTATAACTATTCTAGAATACCCGATGCATTAGAATCGGGCCACCATCTAGTATTATATAAAGGTTTTCGATTACAGATTATTTTCTGTCTGGTTCTTATACCTTCAGTATCTCTGCATTTTGTCTTTCAGGTCGTTCATGTACTTTAAAGCTACTGAAGAAGATTAATGCACTTACTAATAAGCAGAAGCAATGGGGGCTAGATTTTTTTTGTGAAAAAATTTACCTTGTAACGGAAAGATTATAATTAAAGTGTTTATGAAACTAGATTTTACAATAAAAAACTACATACACTGTTAAATAGATCTCTAAGAACCAATAAGGCTGGTATACCTTTTTCTCCAAAATGGATTAATTTATTATTCATATAGAATGCATGAACAGTAGAGAAAACAAACCAAGAAGAAAGTCATTTAGGCCCATACTTATTTTCTTTCACACAGCCCCTCATCATCATCCCCCCTTCTCCGCCAGCCCCTCATCATCCCTTTTCCACAGTCCCTCATCATCCCTTCTTCACACAGCCCCACATCATCCCTTCTCCGCACAGCCCCTCATCATCATCCCCCATTCTCAGCACAGCCCCTCATCATCATCCCCTTCTCCGCACAGCCCCTCATCCCTTCTCTGCACAGCCCATCATCATCATCACCCTTCTCCACACAGCCCCTCATCATCATCCCCATCTCTTCACAGCCCCTCATCAACTCTTCTCCGCACAGCCCATCAACCCCCTTTCTCCGCACAGCCCCTCATCATCCCCCTTCTCCGCACAGCCCCTCATCATCCCCCCTTCGCCGCACACCCCATCATCCACCTTCTCCACACAGCCCCTCATCATCCCCCTTCTTTGCACAGCCCCTCATCATCCCCCCTTCTCCACACAGCCCCTCATCAACCCCCCTTCTCCGCACAGCCCATCTCCCCTTCTCCGTACAGCCCCTCATCATCTCTCTTTCTCCGCGCAGCCCCTCATCATCCCCGTTCTCCGCACAGCCCCTCATCATTCCTTCTCCACACAGCCCCTAATCATTATCCCTTCTCCGCACAGCCCCTAGTCATCATCCCCACTTCTCCGCACAGCCCCTCATCATCCCCCTTCCCCGCACAGCCCCTCATCATTCCCCCTTCTCCGCACAGCCCCTCATCCTCCCTCTTCTCTGCAGTACCTCATCATCCCTCCTTCTCTGCACAGCCCCTCATCATCCCCCTTCTCTGCACAACCCCTCATCATCCTCTTCTCCGCACAGCCCCTAATCATTATCCCTTCTCTGTACAGCCCCTAATCATTATCCCTTCTCTGCACAGCCCCTAATCATCATCCCCCTTCTCCGCACAGCCCATCATCATCCCCCTTCTCCACACAGCCCCAATCATTATCCCTTCTCCGCACAGCCCCTCATCATCCCCTTCTCTGCACAGCCCATCATCATCCCCCTTCTCCGCACAACCCCTCATCATCCCCCTTCTCCACACAGCCCCTAATCATTATCCCTTTTCCGCACAGCCCCTAATCATCATCCCCTTCTCCGCACAGCCCCTCATCATCACCCCCATCTCCACACAGCCCCTCATCATCTTTCTCCGCACAGCCCCTCATTATCTCTTCTCCACACAGCCCCTCGTCATCCCCCTTCTCTGCAGTAACGCATCATCCCTTCTCTGCACAGCCCCTCATCAACCCCCCTTCTCCACAGCCCCTCATCAACCCCTTCTCCGCACAGCCCCTCATCAGCCCTTCTCCGCACAGCCCCTCATCATCCCTTCTCCGCACAGCCCCTCATCATCATCCCTTCTTCACACACCTTCAGCATCCCCCTTCTCCACACGGCCCCTCATCATTATCCCCCTTCTCCACACAGCCCCTCATCATCATCCCACTTCTCCGCAGAGCCCCACATCATCATCACCCCCCTGCCCACACAATCGCTCATCATCCCTTTCGGCACACCCAATCATCATCATCCTCCTTCTCTGCACAGCCACTCAGGATGCGCACCCACGATCAGGAATAGCAGCGTTTTGGAAGCTGTGCATTTGTACTGCGTTCTACATTAGAAAATCCTTTCCCATTGAGCTTCTACTAAATGCTACATAAACTCCCCAGCAGTGTGAGCTTACGAGCTGCAGAATGTCAATTTCTGTAGCTAGGCTGCGTATTTTGACCAATAGACTGTCATTGCATGCGGTAAATCTGCATGTACTAACAAGTGCGGTAAGGCTGGTTTCACACTTGCGTTTGGCTGGTCTGCGTACGTCCTCCATTAAGCTCCACCTACTTCCACATGCATCCAGTGTACCGATCTTTAACATTGGTTACGCAGGAACATGCGTTGTATGCGGATGTGTCCGCATGAGGCGTTTTGACATGCCCGCCAACCAACTTTTTGAGTTCCTGTGCGGTCAGCGGGCACGTCAACATACAATTCATGTCCGCATATGACACATGCAAAAGCAGGCGGACCTTAACAGAGGATGTACACAGCCATATGCTGACCAGCCAAACAAGTGTGAAACCAGTCTAAGAATGCAGCAAAAATATGCTGTGTCCAAAACGCTACTGTTCCTGATAGTTGGCACCCTGCCTTATCCTCACCTTCCACATGCAGCCTCATTCATGTAACCTCAGCCCCCTTCCTGTTAAGCCTCCCAATAAGCAGCCCCGTATAGTATCATCATCCACGTTTCTTTGCCCCCAATATACACTCACCGGCCACTTTATTAGGTACACCTGTCCAACTTCTTGTTAACACTTAATTTCTAATCAGCCAATCACATGGCAGCAACTCAGTGCATTTAGGCATGTAGACATGGTCAAGACAATCTCCTGCAGTTCAAACCGAGCATCAGTATGGGGAAGAAAGGTGATTTGAGTGCCTTTGAACGTGGCATGGTTGTTGGTGCCAGAAGGGCTGGTCTGAGTATTTCAGAAACTGCTGATCTACTGGGATTTTCACGCACAACCATCTCTAGGGTTTACAGAGAATGGTCCGAAAAAGAAAAAAAATCCAGTGAGCGGCAGTTCTGTGGGCGGAAATGCCTTGTTGATGCCAGAGGACAAAGGAGAATGGGCAGACTGGTTCGAGCTGATAGAAAGGCAACAGTGACTCAAATCGCCACCCGTTACAACCAAGGTAGGCCTAAGAGCATCTCTGAACGCACAGTGCGTCGAACTTTGAGGCAGATGGGCTACAGCAGCAGAAGACCACACCGGGTACCACTCCTTTCAGCTAAGAACAGGAAACTGAGGCTACAATTTGTACAAGCTCATCGAAATTGGACAGTAGAAGATTGGAAAAACGTTGCTTGGTCTGATGAGTCTCGATTTCTGCTGCGACATTCGGATGGTAGGGTCAGAATTTGGCGTAAACAACATGAAAGCATGGATCCATCCTGCCTTGTATGGAGCATCTTTGGGATGTGCAGCCGACAAATCTGCGGCAACTGTGTGATGCCATCATGTCAATATGGACCAAAATCTCTGAGGAATGCTTCCAGCACCTTGTTGAATCTATGCCACGAAGAATTGAGGCAGTTCTGAAGGCAAAAGGGGGTCCAACCCGTTACTAGCATGGTGTACCTAATAAAGTGGCCGGTGAGTGTACATCCGCAGACCACTCCTTTGCTATGTCCTCATTGCGATGTCCACACGGCTCCAAGCTGTAGCCCCTCAGATGGCTCTCAGGATCACAAGTGACATCTCTCCAACAGCCTCAGATGAATGCTGATTCCTGCTATCAGGTCGGCACTGGAATGAGGAAGCTCCGCCCCTTCCTGTGACATCACCTACTCCATTCTAGAATGCTATCTTCGTCAGTCAGTGGCTGAGGTGAGCGGGCTGGGTGTGCTGTAGGCGGACGGGTTGTCTCCGGGCTGGAGGCTTTCATGGTCCACGTCCCTTGAAAAGCTGGTGTCCCCCCTCCCTGTAGGAGCAAAGCAGGGTGCAGCCCCTCTTCACCACACAGCCCCTCATCATCCCTTCTCCGCACAGCCCCTCATCATCCCCCTTCTCCACACAGCCCCTCATCATCATCATCCTCCTTCTCCGCACAGCCCCTCATCATCATCCCTTCTCCGTACAGCCCCTCATCATCATCCCCCTTCTCCGCACACCCCTTCATCATTATCCCCCTTCTCTGCACAGCCCCTCATCATCATCATCCCCCTTCTCCGCACAGCCCCTCATCATCATCCCCCTTCTCCGCACAGCCCCTCATCATCATCCCTTCTCCGAACAGCCCCTCATCATCATCCTTCTTCTCCGCAGTTCCTCATCATCCCCCTTCTCTGCACTGTTCCTCATCATCATCCCCCCACACAGCCCCTCATCATCCCCCCTTCTCCGCACAGACCCTCATCATCCCCCCCTTCTCCGCACAGCCCCTCATCATCATCCCTTCTCTGCACAGGCCCTCATCATTCCCCCTTCTCAGCAGAGCCTATCATCCCCCTTCTCCGCACAGCCCCTCATCATCCCCCTTCTCCGCACAGTGTCTCATCATCATCCCCCTTCTCTGAAACAGCCCCTCATCATCATCCCTTTTCCGCACAGCCCCTCATCATCCCCCCTTCTCCGCACAGCCCCTCATCATCCCTTCTCCACACAGCCCCTCATAATCATCCCCCCTTCTCCACACAGCCCCTCATCATCCCTTCTCCACACAGCCCCTCATAATCATCCCCCCTTCTCCGCACAGCCCCTCATTGTCACCCCCTTCTCTGCACAGCCCCTCATCAGCATCCCCCTTCTCCGTACAGCCCCTCATTATCCCCCCTTCTCCGCAGAGCCCCACATCATCATCACCGCCTTCTCCTCACAACCGCTCAGCATCATCCCTTTCGGCACACCCAATCATCATCATCATCCTCCTTCTCTGCACAGCTGCTCAGGCTTCGCACCCACGATCAGGAATAGCAGCGTTTTGGAAGCTGTGCATTTGCACTGCGTTCTACATTAGAAAATCCATGCCCACTGAGCTTCTACTAAATGCTGCATAAACTCCCCAGCAGTGTGAGCTTACGAGCTGCAGAATGTCAATTTCTGTAGCTCAGCTGCAGAATGTCAATTTCTGTAGCTCAGCTGCGTATTTTGACCAATAGACTGTCATTGCATGCGGTAAATCTTCATGCACTAACAATTGCGGTAAGGCTGGTTTCACACTTGCGTTTGGCTGGTCTGCGGATGGCTGCGTACATCCTCTGTTAAGCTCCGCCTACGCTTCACCTACTTCCACATTCATCCTGCATACCTCTAACATTGGGTACGCAGGGACATGCGTTGTATGCGGATGTGTCCGCAAGCAGCGTTTTGATGTGCCTGCCGACTGCCAACCAACTTTTTGTATTCCCGTTTGGTCAGCGGGCACGTCAAAATGCTGCATGCGGACACATCCACATACAACGCATGTCCGCATACGACACAGGACACATGCAGAAGCAGGCTGAGCTTAAGGCTAGGTTCACATTAGCGTTGCGTCAGGCGCAGCCGCGGCGACGCATGCGTCATGCTCCCCTATATTTAACATGGGGGGCGCATGGACATGCGTTGCACTTGCGTTTTGTGACGCATGCGTCACTGTGGTGCATGCGTCAGGGTGCAGAGGACGCAGCAAGATGCAGTTTTTTCTGCGCCAAAAACCATGCAAAAGTGGACGCATGTGTCACAAAACGCTGCGTTGTGCATGCGTTTACATTTGCGTTGTGTGTTGCGTCGCCGATGCTGCACCGCACAACGCAAATGTGAACGTAGCCTAACAGAAGATGTACGCAGCCATACGCAGACCAGCCAAACACAAGTGTGAAACCAGCCTAATAAGAACACAGCAAAAACACGCTGCGTCCCAAACGCTACTGCTCCTGATAGTGGGCACCCTGCCTTACCCTCACCTTCCACATGCAGCCCCCCAATAAGCAGCCCCATATAGTAACATCATCCACGTTTCTTTGCCCCCAATATACATCCTCGGACCACTGCTTGGCTATGTCCTCATGACTCCATGCTGTAGCCCCTCAGAGGGCTCTCAGGATCACAAGTCCCATCTCTCCAGCCCCCTCAGCTGTACGCTGCTTTCTGCTAGCAGGTCGGCACTGGACAGAGGAAGCTCCGCCCCTTCCTGTGACATCACCTACTCCATTCTAGACTGCTATCTTCGTCAGTCAGTGGCTGAGGTGAGCGGGCTGGGTGTGCGGTAGGCGGGCGGGTTGTCTCCGGTCTCCGGTAGGCGGGCGGGTTGTCTCCGGGCTGGAGGCCTTCATGGTTCTCGTCCCTTGAAGGGCTGGTGTCCCCCTACCTGTAGGAGCACAGCAGGGCGCAGCCCAGACTGACAATGTGAGGTGATAACGGCGCACACTAGTCTTCGACAGACGGTCCTGAGAGTCACAAGTGGAAGCGTACACGGGCACAGGCTCCTATAACCCCTTCCCACTGTGACCAACTTTCACTTCTGTCTTTCTGCTGTTTTATTTTTCACTCTTTCTTCCGTGAGACATAACTTTTATAATTATTTTTTGCAGGATAAGTTGCACCTTGGACACTGCTCATTGCTCATTCTACCATTGTACTGAAAGCCATGAAAAAAAATCCAAGGGTGGTGAAATTGTGAAAACCCCAATCCACCATAGGGTTTTTTTTGTATTTTTTTTGTGTCATTGTGTTTTTAACAGTGAGCTGGTGGGATCTGCGATACCGAACCCCACTCCTATTGTTTAAACCCCTAACCCCCCCCCCCCATTAAATCACAGAGCTATGTCACAGAAAATATTTAAAGCGAACCTGTCACCCCCAAAATGGCTGGTGAGGTAAGCTCAACGGCATCAGGGGCTTATCTACAGCATTCTGTAATGCAGTAGATAAGCCACTGATGTTACCTGAAAGAGGAGAAAAAGACGTTAGATTATACTCACCCAGGGGCGGTCCTGCTCCGATGGGCGTCTCAGGTCCGCTCCGATGGGCGTCTCAGGTCCGCTCCGATGGGCGTCTCAGGTCCGCTCCGATGGGCGTCTCAGGTCCGCTCCGGCGCCTCCTCTCTTCATTCCATGACGTCCTCTTCTGGTCTCCGCGCCGCTGCTTCGGCGCAGGCGTACTTTGTCTGTCCTGTTGAGGGCAGAGCAAAGTACTGCAGTGTGCAGGCGCCGGTAAGGTCAGAGAGGCCCGATGCCTGCGCACTGACCACGGACCACAGCGGGACCGCCCAGGTGAGTATATTATAACCTCTTTTTCTCCTCTTTCAGGTAACATCGGGGGATTACCTCACCACCGATTTTGGGGGGTGACAGGTTCCCTTTAATAAGTAACATGTCCCATATGTCTACATCAGCACAATTTTGGAACCCCATTTTTTTTTTTTGTTAGGGAGTCATAAGGGTTAAAAGTTGACCAGCAATTTCACATTTTTACAACATCATTTTTCTTTTAGGGACCTCATCACATTTGAAGTCACTTTGAGGGGTCTATATGATTTAAAATACCCAAAAGTGACACCATTCTGAAAACTACCCTCACAACCACATTCAAGACGTTTATTAACCTTTCAGGTGCTTCACAGAAATTTTTGGAATGTTTAACCCCTTTCTGGACTCCCTCCCTTTCATGTGGGCTCCAGCAGAGAGCCCACATCTTTCCCGGCACATGTCAGCTGTTTTGAACAGGTGACGTGCCCGTAATAGCTGCGGGTGTAATTGCGATCCACCTGTGGCCATTAACCAGTTTAATGCCGCTGTCAAGCACTGAATGCGGCATTTAACAAGCACTTCTGGTAATCACGCCTAAAATCTACCCATCGGTGACACTCTCACGTGATTGCTGGTCACCGATGGGTTGGCATGACAACCAGAGGTTTCCTGAAGACCTCTATGGTTGTCACTGCCGACTTGCTGTGAGTGCCGCCCGGTAGTCGGTGCTCATAGCAAGTGAGTAATTCTACTACATACAAGTGATCTGATCATCAGGTTATTGGAGCACGCCAAAAGTTTAAAAATATATATATATATTTTTTAAAAAAAGTTCAAATCTCCCTCCTTTCGCCCCATTCAAAATAATACAATAAAAATCAAACATACCCATATTTGGTGTCGCCGCGTTCAGAATCGCCCGTTCTATCAATAAAAGAAAGGATTAACCTGATCACTAAACAACGTAGCAAGAAAAAAAAGTCAAAACACCAGAATTACGTTTTTTTGGTTGCCACGACATTGAATTAAAATGCAATAACGGGCGATCAAAAGAACGTATCTGTACAAATATGGTGTCAATAAAAACATCAGCTCGGCACGCAAAAATAAGTCCTCACCCAATCCGAGATCACGAAAAATGGAGACGCTTCAGGTATCGAAAAATGGCGCAATTTATGTTTTTTAACAAAGTTTGGAATTTTTTTTCACCACTTAGATAAAGAACCTAGTCATGTTAGGTGTCTATGAACTGATAATGACCTGTAGAATCATAATGACAGGTCAGTTTTAGCATTTAGTGAACCTAGTAAATAAAGCAAAACAATAAACAACTGGGATTGCACTTTTTTGCAATTTCACCACACTTGGAGCTTTTTCCCGTTTTCCAGTGCTTGATATGTTAAAACCAATGGCGTTGTTCAAAAGTACAACTCGTCCTGCAAGAAACAAGCCTTCACATGGCCATATTGACTAAATAATAAAAGTTATGGCTCTGAGAAGAAGGAAGCAAAAAATGAAAATGCAAAACCAAAAATACCTCTGGTCTTTAAGGGGTTAAAAAAAATGAACATTTGACTTTTTTCACAAAAAATTTACTTCAGATCCCAACATTTTTTGTTTTCCTAAGGGTCACTGGAGAAAATGGACCCCAAAAGTTGTTGTGCAATTTGTCCAGAGTACATTGATACCCCATATGTGGGGGAACCACTGTTTGGCGGCACAGCAGACCTCAGAAGGGAAGGAGCGCTGTTTGACTTTTTCAACTGAAATTTGGCTGGAATTGAGATCAGACGCCATGTTGCATTTGGAGAGCCCCAGATGTGCCTAAACAGTGGAAAACCCCCACAAGTGACCCCATTTTGGAAACTACAACCCCCAAGAAACTTATCTAGATGTGTGGTGAGCACTTTGAACCTCCAAGTGCTTCACAGAAGTTTATATTGTTGAGCCGTGAAGATAATAAAATCACATTTTCCTTACAACAATGTTATTTTGGCTCCAAATTTTGCATTTTCATAAGGTAGCAAGAGAAATTGCACCATACAATTTGTTGTGCAATTTCTCTTGTACACCATTACTCCCATATGTGGGAGAATACTACTTTCGAGGCACAGTGCTAAGCTGAGAAAGGGAAGAGGCGCCATATTGGAGTTCAGATTTTGCTGGAATGGCTTTAGGGTGCTAGGTCACTTTGGCAGAGCCCCTGAGGTGCTAGAACAACAGAAGCCCTCAATATGTGAACTCATTTTACAAACTACAATCCCCAATGAATTCATCTAGTGGTGCAGTGATCATATTGGCACCACATGTGCTTCACATAATTTTATACCACTGAGCGCTGAAGAAAGAATAAATTAAATTTTTACCACTAAAATGTTGTTTTACCCAAAGATTTTAATTTTTCTAAGGGCTAAAAGGAATTTTTTTTACAACAAACTGAGGTCCATTTTTCCTGAGTGTGCCAATACCCTACATGTATTCGGGAAGTATTTTTCAGGCACAGTGCAAAGCTCAGAAGGCAAGGAGCGCCAGATTTCACTGTTATGGCTTGCAGGTGCCATGACCCACTGGAAGAGCCCATGAGGTGCCAGAACAGCAGAACCCCCAATAAGTGACCCCATTTTACAAACTACACCTCTCAATTCCTCTAGGGATCCAGTGATTATATTGACACCATGGGTGTGTCACAGAATTTTTGTCACAGAATTTTATACAATCGGGCAGTGAAGAAAAAATAGCTACATTTTTACTACCAAAATTTTGTTTTGGCAAAAGATTTTACAATTTCACACAAGAAGTGGGTACAAATGGCACCAAATTTTTTCCCAGAATTTCTACTGAACGTGGCAATACCCTGTGTGGCTGTACAGTACTGCTTAGCCATACAGAGAGATTCCGGGAGTGATGGAGCACAATTTTCCTTCTGGAGTGCAGATTTTCCTAGGATAGTTTGCGGACTCCATATAAAAAGCCCTTAATTGCTAGAAGAGCAAGTGACCCCATTAGGGAAACTATACCCCTTGGAGAATTTATCTACCGTTGTAGTGACGATTTTGACTTCATTGGTATTTTCCAGAAACAACCGCAATGAATGTTGCCGATTGTGAATTTCAAACTGCCATTGTAGTGACCAGTATGTTGCAGTCACCAGTACGTTATGCCCATCCCGTGCTTCTGGAGGCTTGCACCCGTAAGTTAGGCGGGCTCTGTTCTCTTCAGAAATGCCAAATATGGGCGCAATATATGGTTTATGTATACATTGGGGATCAGAAGGGAGGGGAGTATTTGGATTTGCAGCAGAGAATTTGCTGAATTTCTTTTGGTGGGTGAGGAGCCATTTCGCTTTTCCAGAGCCTTTGTGCTACTTGTAACGTGGAAGCCCCCCTATATTTCCATTAACAGATGGCAGATCTGAGCGATGGCTTGCTTTTTTTTTGGATTGAGTTGAAGCTTTTATTGGGAACATTGTACATAATGTTTTGGATCACGTTTATCTGGCGCTCTACGCTGAGCACTTACATCAGGGTTTCTATCTAAAACTCCAAGTGACATGATTCAGGTGTAACTCCTAAGGGGATCCGTTCCTCCATCTGCCTCATTATAGGGAATTTTCCGCCAGAGGTTCCGTCTGAATCACGTATTTCAGAGATTTATGCGGAAACCCTGGTGCAAGCGCTTTGCCCAGGATAAATGTGCACCGAGCCTTACTGCTATCTTTGGAAGGCAGAATGAAGAAATAAACAGCATGTGAAGAATTGTTTGTTAGGGTTGGCGGATTGCAATAAATAAAGTGCAATCGCAACCCGGGGTCCACCTACTGCAAGTATGAACGATGACGGAAGAAAACAGCAAGCGTTACCTTAAACACACTGTGGGAGGCTTGTTTCACACTTGCGTAGGGCAGAGCTGCGGAGGGCTACGTAGTTCCTCTGTTAAGCCCCACCCACTACCACACCTTTTCCATTCAGCTCCGCCTATGTTGGCATGCGTCCTGCGTACCTATCTTTAACATTGGGTACGCAGGCCATGCAAATGTATGCGGATGCCTCCGCTTGCGTCGTTTTGACACTGCGCCGAACTTAACATGTTGCATTTTGTTGTGGTCAGTGCACCGAGTGGTACTGCACGAAGTGTGCTAAGTGCTAAACCCTGTTCACTTCACAGGAACGTTAGCACATGGATAAGGCTTGCTCTGCAACTAAACCGTGCTAACCGCACACAAGAAAGAAGTAGATGCTGAGCCGAAAGAAAGAACTCTTATGATGCTAGGTACAATACCCTGTTGCCTTCATAGAGAAGTAAAACATAACGGTTGAGCTTGCTCTGTAACTGAATTGTGCTAACCGCACACAAGAACGAAACAGATGCTAAGCCAAGCGGCTACTTACCCCAGTCATGACACTACTGAACTTGTGCCAGAACGGCACTCTAAGCATGTAGCAGGCTAGAGACTAAGGTATAGAGCCATGGGTACAAAACCGCATAGAGGTGCTACCTGCCTGCCAACGTGTACAGTCTTAGAGCTTATACAGCCACACACAAACTTTCAGACAGAGTGGTAAAGTATCCACCCACACACAAACATAATTCACACTAGAGCGTTCACCACTGAAAGCCTTTTATACACTAGTCTCCACCCCAAACACGCCCAGTCGGTCGAGGCATCGGCCGCCGGCCAATCCGGAGCTGCCAACTCACTACAGCAGCTAATGTCCGACCACCAATGAGAAGGCGCCACATCACGGACATGCTCAGTAAGGTGATCTCTGGACTTAGACACTGGAGCGCAAGGCTGCACCTGTATATCACTGGTTACCATAGACTTGGCTGGAGAGCCAGCAGTAACCAATCGTATACCACGAGCCCGAACAAGACGCTGGGACCGACATCTGTGCTGAGCAGCACCTGCAGCGGCCGAACCTGAATGGGAGACCGCAGTACCGGAAAATGCTTGGGATCCATTTCGCACAGGGGGAGAATCCCGATGCCTAATATTGGTTTTATTTATTTTTTACGCCGCTCCTCGTGCAGTATAAGTGATTAGACAACTTTATTCTTCTGGTCGGTGCGATTACAGTGATACCAGATTTAGAACTCTTTCAAACGTCGCTGTCTCCGGTATATGTGGTGACAGTTTTCACACGTATCGGAGACACTTACACACTTAGACCCATTCAAGTGAATGGGTCTGTTCACATGTCAGTGTGTTTCCATGGACTATGTGTCCATGGGCAAAACACACTGACACGTCTGTTTTTAACAACCGCATGGGCCGGAAACGTCCCGCACTTGTTTACATGGATAACACACGGATGTCATCTATGTGGGGAAGAAGAGTTACAGTAAGCGCTGTTCCTCGGCGCCGGGTGCTGAACACGGCTCATCA
Source organism: Ranitomeya variabilis (assembly GCF_051348905.1). Taxonomy (NCBI): domain Eukaryota; kingdom Metazoa; phylum Chordata; class Amphibia; order Anura; family Dendrobatidae; genus Ranitomeya; species Ranitomeya variabilis. Next base: position 354,421,286 of record NC_135237.1, on the reverse strand, counting down.
TTCTCCCCTACTCTGCCGGCGATTGGCGCAAGCAGGGGAGAATGACAAGTTATGTTTAAGTGATAAAAGAGACAGCAGGCGGCTGCTGATGGGACTATTACCCCTGCTACCGCTAACAACAGTGATAGCGGGAGCGGCTGATAGGGGTATTCATCAGTCGTCGCCTGAGCTATAAATAAAGGAAAAAAACAGCATGGGTTCCCCTGTATTTTCTATAACCAGCCAGGCAAAACTCACAGCTGGGGGGCTGCAGCCCTCAGCTGTCAGCTTCAGCAAGGTTGGTTATCAAGAATAGAGGGGTCCCCACACATTTTTTTTAGAATTATTTAAGTAAATAATTTAAAAAAAGCGGCACGGGGACCACTCATTTTTGACAACCAGCTTTGCTAAAGCAGACAGCTGGGGACTATTATTCTCAGGCTGGCAAGGGGCCATGGATATTGACTCCCCCAGCCTGAAAACAGCCTGCAGCTGCCCAGAAAATGCATATCTTTGCCCAGCTCTTCCCACTTGCCCTGCAGCAGTGGCAAGTGGGGTTCATATTTGTGGGGTTGATGTCACCTTTGTATTGTCAGGTGATGTCACGCCTACTGCTTAGTAATGGAGAAGTGTCTATAAGACACCTATCCATTACTAATCCTATAGTTGTATGGTAAATAAAGTCACAGCCAGAATAAAGTCTTTTATTAGAAATAAAACAAAACACACTTTTCCATTTTTATTTAAAAATAACAAGCACAGTTATACCCACCTGACACCTATTCCACCTAAGCCCTTGTTCTGTAATAAACCAAAAATAAATAACATTATCCCTCACCTGTTGGTTGTTCTGTCCCACGCCTTAATCCATGTCTGGGGGATGTGACTGCTCCTGGCACCCAGTGCCAGCTGTCAGAATCAGCTGACACTTGGCGGCGATTGCCCACGCACCCCCTTTGTGCGCGAGTGATCGCAGTGACGTAATATTCCAGGTCATATGTACTGAATATTACGTCTGATGTCAGAAAGGGGTTAAGGAAAAAAATGTTAGTTTGTGTCACACTTTTTTTTTCTTTAAGGCTACTTTCAAACTGGCGTTTTTTTCAATGCGTCGTTTAGGGGAAAAAACGCATCCTGCAAAGTTGTCTGCAGGATGCGTTTTTGCCCCATAGACTAACATTAGCGACGCTTTGCGACACATTGACACACGTTGTAACCGTCGTGAGACGGTTACGCCGTGTTGTGGCGGTCCGCCGGGAGCAAAAAACGTTACATGTAACGTTTTTTGCTGCCGACGGTCCGCTTTTTCCGACCGCGCGTTCTCACATTTTGTATTGCCACATTCACAAATGTCCCATCTATCAAAATATAAAAACAACCCGATTCATAAACTCTGTAAATGGAAAAAATTAAAGGATGCCCAAAGTGCTAATAAAAACATCAACTTGCCCCGCAGAAAAGGAGAATCCTATTGCATGGTCATTTTTACCACAAAATGAACACCATGAAAACAGTTGCCAAAAAAACAATGTCAGAGTTGGGATTTTTTCACAATTCCATCTCAGTTGGAATTTTTTTTTCTCGTTTTCAAGTACTGTTTGTGGTAAAATGAATTTTGTCATTCAAAAGTACAATTTGTCCCGCAAAAAACAAGCCCTCGTGTGTGGACAGAAAAATTTAAGAATTATGGCTCTGGGAGGAAGGGGAGGAAAAAACTAAAATTGACTGCGGCGTGAACGGGTTAATAGGAGAATGTATCCTTAACAATCGGATGCTATATAGTTGATCCATTGTTTTTTCACATCCATAAACCTCAATGAGCGTTTCATCAGAGATACGTAATAAACTAGTGCACGCTGTATTTTCCACGCAGTCGTAAGGTGGGAGGTGCAGCAAGGTAGCAGGTTCACATTACATTGCACTTCATGTGGCCTTTGCCCTCTAGTGTCATCTCACTTCTTTATGTGCACCCTCTAGTGAAAACTACAGATTAGAGTGGTCCAATGTGGGTATACAGTTGAATCAGTGAAATTCTGTGGAAGTTTTTTGGTAATCACTAGTGATGAGCGAGCGTGCTTGGATAAGGTGTTAGCCGACCAATCTCGTGTGCAAATAGAGTATCTTCGGCGTGCTTGAATACTATGCTCGAGTCGCTGTGGCTGCATGTCTGTTCAACTGCCGCAACATAGGCAGGGACTTCGCAAGCTGATCAGACAATGGCTGAATTAAACCAGTTCATCTTGGTAGCATTTATGGACATTGATGCAGGCTGGAATTTGTGTCAAATCTGAACTTCTACGGCTACGCTCATCCCTATTGATGATATATCATATGTCGATCTTGGCAGGAAATAAAAAAGGGAGAATACTAACCCACAAACCGTCGCCCCCTTGCTCCGACACAGAAAGCTAGGGCGCCTCCGCTTCCTCAAAGGGGCGTAATACTGCAAACTAAAGCCTTCCTGACATTTAATTTTGTTTGAGCATCCTCAGTGGTCTGGCACTGAAAGAAAAGTTTGGGAGTTCCCTGTATGGACTATTTCTCTGAAGCCTATAAAATCATGCTTTCCTCAATAATAATTTTCAATGCATTGTAAAGCTTTTCCAGAGCCTATTTCACTCCTTATTACATCACCAATTCCACCAATCATACTTTACTTACATCCCCTCTCCTATTGGCACAGAGAGAGAACAAAGTGACCTCATCAGCTTCAATAACGTCATTGGCCCCGTCTGTGGATCCGCCTGAATACTATTTTTCAGGGCTTCTGCAGGAAGGCCCAACAGAGCCACTGGCATGTGGCTCCCAGCCTTAGCTGAGCCTTCAACTTCAAAAAGCTGTCTATAATTATACTATATTCATGGTACATAAGTTTATTTCCCAGCTACGCATACTGAAGCAATCACGTAAGCAATGTATCAGCAACACTCCATAGTAAATTTGCAAATAATCACAGTGAAATCCACAGTGGCAGATCTGCACCAAATTGTGCAAATCTAGCTCTTGATTTCCCTGTGGGCTTCACGTACATTACAAAAAGGAACACTCATTTCTCCTTCTGTTCCTTGCATTGTTTACATATGCCTGTCCCGGTATATCCCGGCGCAGTGTGACGATGTTCCGTTCCATGTCACAGCTACAACATATGGGTAGAGCGGCCACGTAGAAAGGAACGTCACCACAAGAAGATGGAATGCATGAAAACACTAGCAGGGGTCAGGAAATTGGCAGCAGAGGTGACTGGCTTTATTGCAGATTTGAGTTATACAGTAAAATAAATGAAACTCAATGGGATTGTTCCACAAAAACGTGTGTATGGATCAATGGCACAGTATAGGGCGTGTGAGGGCTGAGAAAAAAATGGACAGCACACAGACATGTGCAACAAATGTGGGAAAGTAACCAAAGCTGAAATACCTTTTGGGAGTTAACCCTTTCCATATAAATTTACATAATACAAGCAGCAGTTAGGTGCAACTAACAGATCATGTGTGAAGCTGTTGAAGAAAACCTGTCATGTCAATAACGCTTTTAACCTGCAGTTTTGGGGTGAAACTGCGGTTAATAGCATTCTGAAGCTGCCTGCACTGAGAGACCCACTGCCAGGAGGAAACTAACTTTATTCCTCCCACAAGCCTCTGGCTTTCAATCATAAGGGTGGGCAAGTATGGCTTCAGTTACTGCTCAGTGCATTGTTAGCAGCGGCTGTAACCATGTCCCCATGCGCTGAGCCGGCTGTCAGTGCCGTGGTATGGTTATTGTTGCCACTCACTAAGTACCGAGTCTTGATTAAAGCAGCGCCGGCCCACCCCCGAGAGGAATAAAGTTAATTTCCTCCTGGTAGTGGGACTCTCAGTGTGGGCGATGGGTAGCTTCAGAAACCTGCATGTTAACACCATATCTGCAGGTTAATAGCGTGTTTTGTTTTTATACATGACTGGTTCCCATTAAGCTGCATTTACACTGAAAGATGCGGTAATCGTGAACAACTGTCTCTAAAATAAACACTCATTTCAAAATTATCTTTCATTATAAACAGGCTTTCAAACACCCTATGAATGAACCAAAAGCTCTTTGGCAGAGACAAAAAAATTAGGCTTCATCAAGAAGGCCACTGGGGCGCCTGTGCAGTAGCATCTATCGGAACTTGATAGATACTAATGCGCAGGCACTGGTGCCATTTTACTAGACGAAAAAATAGTCTCCATCAATATGACATAGCCTATCGGAACGATGCCACTGCGCAGGCGCCATCTTAATAGAGCCTTTTTTTTCTCTGCCAAAATGGCAGCGGCAACGGCACCATTTTGTGCGGAAAAAATTTCTTAAATAAAACTGTGTGTAAATAAAACAAAAATATGCATATTAACCCCATATCATGCTACATCGCCGGTGCCTACCTGATGAATGTGATTTTTTTTTTTTTTTTCAAACCATATTCTATTCAGTATTTAAAATAGTATGTAAATCCTGACATAAGCCATACAGATGAATATCTAAGCAGAGACCAAACACCTCCCTACACACAGGCCCACCGAGGATCGCATTAACTGAAAACTCCAAATACAGATTAAACAACAACCACAAGATGGTATTTATCACCCCAGGTATCATTTTAATCAGTATAATAGCGTCAACCTGACACTGTGTGTAGGTTACTGTGCACAATCCTGCTGACAGGTTCCGTTGAAGTCAGGGAAATTGAGGAGTTGGATGTTTAGCTTACTGACTATGTAAGTGTTGCACCAAATTTGCAGTGTTTTATACTCCATACATCCACAGGTATGGGACGTCCTCACATCTATGTGGGCATGTCATCCCCACCACCCATGTTGACAGTATGTGCATCTGTAGGTCTATGGGTGACTTCAGAAACCTGTCATAGTTTAGTTTATCTTTCGATTGGGGTTAGTTATAGATGGTGCCAAATGGGAAGGCTGCAGATCTTCCTGAGTACATATAGGGAAGTGTCTGGAACATGTTTTCTAAGAAACCTGTAGAAACTGACTTTATAGTGTAGAGTTGTAAAGTGATTATTCATGGTGACAAGCTCACTAACACATTCCAGGGGAGGGATCAGGCTTTCTACTTAAAGCGTCTTGTCATTTGTTGTCTACTGAAGAATCCTCTGCTGGGAACTATAATTCACAGGTAACAGCAGGACGCTGCAAGGTTTATAGATTTATTTTATATAAAAGACTAACCTATTTAAGAGGTTTCGGAGTATTGCAAAATATTATATTATTTATATATAATACATTTATATACACTTCATGCAGTTAATAGCCTCTGTGTCTGTACTGCTACATACTTAGGCAGTTTACTGGTTCATGCAGCTTTACATGAACACCCGAGCCTTACACTATGGCTGGTCCAAATAACTAAAGCAATTGTTACCATCCACCTCTCGTGTCTCCCCTTTTCCTCATAGTTTGTAAGCTTGCGAGCAGGGCCCTCATTCCTCTTGGTATCTATTTTGAACTGTGATTTCTGTTATGCTGTAATGTCTATTGTCTGTACAAGTCCCCTCTATAATTTGTAAAGTGCTGCGGAATATGTTGGCACTATATAAATAAAAATTATTATTATTATATATAATTATAATATAATTATAATATTTTAATTTGTCCTGAATGAAATAGAGGATTAAAATGTAATGTTTCCTACCAGTTTTACTATAATGTAACCTATAACAAGTAAGCAAGCCTTGTTATTTTAGTTACAAGCTCTCTTGGTTGTATTGGACCAGAGAGCTAAAAGCTTGGCATTGTTAGATTTGAAATACGGTAGTAATTGAGTGACTAATCAGATGTAATACAAAAAAAGAAGTAATCTAGCACTGAGGGTTAAAACTTAAAATTTTTTATTTAAACTTCCTTAAACCTGTTTTAACTGCAAAGCATGCGATACAAACCTCCAATGTGTTTCGAGCTAGACAAGGGTCTTGTTCACAGCATAAGTGAAAAATCAGAAACTAAAATTGTTATAAGTTATCATCCTGTAGTTTTCCGTTTATGAATGAGACTTGTACACATTAGATGTAATATGGCTGAAATGGCGAGAGTTGATGCTGACATTCGACAGCCACCTTTATATATCAAGAGGTTTCATGCAGGCGCAGTGAGAGGGGTCCCTTTCACTGGTGAGGTGATGCAGCAGCCCGATAAGCAGCAGAGCCGGGTGAATCCTGTTGTTATCGGTGGTGGCGGCGGCAGCCATCTTCCTGAGGCCACGCGTGCGCAGATGGAGTGCTCTGCTTCCCGGGGCTTCAGGAAAATGGCCGCGGGAGGCCGCGCGTGCGCAGATGGAGATCGCGGTGGCCATTTTCCTGAAGCCGAGTTCGCAGATTTAGATCTTGGCTTCAGGAAAATGGCCACCGCGATCTCCATCTGTGCACGCGCGGCCTCCCGCGGCCATTTTCCTGAAGCCCCGGGAAGCGGAGCACTTCATCTGCACACGCGCGGCCTCAGGAAGATGGCTGCCACCACCGATAACAACAGGATTCACCCGGCTCTGCTGCTTATCGGGCTGCTGCATCACCTCACCAGTGAAAGGGACCCCTCTCACGCCATACCTCTCACTGCGCCTCCTCATCCCCGCACCTCTGCCGGTAACCACTGCTGCAACCCTCCCATGGACACCAGGCTGTGGGGTCGCCCACATAAGCAGGAAGGGACCCTGCTCAGGTGCACGCCGTACCGCATCACCCCACCTCTGCCGACACTATGCCTCCTGTGACCCTGCTCTGCCACCGCCAGCCCTCAGGTAAGATTCTGTAAATTCGGACAATAAGACGGACCCCTATCTTATAAAAAAATCTTTTTTTCTGCAATTTTCACCCCAAATTTGGGGTGCGACTTATGGTCCGGTGCGTCTTATAGTCCGAAAAATACGGTATGTGATATTCATTGGCATTGGGGATTATTTTTGTTACAGTAATCTGTGAGCAGTGGTTGGTAAGGGGTTAAGTAAACAAAGTAAACCAGTATAGTTATTGTGCTGCAAAAGCAGGGCAAAGGGTAGCAGGAAATACTAAATAAATTTGCTCTTGGTAAGGGTATGTGCACATTACATCTTTTTTGTGCATATTTTGCTTTAAAAATGCTAAAAAGAATGAACATATGCACAGCGATGTTAAAACAACTTGGATGTTCATATGTTCAGTCTTTTGGGGCTTTTTTAACCTTTATGCTTCGAAATTTTTAACCCCTTTCTGCCAGCTGACGGAATAGTACGTCAGCTGGCAGATCCCCTGCTTTAAGGTGGGCTCCGGCGGTGAGCCCACCTTAAAGCCGCGACATGTCAGCTGTTTTGTACAGCTGACATGTGCGCGCAATGAGCGCGAGTGGAATCGCGATCCGCCCGCGCCCATTAACTAGTTAAATGCCGCCGTCAAGCGCTGACAGCGGCATTTAACTAGCGCACACGGCCGGAAGTGCTCGCACCGCTGACCCCCGTCACATGATCGGGGGTCAGCGGTGCATTGCCATAACAACCAGAGGTCTCCTTGAGACCTCTATGGTTGTTGATGGCCGATTGCTTTGAGCGCCACCCTGTGGTCGGCGTCAAAGTACACCACCATTTCTACTACATAGAAGTGATCTGTACTTCACCTCTATGTAGCAGAGGCGATTGTGTAGTGCATGCTTCTAGCCTCCTATGGAGGCTATTGAAGCATGCCAAAATTAAAAAAAAAGTGTTTAAAAATATAAAAAATATATAAAAGTTTAAATAACCCCCCTTTCACCCCAATCAAAATTAAAAAAAAAAAAATCAAACCTACACATATTTGGTATCGCCGCGTTCAGAATCGCCCGATCTATCAATAAAAACAAAGGATTAACCTGACCGCTAAATGGCGTAGCGAGAAAAAAAATCAAAACGCCAAAATTACGTTTTTTTGTCGCCGCGACATTGCATTAAAATGCAATAACGGGCGATCAAAAGAACGTATCTACACCAAAATGGTATCATTAAAAACGCCAGCTTGGCACGCAAAAAAATAAGCCCTCACCTGACCCCAGATCACGAAAATTGGAGACGCTACGGGTATCGGAAAATCGCACAATTTTTTTTGCAAATTTTGGAATTTTTTTCCACCACTTAGATAAAAAATAACCTAGACATGTTAGGTGTCTATGAACTCGTAATGACCTGGAGAATCATAATGGTTAGTTTTAGCATTTGGTGAACCTAGCAAAAAAGCCAAACAAAAAACAAGTGTGAGATTGCACCTTTTTTGCAATTTCATCACACTTGGAATTTTTTTCCCGTTTTCTGTTACATGGCATGGTAAAACCAATGGTATCGTTCAAAAGTACATCTCGTCCTGCAAAAAATAAGCCATCACATGGCCATATTGACGGAAAAATAAAAAAGTTATGGTTCTGGGAAGGAGGGGAGCGAAAAACGAAAAAACGGAAAAAGCTCCGGGGGTGAAGGGGTTAATGCAGCTAAAATAAGTGACCCAACGATTCTTCAGGTGGCCTCTGCTTGAAAGGTGCTCACTAGTGTATGTATTCAGTTAAAACAATGACCAAGGCTACTAAGAAAACTGGAAAAACACTGCCACTTAAAAGACGCCATGAACACGTACCTTAAAGGGGTGGTCAGAAACTAAAAATTATTTTAATCCTAAATATCTTTTTAATGTCCCAATCTAATATTTTTTTACATACTTTATCTTAAGATTTCCTACCAATCTCTCACTACTTTAACCCCTTAAGGACCAGGGGTATTTCTGTTTTTGCGTTTCCATTTTTTTGTTCCCCTTCTTCCCAGTGCCATAACTTTGTTATTTTTGTGTCAATATGGCCATGTGAGGGCTTGTTTTTTTGTGGGACGAATTGTACTTTTGAATGGCACCATTGACTTTTCATATCGTGTACTGGAAAATGAGAAGAAAATTCCAAGTGTGGTGCAATTGCAAAAAAAAAAAAAGTGCAATTCCACATTTTTTTTTTTTCTTTTCTTACCATGTTCACTAAATGCTAAAACTGACCTGCCATGATGATTCATCAGGTCAGTATGACTTTGTAGATACCAAACATGTATAGGTTCTTCTTTATTTAAGTGGTGAAAGAAAAATCCAAACAAAAACAAAAAAAAAACAATTTTCCGAGACCTGTAGCATCTCTATTTTTTGGGATCTGGGGCTGGGTGAGAGCTTATTTCTCTAGTCACCTTCCACGATAGCATAGGAGGTGGTTTCCACACCCTAATGGGGGACAGGAAGCACAAGAGGTTAAATGCCCCTCCCACCTCCAACTCTCCAGTGTCTTTCCTGTCCCCCATGGGGCATGGAGAGGTTATCGTATGCTGTGGCTGCCAGTGACTGCAGCGTACCTTATCTTGTTCAAACTGGCAGTGGTGGCCGTGAGTTTGTACCTCCTCTTTCTGCTCCCGTCGCCAGTGGCCTCGGGACCTTCCCGGCCCAGGTGCATCCCCACATGGGGGTAAAGTGGGATGGTGATCTCCTACAGGAGGCCTCTCGTAGCTCTCCGGTCTGTCTTTCTCCTAATTGTGCGCTGTTCGGCATCCTGGAAGTGACGTCGCTGTGAGAGGCGGGTCACTTCCGGGCCTTGCATTCCATTGTGGAACGTATGCACTTCCGGACTGGAACTGCTGAACGGCATGTTGAGCATGCGAAGGTTAACCCAAGCCTGCTCATGACCCCGGGAGGAAGAAGGGGAAATGCCTAACGCGCTGGGGGCAGGGTTTACATCTATTTAAAACCTGCCGGAAAACACCTTCCAGGTAAGACTTATACCCAGTATGGATGGTGCTTCCTGCCCTGCGTCTGCAGAGCCCAGTGCTGCCCCTGCTCCTGTAAGTAGGATATGGGGTGGGTGCTAGGCTAGGGATTTTGGTAGTTTAAGGTCCCCTACTTACACTTCTCTCCCTCTTTTTGTAGGGAGACAAGTCTGCCCATAGTACCCCTGCCAAAAAGTCTCCAAAATGTGCTATCTTCAATAAGAAGCTTTCTTCATTATGGGAGAAGAAGCTCTGTCAGGCATGCACAAAGTAGTCAGGGCGGAACAGCCCTCTCATCGAGGAGATCCGTTCTCTGGTCACACAGGAGGTGTAGTCCTCCTTAGCCGCCTTTACCCCTCCTCCACCACCATTCCTTCCAGGGCCATCTGTCTCTAAAAGATTGAAGATTGAGATAGTGGACTCTGATTCCGAGTCCGAACACTCTTATCCATCATCCTCGGAAAAATGGGAAGAATCTTCGTCCCCCAGAGTTTCGGAGGCTAGAAAATACTTTTTCTCTTCAGAATATGTAGAAGAGTTGGTGAGCGCGGTGCGTGCTACTATCGGGTTGGAGGAGAAGTCAGTCCATTCTGGATGAAATGTGTGGGGGCCTGAAAGCAAGGAAACGTATGGGTTTCCCAGTCATGAAAACATTCTGGACCTAATAGCTCAGGAATGGGAACTTCCAGAAAAACGCCTTTCTACCCCCTCAGAGTTGAAACACAGGTTTCCCCTGGATGATAATTCCCTTTCTTGGGAGATTCCTAAGGTGGACTTTTCAGGTGGCTAGAGTGGCTAAAAAAACCACTCCCCTTTGAGGATTCTTCACAATTGATGGATCCTATGGATATGAAAATAGTCTCCTGAAAAAATCCTGGGAGACCTCCACCTCTGCGTTAAAATCTAATATTGCCTCCACCTGCGTGGCCAGAGCTCTCTACAGATGGCTTGCCAAACTGGAAAATCATATATCCCTGGGCACCTCAAGGGGTGAACTACTGGATTCCCTTCCTATTCTCCAAAGAGCTTCATGGTTTCTGGGGGATGCATCTATGGAATCAATCAGGATTTCCTCCAGGTTCCTAGTTCAATCAAACTCAGAAGAGCCTTGTGGCTCAAAATGTGAAGCGGGGATGTCACTTCAAAAGTTAGTTGTGCTCAATCTCCGTTAAGGGCGAATGTTTTTGACCCTACTCTGGATGAAATCTTAGAGAGGGCCACTGACAAGAAAAAAGCTCTTTCTGAGCAAAAGCCTCTCAAAAAGCAGTTTTTTCGTGCCCCACAGTCCCAGACCACCCCAGACAAGGGGAATGGGTAAAACTGGAAGATGGAGTTATGCGAAGGGGAAAGGTAAAAACATCCTGGTTCCCCAGCAACAGCCCCAGCAGGATAAGCAATGATTCCGTCCTGGTGGGGGGAGGCTCACAAATTTTTTTTCCCGTTGGTGGGCCATTTCGAACCCCCAGTGGGTACTCAATATCATCAAGGAGGGCCTGCTGATAGAGTTTGAGTCCTCTCCTCCTTGGGGTGTGAGGGTCCACCTCCCTTCCATCTCCGGGAGCCCAACTAATTCTAATGTCAGGCCTTCAGGATCTCCTAAGGTCAAACGCTATCTCCCCAGTACCTCCAGAACACTGGGGAACAGGCCACTATTCCCGTCTTTTCTTAGTAAAGAAACCTTCAGGGGAGGCGCGAATAGTTATAAATCTAAAAAATCTCAATCAGCACATCTTCTATCGCAGATTCAAGATGGAATAGGTAAAATTGGCCATTCCCCTGATAGGCCCAGACTTCTTCATGGTGACCATAGATCTCAAGGATACCTACTTCCATGTTCCAATCCATCCACGGCACAGGAAGTACCTGAGGTTTGCGGTACAGAAAAATCAACAGGTGAAGCACTTTCTGTTCAACGTGCTCCCATTTGGCGTTTTTTCCATAATAATGGCAGAAGCAGTTTCTCATATCCGGAAACAAGGAGTCTGCATAGTTACATATCTGGATGATTTTCTAGTTGTAGGTTCCTCTGCTCAGATCCTTAGGAGCCACGTATCAAAAACTCTCGACATCCTGCAATCACTAGGATGGCTGCCCAATCTGAAAAAATCCCAGCTTCAGCCCTCCAAAATAAGGAAGTTTCTGGGAGTTCTGTTAGATTCTGGGAAGCAGATGTCGTTTCTTCCGGAAGACCATCGCCGGACTTTAATGACCAAGGACACAGATTTCAGGAAAGATCCCCTACTCTTCAGGAAGCCATGTCAGTACTAGGCTCCATGACAGCCTGCATTCAGTCTGTGTCCTGGGCACAGGCCTATTCCAGAGTTCTCCAAGTCGACATCCTCAAAGTGTGAAATGGGAGTCCCAGTTCTCTGAACAAGAGTACACACTCCAGGACATGTAAGAGCCTCTCTAGTATGGTGGTTGAGCCCCAGAAACCGTTGCAGAGGGTTGAATTGGTCTCAATCCCCCCTAGTTACTGTGACATCAGATTCCATCAAACGAGGCTGGGGTTCCATAATGTTTCGTGCTCCTTTTCAAGGTCTCTGGGATCAGAGAACAAGCAGCAAATCCTCCAACTTCAGGGAGCTGAAAGCAGTGGAGGAGGCTCTCCTGGCCGCAACCGACCTAGTGTCCGGATGTCATGTCAGAATTTATTCAACAACATGACTACAGTAGCCCACCTCAAACATCAGGGGAGGTCAAGGTTCAACAACTTAAAGGGCATTTCAGGTCGAATATTTTGCTGGGCCGAAAAACACCTTCTCTCCCTGACAGTGGTTCATCTGAAGGGATCCTCCAATTGCCAGGTGGATTTCTTGAGCTGTCAGGACATACAGCCAGGAGAATGGAGCCTGAACAAGAAGGTCTTCAGGATGTTGGTAAACAGATGGGGCCTACCCGAAATCTACTTACTTGCTTCAGGTCAAAATACCCAGGTCCAGAGTTTTCGGTTGGCCTACGCCTTTTCGCCAATCCCGATGTTGGCAAAGACTCTTCTGAATAAATGGGAATATCGGGTCCCAACCATCCTGGTGGCTCCAGTGTGGCCAAAGAGAAGTTGGTTCAACCTCATTGTAGCGCTGCATATAGACGGCCCAGTTCACCTACCGAAGGATGACGACCTTCTTGTTCAAGGACCCCTTCATCCCGAACCTCAAAAATGTAATCTAGCCGCCTGGTTACTGAGGCCCAGGTGCTGAGAACTAGAGGGCTTTCAGACACGGTAATTGCTACCCTACAGAAATCTAGGAAGCCAGTTACAAATGCTATATATAATAAGGTATGGAAGAAGTTTTCAGCCTTCTGTCTCCCGAATCCACCTGATCCATTCCATCCTAATATTCTACAGGTGCTGGACTTCTTACAAAAAGGGCTAGACATTGGCCTTAAACCTAGTACTCTGAAAGTTCAGGTTTCTGCCCTAAGCTCTATGTTCGATCAAGATTTGGCCAACCACCGTTGGATTAAGAGATTCATATCTTCAGCCCTCAGATCACATCCCCCAAATGCAGACTGTTGTCCCTCCTTGGGGCTTAAATATAGTTCTCAAAGGGCTTACATGACCTCCGTTTGAGCCTCTGTCTTCCTGCACTCCTCAATTTCTGGCATTCAAAGCTGCCTTTCTTGTCGCCATCACAACGGCAAGGCGTGTAGGAGAATTCCAGGCTCTTTCAGTAAGAGAGCCTTATCTAATAATAAGGGATGACTCTATAGTCCTTCATATTGATCCATCCTTCCTCTCTAAGTTTGTGTCCGATTTTCACCAGTCTCAAGAGATCGTCATTCCCTCCTGCCAGCATCCAGGCAATCCCAAAGAGAAAGAATTCCATACCCTCAATGTTCGACGTACCATCCTATTCTACCTAGAGCAAACCAGTCCTTGAAGAATTGACCAGAACTTGTTTGTACATCCATCAGGTCGGAATAAGGGGAAAAAGGTGTCAAAAAGCACCATCTTGAATTGGATCAAAAAAGCCATATCTGAAATGTACCTGGCCCAGGACATGACACCCCCGACCGGGGTCAGGGCCCACTCTACAAGATCCACATCGGTCTCCTGGGCAGAAAGAGCAGGCGCTTCCACCGAGCAGATCTTCAGAGCTGCAACATGGTCTTCACTGCATACCTTCACAAAACACTATAGGTTGGACTTATTGTCCAATAGGGATCTAGTCTTTGGCAGGAAAGTACTCCAGGCCATAGTCCCCCTCCCCCCCTATTGCTGTATTAGTTGGTATTCCTCCTATGCTGTCGTGGAAAGTGACTAGAGGAAATAGAATTAGACTTACCGGTAATTCGGTTTCTAGGAACCTTCCACGACAGCACTGATTCCCTCCCTATGTTCCTTGGAGTATTCCGGGGAGCTTAAAGATAACCAGTGCTATGGTGTTTGTTGTAAGTCACTGGAGAGTTGGAGGTGGGAGGGGCTTTTAACCTCTTGTGGACTGCTCGGAGATTTAGTTTTCGTGGCATTAGCTGCATGATTTACAGCTGTTAGCCAGCCTGAGCACATGTGGGGGTTTCCTGGTTGCTAGGGAATTCTCACATGTATTCATGCTATCTAACAACCGCAAATCATGCAGCTGCGGTGACGAAAACTAAATCTCCGAGCACTCATAAATACTCGGAGACCACCCGAGCGTGCTCAGGAAAACCCGAGCAACTAGTATACTCGCTCATCACTACTCAGCAGTGTTATAGGCTGATCACTTCCATGCCACGTCGCATTGATGCAGTAATGGATGCTAAAGGAGCCCAGACTAAGTATTTAGTGCATTTACTGAATATACATTTCAGTAAGCCAACATCAGATTTTATAATCCTTTTTCAAGCTGGTGTTATAAAGTATTCTAATTTACTGAGATAATGACTTTGGGGTTTTCATTGGCTGTAAGCCATAATCATCAACATTAACAGAAATAAACACTTGAAATACATCACTCTGTAATGACTCTTTGTTATATGAGTTTCACTTTTTGTCTTGAGGAACTGAAATTAATGATATTCTAATTTTGTGAGAAGCACCTATTCATGAATAAACTGTAAACATAGAAGCGACAGACTTACATTTCATCATAGACCCATGTCCACATGGTGTGAAAAGCTGCACCCCGATGACGCTGTTTCACCAGTGCTTTTTCCAAGGGGCGTTGTAGGCATGTTCTTTACATAAACTGATGCAAACTCTCAAAAAACAATGAAATTCCAGGTTGTGAGGTAGCAAAACATGAAAAATGCAAGGGGGATGAATATTTTTGCAAGCCACTGTAACTAAGGAAACAGTGCAGAAAAATTGCCACAGGTGATCTGGAAGCAGTTTATCTGAAGACCGGTGCAATAGTTAGTGTCTGCGGCAACAGTGGATCATGGTGGAGGTTCCTTGCATGTTTGGGGTCTGCAATTAAGCAAATTAAGTTGGGGATTTTGTCAGGATTGATGCTGTCCGCAATGCTGAGAAATGCAGGCTGATACTTATCTCTCATAGAATACCACAAGGGAGGTGTCTGATTTTATCCAAATGTATTCAATAGTTTAAGAACCCCAAATATACAGCCAATGTCATTAACAACTATCTTCACAATGAAAAAAAGAACAAGAAGACTTGGAATTGATGAGATGGCTCCCTCAGAGACCTGATCTCAGTATCATCAAGTCTGTCTGGGTTTGCATGAGCCTACATGCACAGATGATCTGCAGTTAGTTCTCCAAGATGTTTGGAACAACATCCTTTTTTTTAATCAGATAAATTTTTATTGAAACTTAAAGTTTGTAGAATTTTCCTGAGCAAATCCAGACTACTTTAGTTTTTTTCGCTTTTTTTGTGTGGTATTTTTCGCTGATTTTTCCAGAGGTTCCCAATGCAATAATATAGCGGCAAATCCGCAAAAAAACAGCAAAATTAATGAACATGCTGTTTTTTTTTCCTCGAAAACATGGGCACAAAAATTGCGAAATTCATTAAAATTGATAGGATGCTTAGTGTAAGCATTTTCTAAGCGTTTTTGCAGCGGAAAACCGCCCAAAAATGCGAAAAAAAGTGAAAATTACGGAACGTGTGCACATAGTCTAATACTACAATATTACAGTTTACCGTGAGTTTTACACTACAATAGTACAAACAGGTGTTACTCTAATTGATCCTATCCAACCATGGCTGCCATAGTTTATGGA
Organism: Ranitomeya variabilis; assembly: GCF_051348905.1. NCBI lineage: Eukaryota > Metazoa > Chordata > Amphibia > Anura > Dendrobatidae > Ranitomeya > Ranitomeya variabilis. Next base: position 354,405,383 of record NC_135237.1, on the reverse strand, counting down.
AGTATTCCTGTTTATTCCTCTTGGTGTAAATACTTCTCTCAAGTTGAATTATATGGTACTTTTGAGCAATAAATTCGCGTCTGGACAGGGGCTCCTTTCTAATCCAATATTTTGCAATCAACTTTCTGGCAATAAACAATCTCGCAATTGCTATTTTGGTCCAGTTGTTTGTTGTTATTTCCTTAACATACCCTAATATACATGTCAATGGGTCCCTAGGGACAAGGCACTTACACATCATTCCAATACGGCTCAACACTACGATCCAAAAGGAGGATAATCTGGGGAACAATGTCAAAGCATATGTAGTATGTCTGCCTGAGATTGCGAGCACCTTGGGCAGTGAGAGTTAGACGTCAACCCTGCCTTAAATAACATATCAGGGGTTCTATTGGAACAACATCCTTGCTGAGTACCCTGAAAAAATGTGTGTAAATTGTGCCTAGCAGAATTGATGTTTTGATGCTTTTTTGAAGGCAAGGGGTAGTAACATTTGATATTGATTTGCCTTAGATATTTACTTTGCATTTTGTTATATTAAAAATAAATATATTAACACTTCTATTTTTGAAAACATTCTTACCTTACAGCACATTTCAACACCTGCATATGTATAAACTGTGCGTTATCAGTGGCACAGAAATTGAAAAATCACAGTGAATCCCATAAATGATTGATTAAATTTTTTCATTTAAACTCAGATCCACAAATATATGTATTATTACTGTAAAAACCCAGATAAATGACACATTACTGCCTCTGAAAGTTATGCTACATAAGCAACTCTTGCTTTTTCATATCTGCAAATCCTTTGTGAAAGCAATGCTGCTAATTCCATATGAAAGATGAGCCCAAATTCATTAAAAGATGCCTGAAACTCAGCAGCTCTGCTTTCAGACAAAGGGTCAAATTATTGTGCCAAACAGCACATTGCTCTAAAAGTACTAGTTTACATTATGACTATTCTTTTATTTTACAGCTTTAAATTATGCCAAATTCTACCAAATTCAGTGAAATAAAACAGGACCGGGTTCTTTCAAATGACGACTGGAAGCAAAAATGGGAAACAAGAAATATTGGGTTTCATGAAAATGATATACACCCGTAAGTATCTAAAGCTGACTACACAGTCCATTGTTATACACACATGGACAAAATTCTTGGTACTCTTCTTTTAAAGAAAGAAAAAATCACAATGGTCACTGAAACTAAAGTAATTTTCAATTAAAATTTACTGAATATCAACTATTGAAGATCAGACGTTGCTTTTGAAAATAGTCTGGACAAAAATAATGGCACCCTTAACTTAATAATTTTGCAAAACCTTTTGAGGCAATCACTGTAAGAAAAACTTTCTGTAACAGTGAGATTTCTCCATCTGTCCATGGGTTTTTTTGTACTATTCCTTGTGAGCAAACTGCTCCAGCGGTCTCAAGATTGAATGGTGCCTTCTCCAGACTGTATGTTTCAGCTCCTTCCACAGATGATCAATAGGATTTAGATCACGGTTTAGAAAAGGCCACTTCAGAATGATCCAATGCTTTGGTCTTAGCCACTCTTGGATGTTTTTAGCTGTGTGTTTTGGGTCGTTTTTCCCTTGGAGGAACTATAGCCTGTCACTTAGACCATGCTTTTCTGAGCCTGAGCAGCACGTTTCTCTCCAAAGTAGTCTTAAAAATTCATTGTACCCTGTACAGATTCAACACACCCTGTGCCAGATGCAGCAAAGTTGCCCCAAAACATAACCAAGTCTCTTCCATGTTTCACAGTAGGTACAATGTTCTTTTCTTGAAATGCTTCATTTTTACGTCTGTGAACATAGAGCTGATGTGACTTGCCAAAAATCTCTAGTTTTGTCTCATTTGTCCACAAGACGTTCTCTTAGCTTTGCAGCTTGTCAATATGCATTTTGACAAAATCCAGTCTCCTTTTTTAAGGTTTGCTTTCAACAGTGGTTTCTTCATCGGTCGTCTTCTATATAGTCCACTTTGGCTAAAACAGCGAGTGATGTGTCAATGTGACTCTTGATGTACCTTGGAGCTCACCTCTAATCTCTTTGGATGTTGTCCTGAGCTTTTTCGTATTATCTGTGTCTTCAATTTGTCATCTTTTTCCCTCTTGTAGCCCCGTCCAGGGAGGTTGACTACAGTCCAATAGATTTTAAACTTCTAAATAATATGTGCAGCTGTAGTAACAGGAACATCAAGTTGTTTGGAGATGGTCTGATAGCCTTTACTTTTAACATGTTTGTCATTTTCTTTATAATCTCCTGAGACAACGGTCCTCTTGGCTTTCTTGGTCTGTGTTCAGTGTGATACACATTATGATACCAAACAGCACTGATTACTTTTCGCATATGCTGACTCACTGATTACAAATCTGTAGACATCTGTGATAATTACAAAATACACCTTAGTTAATCATGTCACTATGGACAATTTATTTTCAATCTTTTCTAGGAATACCATCAATTTTATCCAGGCCTGTTTCATTAGTTTTTGGTTTTTTTTAACTATAATTCAAAAGCAATGTCTGATTTTCATTAGCTGATATTTAGTAAATGTAAATTGAATATTAGTTTTGTCCGTTTCAAGCTATATAATTGCCCATTGGTTTTTTTATTAGTTTTCCAGAAGGGTACCAATAATTTTGTCCCTGTGCGTAACTTTACGCCACAATGAATGTAGTAATCACCCTGCATGATTTTGGTTCACCCTTAACCCCTTTCTGACGTTTGGTGTAATAGTACACCCATGATGGAATTCCCCATTTGGAATTCGCAGCCGGAGCCCACATCTTTTCTGGCACATGTCCGCTGTTTTGAGCAACTGACATGAGCATCTAACAGCTCTGGGTGGAATAGCGATCCACTCGAGGCTGTCAACCTGTTAAATGCCGCTGTCAATTTCTGACAGCGGCATTTAACTCACGTTTAACAGAAGATCGTGGGTCACCGATGGGTCAGCTTGACAACCCGAGGTCGTCTCCAGCAGACCTCTATGGTTGTCATAGCCAGTTTGCTATGAGCGTCACCCGGTGGTCAGCGCTCATAGCAAGTGAGCATTTCTGCTACACACATCTGATCGCCTGTGTGTAGCAGAGGCATACAGCTGTAGGTTCTAGTCTCCCATAGAGACTATTGAAGCATGTAAAAAAAAAGTTTTTTAAAAAATATAAAAGTTAAAATCGCCCTTCTTTCGTCCCATTCAAAATGAAACAAAAAAAAAATCAAGTATACACATATTTGGTATCACCGCATTCAGAATTGCCTGATCTAGTAATGTATAAAAAAAGAATTAACCCAATTGCTAAACAGCATAACAAGAAATAAATTCAAACTGCCAGAATTTTTTGGTCACCGCTACATTACAATAAAATGCAATAACGGGCAATCAAAAGAACTTATCTGCACCAAAATGGTATCAATTATTAATAAAAATGTCAGCTCGACGCACAAAAAATAAGCCCTCACCCAGCCCCAGATCATAAAAAATGGAGACGCTGCAAGTCTCGGAAAATGGCGCTTTTTTTTTTTTTTTTTTTTACCAAAGTTTGGATTTTTTTCCACCACTTAAATAAAAAAGAACCTATACATATTTGGTATCTATGAACTGGTAATGACCTGGAGAATCATAATGGCAGGTCAGTTTTAGCATTTAAAGGGAACCTGTCACCCCCAAAATCGAAGGTGAGCTAAGCCCACCAGCATCAGGGGCTTATCTACAGCATTCTGTAATGCTGTAGATAAGCCCCGATGTATCCTGAAAGAGGACAAAAAGAGGTTAGTTTATACTCACCCAGGGGCGGTCCCGGTCCGGTTCTGGTCCGATGGGCGTCGTGGTCCGGGGCCTCCCATCTTCTTACGATGACGCCCTCTTCTTGTCTTCACGCTGCAGCTCCAGCGCAGACGTACTTTGTCTGCCCTGTTGAGGGCAGAGCAAAGTACTGCAGTGCGCAGTACACTCCCCATAGTCCTACCTATAGTGTAATACACTCCCCATAGTCCTCCACATAGTATAATACACTCCCTATGGTTCTCCATATCGTATAATACACTATATAGTATAATACACTTCCCATAGTCCTTCATATAGTATAATACTCTCCCCGTAGTTCTCCACATAGTATAATACACTCCCCATAGTCCTCCATATAGTATATTACACCTCCCATAGTTGTCCATATAGTATAATGCACACTCCACAGTCCTCCATGCAGCATAATGCACCCCATAGTCTCCCATATAGTATAATGCATCCCATTGTCCTGAATATAAAATAATTCATCCCATAGTCCTCCATGTTGTATAATACACCCCCCCGTAGTCCTCCATATAGTACAGTGCATTCCCTGTAGTCCTCCATACTGTATAATTCACTCCCCATAGTCTTCCATACAGTATAATGCAGCCCCCATATAGTTCACATAGTATAATGCACTCCCCATAGTCATTGATAGAGTACAATGCAGCCCAGTAGAGTATACAATGCCTACAAGTAGTATTCAACCCCCTGCAGATTTAGCAGGTTTAATAAGATGCAAATAAGTTAGAGACTTCAAACAAGAGTAGGATTTATTAACAGATGCATAAATCTTACAAACCAAAAAGTTTTGTTGCTCAGTTAAATTTTTATAAATTTTAAACATAAAAGTGTGGGTCAATTATTATTCAACCCCTAGGTTTAATATTTTGTGGAATAACCTTTGTTTGCAATTACAGCTAATAATCGTCTTTTATAAGACCTGATCAGGCCGGCACAGGTCTCTGGAGTTATCTTGGCCCACTCCTCCATGCAGATCTTCTCCAAGTTATCTAGGTTCTTTGGGTGTCTCATGTGGACTTTAATCTTGAGCTCCTTCCACAAGTTTTCAATTGGGTTAAGGTCAGGAGACTGACTAGGCCACTGCAACACCTTGATTTTTTGCCTCTTGAACCAGGCCTTGGTTTTCTTGGCTGTGTGCTTTGGGTCGTTGTCTTGTTGGAAGATGAAATGACGACCCATCTTAAGATCCTTGATGGAGGAGCGGAGGTTCTTGGCCAAAATCTCCAGGTAGGCCGTGCTATCCATCTTCCCATGGATGCGGACCAGATGGCCAGGCCCCTTGGCTGAGAAAAAGCCCCACAGCATGATGCTGCCACCACCATGCTTGACTGTAGGGATGGTATTCTTGGGGTCGTATGCAGTGCCATCCAGTCTCCAAACGTCACGTGTGTGGTTGGCACCAAATATCTCGATCTTGGTCTCATCAGACCAGAGAACCTTGAACCAGTCAGTCTCAGAGTCCTCCAAGTGATCATGAGCAAACTGTAGACGAGCCTTGACATGACGCTTTGAAAGTAAAGGTACCTTACGGGCTCGTCTGGAACGGAGACCATTGCGGTGGAGTACGTTACTTATGGTATTGACTGAAACCAATATCCCCACTGCCATGAGATCTTCCCGGAGCTCCTTCCTTGTTGTCCTTGGGTTAGCCTTGACTCTTCGGACAAGCCTGGCCTCGGCACGGGAGGAAACTTTCAAAGGCTGTCCAGGCCGTGGAAAGCTAACAGTAGTTCCATAAGCCTTCCACTTCCGGATGATGCTCCCAACAGTGGAGACAGGTAGGCCCAACTCCTTGGAAAGGGTTTTGTACCCCTTGCCAGCCTTGTGACCCTCCACGATCTTGTCTCTGATGGCCTTGGAATGCTCCTTTGTCTTTCCCATGCTAACCATGTATGAGTGCTGTTCACAAGTTTGGGGAGGGTCTTAAATAGTCAGAAAAGGCTGGAAAAAGAGATAATTAATCCAAACATGTGAAGCTCATTGTTCTTTGTGCCTGAACTACTTCTTAATACTTTAGGGAACCAAACAGAATTCTGGTGGGTTGAGGGGTTGAATAATAAATGACCCTCGGGAAAAAATTTCCACAATTTAAAAAAAAAAATAAACAAAGAAATAACATTCTTTTTTGCTGCAGTGCATTTCACACTTCCAGGCTGATCTACAGTCCAAATGTCACAATGCCAAGTTAATTCCAAATGTGTAAACCTGCTAAATCTGCAGGGGGTTGAATACTACTTGTAGGCACTGTATGTAGTATAATTCAACCCCATAAAGTATAATGCACCCCATAGTCTTGCAGTTTTATGGCTACCACATACCGTATATATACTTGAGAATAAGCTGACCCAAGTATAAGCCGAGACACCTAATTTTACCACAATAACTGGGAAAACTTATTGACTCAAGTATAAGCCGGGTATGCACTGCGTCCTCATCCCCATCCTGGTCTGCATGGCTCCTCATCCCCATCCGAGTCTTCATGGACCCCCTCATCCCTATCCTGGTATGCATGTCCTCCACATCCCTATCCTGGTATGAATGGCCACCTCACCCCTATCCATGTATGCATGGCTCCTCACCCCTATCCATGTATGCCTGGCTCCTCATCCCTATTCTTGTACGCATGGCTCTTCATCCTTATCCTGGTATGCATTGCTCTTCATCCCTATCCTGTATGCAAGGCTTTTCATCCCTGTCCTGGTATGCATGGTTCTTCATCCCTATCCTGGTCTGCATGGGCCCTCTCATCCCTATCCTGGTATGCATGGCCTCCTCATCACTATCCTGGTATGCATGTCCTCCTCATCCCTATCCTGGTATGCTTGGCCACCTCATCCCTATCCTTGTATGCATGGCTCCTCACCCCTATCCATGTATACATGGCTTCTCATCCCTATTCTTGTACGCATGGATCTTCATCCTTATCCTAGTATGCATGGCTCTTCATCCCTATCCTGGTATGCATGGCTTTTCATCCCTGTCCTGGTATGCATGGCTCTTCATCCCTATCCTGGTCTGCATGGGCCCTCTCATCCCTATCCTGGTATGCATGGCCTCCTCATAACTATCCTGGTATGCATGTCCTCCTCATCCCTATCCTGGTATGCTTGGCCACCTCATCCCTATCCTTGTATGCATGGCTCCTCACCCCTATCCATGTATACATGGCTTCGCATCCCTATTCTTGTACGCATGGCTTTTCATCCCTGTCCTGGTATGCATGGCTCTTCATCCCTATCCTGGTCTGCATGGGCCCTTTCATCCCTATCCTGGTATGCATGGTCTCCTCATCACTATCCTGGTATGCATGTCCTCCTCATCCCTATCCTGGTATGCATGGCCACCTCATCCCTATCCTTGTATGCATGGCCACCTCATCCCTATCCTTGTATGCATGGCTCCTCATCCCTATCCTTGTATTCTTAGCTCCTCACCCCATCCGTGTATGCACGGCTCCTCATCCCTATTCTTGTACGCATGGCTCTTCATCCTTATCCTAGTATGCATGGCTCTTCATCCCTATCCTGGTATGCATGGCTCTTCATCCCTATCCTGGTATGCATGGCTCTTCATCCTTATCCTGGTATGCATGGCTCTTCATCCCTATCCTGGTATGCATGGCTTTTCATCCCTGTCCTGGTATGCATGGCTCCTCATCCCTATCCTGGTATGTATGGCTCTTCATCCCTATCCTGGTATGCATGGCTTTTCATCCTTATCCTGGCATGCATGGCCCCCATCAGAAAAAAATAAAAAAAAAAATTCCTACTTGCCATTCCTGCGCTCTCTCACAGTGTCTTGTTTTGGTGCCAGCAGTGACGGCTCCCAGGCGATCACGTTTGCATGCTACTTATGGGAATGAATATTACCCTCCACACCTATGGCATCTTCTGGGACCCTCACCTGAGTATAAGCAAGGGGGCCTTTTTCAGCACAAAAAAAAAGTGCTGAAAAACTCTGCTTATACTCGAGTATATACGGTACTCACTGAAAAAAAAAATACGGTGCTCACCTCTCCCCTTTGCCCCGCTGCTCCCGTCTCCTTAGCAACTCCACTGTTCAACACAGCGTGGGGCGCGATTAAGTGATGTCATCACGCCTGCTGAATCGGACGCAGAGGTAGAATGAAGTGAGAGGGGAGCGTCACCTGATGCTCTCTCCTCCATCATTGCTTTCAACTTTATAGGCATCTACGAATGCAGAGAGGAGTAGTTCTGGCGCCGGGCCTCCTTGGCTCACGGACCCCTTAGCGACTTTGTGGTGTGTCACGCCACTGGCTGTGGGCCCTCGGGGTAGTGTGGGCCCTAGGCAAATGCCTAGTTTGCTTGCCCCTAATGCCAGCGCTGCCTGCTATGTACTGTGTATTGATAAGTAGGATATTCGTTGTTCACTCAATTGATGCAAGCAAACAGTTTATTGAATAGAGTGAACCGCAATGATAAGTTTAACAGTGCACCAGGTACTGTATAGTGCCCTATAAAGTAAGTACCCTCCACCCAGTGACTGTTTGGAAAGGTTTCTCAATCCGAAATGTCACAATGTTCCCACCCAATGAGCATTATCATTGCTGTGCACGGTCATCCATAAACTGCTTGCATCAACTGAGTGTGCAGTGGATATTATACTTATCATTACTTGGGATTCCACTGCCGTTCCATTTGCAACTCGCTTTCAACAAGTGTATGCACAGTGTATTTTATACTATGTACCTTGCAATGGCTGTGTCGGACCATGCGGGGAACAGGGTAGGCACATACCACAATTTCTGGCCACGGAAGGAAGCGAAATAGAGTATAAAGACATTACAGCATGGGATCACAGTTGATTCTTTGAGGTAAAACATTGTTTTTAAACAGGCAATGAAATGTTTTATCTCACAGAAAGCAGCAGATGTTACCCAATGCTGTCCAGTTTGTATATTCTTTTGTCTCCTCCCTTGTCCAGGAGATGTGGTATTATCAGACCATGTTCCTGTACGGTCAGACACACCCATTACATTATTGTAACACATCCAATTGTGGAACTTATTTTTATTCCAAAATCTAGTGATTAAAATACCCCTTTAATGATCAGTATGCCAAAAAACATTACATACAGTGCCTTGCGAAAGTATTCGGCCCCCTGGAACTTTAAAACCTTTTCCCACATATCGTGCTTCAAACATAAAGATACCAAATGTAAATTTTTGGTGAAGAATGAACAAGTGGAACACAATTGTGAAGTTGATCGAAATTTATTGGTTATTTTAAATTTTTTTGGAAATTCAAAAACTGAAAAGTGGGGCGTGCAATATTATTTGGCCCCTTTACTTTCAGTGCAGCAAACTCACTCCAGAAGTTCATTGTGGATCTCTGAATGATCCAATGTTGTCCTAAATGCCTAATGATGATAAATATAATCCACCTCTGTGTAATCAAGTCTCCGTATAAATGCACCTGCTCTGTGATAGTCTCGGGGTTCTGTTTAAAGCACAGAGAGCATCATGAAGACCAAGGAACACAACAGGCAGGTCCGTGATACTGTTGTGGAGAAGTTTAAAGCCGGATTTGGATACAAAATAATTTCCAGAACTTTAAACATCCCAAGGAGCACTGTGCAAGCGATCATATTGAAATGGCCGCATCTCAAAACTTTCATCTCAAACAAGGGGAAGACTGATCAGAGATGCAGCAAAGAGGCCCATTATGATGCTGGATGAACTGCAGAGATCTACAGCTGAGGTGGGACAGTCTGTCCATAGGACAACAATCGGTCGTACACAAATCTGGCCTTTATGGAAGAGTGGCAAGAAGAATGCCGTTTCTCAAAGATAGCCATAAAAAGTGTTGTTTAAAGTTTGAAACAAGCCACCTGGGGGACACACCAAACATGTGGAAGAAGGTGCTCTGGTCAGATGAAACCAAAATCGAACTTTTTGGCAACAATGGCAAACGATATGTTTGGCGTAAAGGCAACCACTCATCACCCTGAACACACCATTCCCACTGTCAAATGTGATGGCAGCATCATGGTGTGGCCTGCTTTTCTTCAACAGGGAAGATGGATGGAGCCAAATACAGGACCATTCTTGAAGAAAACCTATTTGAGTCTGCAAAAGACCTGAGACTGGGACGGAGATTTGTCTTCCAACAAGACAATGATCCCAAACATAAAGCAAAATCTACAATGGAATGGTTCACAAATAAACGTATCCAGGTGTTAGAATGGCCAAGTCAAAGTCCAGACCTCAGTCCAATCGAGAATCTGTGGAAAGAGCTGAAAACTGCTGTTCACAAACGAGCTCCATCAAACCTCAATGCGCTCGAGCTGCTTGCCAAGGAAGAATGGGCAAGAATTTCAGTCTCTCGATGTACAAAATTGATAGAGACATACCTCAAGCGACTTGCAGCTGTATTCGCTGTATGGTGCTATATAAATAAATAATAATAATAGTAATTCGCAGCAAAAGTTGGCGCAACAAAGTTAAAGGGGCCGAATAATATTGCACGCCCCACTTTCAGTTTTTGAATTTTCACAAAAATTGAAAATAACCAATAAATTTTGTTCAATTTCACAATTGTGATCCACTTGTTGTTGATTATTCACTAAAAATTTACGTTTGGTATCTTTATGTTTGAAGCATGATATGTGGGAAAAGGTTGAAAAGTTCCAGGGAGCCGAATACTTTTGCAAGGCACTGTAATTTTGAAAAGCTTTTTGCATTTCTGAAACTCTCCTATTCACTTATAATTAATTGTCATTTTTTTCTACCCAGGTTGCTGGCAGAGTTCCTGAAAGAAATGCAGGATGGCAGGACAAAGCTGAACATCTTTTTCCCTCTCTGTGGCAAGGCGGTGGATATGAAATGGTACATGCAGGTTGAGCTCTCATAATAGTGAGGAATTGAATGAAACAATGTTCTAAATTCTTTTAATGACTAGAAATAATTGATTACATTTTATCCTAGGCTCGCTGATATGGGTCATAACGTGGTTGGGGTTGATGTCTGTGAAATGGCACTCAAGGAGTTTTTTGTTGAACATAATATCCCTTATGCTGAAGAACCTGTAACTGGGATTCCTGGAGCTAAAGTATTTAGGGTTAGTGACCTTCTTTTTGTCAAGTAAGGCTGTGTTTACATGTAGATTTTGTCCCTTACCCCAGTAGAAATCTCCCAGCGCATATGTTAAAACTATGGTTTGGATGTATGCATCTATTTTCCATAGTAATAAAAACACGAACTAGTTCAAAGTCAGGTATACTATAGCATGTCACTTATGCATATACCAAAAGATGTTATTCTGATGTATGTCTGGTATACCGATGAAACGGGCACCACCCACCAGTATTAAATAGGGGTGTAGTAAATATTCATCAAAGCACACATAGACACCAAACACTGAAAAGGCATCAAAACCAGTTATGCACACGGCCATGTAAATAAAATGATATATAATTTTTACCTGACGTTCATTTAAGTTCAAGGCATAAATTATATACTACACTACTGTAGATAAGTACTGGTGTACTATATCAACATTTCCCCAAAAACAAGGGGTTGAATGAGTGTTACATATTTTTCATCTTCCCTTGTTCAGGTGGGTCCTCCTCATACTTACATACCGTATATACTCGTGTATAAGCCGAGTTTTTCAGTAAAATTTTTTTGTGCTGAAAATTACCTCCTCGGCTTATACACGAGTCATTGTCCCAGTTTACAGCAAGGGAGGGGGCGCGGCAAGTCACAGGAGGCAGGAGCCGGAGGCTGCGGCTAAAGCCTGTGCCCGCTGCTAAATAGAAATGAATATTCACTGCACTGGCAATGAATATTCATTTCTCTTATAGCGCACACAGTTACATCCACAGCTGCCGGCTTCCAGTATAAAAAAAAAAGACATCCTACTTACCTTCCCTGCACGCCCTTGCAGCATCTCGTTCCTGCTTCCTGCAATCACCACTCATTAAGGGAATGAATGCCTATGGGAGTGGAGAGGTGAATATTCATTATCTTAATGAGCAGTGACACTTGATCACTCGGACGCAGGAGCTGCTGGAAGCCGGAACGAGATGCTGTGAGGTCGCGCAGGGAAAGTAAGTAGGATATATATTTTTCTATGCTTATCTCATGGGGGCCATACATACAAGTATGGAGATAAGGAGCCATGCAGACAAGGATGGGGATGAGGAACCATGCATACCAGAATAGGGATTAGGGGACAATGCATACCTGGCTTATACGCGAGTCAAAAAATTTTCCCAGTTTTTCGAGGCAAAATTAGGTGCCTCGGCTTATACTCGGGTCCACTTATACACAAGCATAAATACGTTAAGTATTTTCTGACATTATCTCTTGTGCACTGTGTCCTGATGCTCATTTAAAGCTAGTATTTGAATTGTTATACTGATAAACATTGTACTTTATTAGCGGCTTTGCTTTTATTTTATATTTATCTATGTTCACACTTGGACTTTTAATTGATTTATATTGGTTACTCCTGCATTAGCACTTTATATACAACCAAATCATTGTAACGCTGAACTGTTAATGTCCCTGGAATGAAGAGTACAGGGATCCAGCTACTGAATATTATGCCATCCCACACCATAATCCCAGGAGTAGGACCCTCATTAGAGATGGGCGAACACCTGGATGTTTGGATTCGGCTGAACAGTTACAAAAAGTTCGGGTACCAGAACACTATGCTGCAAATACTGCTTCTGATCAACGGCAGGAGCAGCTCATGGGAGTATTCATAAGCCGGCACCTGCGCTGTAAATTAATAATTTAAAAAAAAAAAAGGCGTGGGTTCCCCTGTATTTTTTTGTTAACCAGCCAGACAAAACTCACAGCTGGGGGCTGCAACACTCAGCCGTCAACTTGAGCAAGGCTCGTTATCAAGCATAGAGGGGTCCCCGTGCCGTATTTTTTAAATTATTTACATAAATAATTTAAAAAAAACACTGAGGGTCCCCCCTCATTTTTTACATCCAGCCTTACTAAAGCAGACAGCTGGGAGCTGGTATTCTCAGGCTGGTAAGGGACCATGGATATTGCCATCTCCAACCTAAAAATAGTAGCCCGCAGTCGCCCAGAAAAGGCGCATCTATTAGATGCGCCAATTCTGGCGCTTTGCCCGACTCTTTTCCTCTTGCCCTGTAGCAGTGGCAAGTGGGGTTCATATTTGTGGGGTTGATCTAACCTTTTGTATTGTCAGGTGACAATCAAGCCCACGGATTACTAATGGAGATGTGAAGGGAAGACACCTATCCATTACTAATCCTATAGTTATATGGTAAATACGCACAAACTCAGAATAAAGTATTTTATTTGACATAAAACAAAACACACTTTTCCATTTTTACGCCTAATCCCACTGAATCCCTCGTCTCCTGTAATAAAACAAAAAAAAACAACAACAATATCCCTCACCTGTCTGTCGTTCTGTCCCATGCCGTAATCCATGTCTGGGGGATAAACCGTTTTCAACCTGAACGGTGACAATATGCAACCATCCAGGCTGAGAAAAATAGTATAATCTAACGTCTTTTTCTCCTCTTTCAGGTAACATCGGGGGCTTATCTACAGCATTACAGAATGCTGTAGATAAGCCCCTGATGACGGTGAGCTTTCCTCACCATCGATTTTGGGGGTGACAGGTTCCCTTTACCAGTACGATGATCACTCTTAAGTAATGTTTGCATCCATTGACCAAGGCATTGCACTATTTGATGCTTTTCGGCAGCAGAGAGATCCTTTTTCTTTCCCATGTTACTTGAAAACTGTGGCCTGCTTAATAATGTAGAACATCATTTTTAAGTAGTTATCCATTAATTAGAATCACCTGGAAAACTAATTATCACAGGTGTTTAAGATTGATTTCAGTGATCCATTGAGCCCCGAGACACAATACCATCCATGAGTTTATTTGAAAAACAAAACAATTAAATCTTTGACATTTAAATCCAATTTGCATAATAATTTGGAACACGTTGTATATATTTTTTTTATTAAATAGGGAAAAAGTTTACACTAAACACACACACGTTCACAGACACACAACTGAATAAAATTTGCTCTCACCTAGCCAAATCAGTTCTCATGCTTCGCACTGGCGAGGGCCAACAGCCCGAAACACCGTGTCTGCGAATTGAGATACTGATTTGGCTTTTATCCTAAGTCATATTGCACGACTCGTTAAAGGGTTGATTGTGACTTGTAGGATCGCTACTTCCAACAGGTGGCGCTATAGAGTTTAAGTCCTCTTTTTCTCAGAAGAGGCAATTTGAATACTACACACACACAAACATTGCATACCTGAAAAAATGTCGCCCACGCGTCCCAAACAGCGTCGGACTGTGGTGTCTGGGGCCCACCAGAGGAATGGACTCTAGGGGCCCACCCTACAGCTATATGCAAATATCTGTCATTATAGTGGAGCATCGGCCGTAAAACACCGGCGGCTGCTGCACATCTACCGTGTACCTCAATAACTGGGATGTATAATTACGGTAGTTTACATTAATGGGGTTCTTGGTTAAAACAAGTTATCACTAATCCATGGCCTCCACAGGATAGGTGATCGCTTAGATCCGACCATTAGAAACTGCACCGATCGGAAGAATGGGGAAGTTTTATCCCTGACAGGACACTTTTATCACTATTTTAAAATGCAGCGGCAGGTGGGATTTCTGACCGCAGCTCCATTCACTCTCTTTGGGGCTTCCAGAAAAAAACAAGTGCAGCCACTAAGGGAATGAATGGATCAGTGATCTAGTCAGACATGCCACTCCAGTCTAATGGGGATAAAAAGTTCCACATTTTGCTGAGTGGGTCCAAGCAGTCAGACCCCCACCAATCAATACGTTATCACTTATCCTGTGGAGAGGTGATTACTTTTTTTCCACAGGAAACCCCTGTAAGTGCATCTCCGCCGCTGTGTACAAAGCATTACAACTCTAATGGAAATAAAGAATCTTCTCCTAATTAATATCAGAGAGAACAAATGACCGCCATACACAACACAATCCACTCTACCAAGACCAATAATACCACATACAGGAAGAAATACCACCACACCATGACCAGACCACATAGTGACCGAATAATACTACATACAAGGGACAAATACCACCGCACCATGTCAAGACCACATATTATCACCACTTGGTGACCAAATAGCACATACAAGGGACAAATACCACAACACCATTTCCAGACCACATATTACCACCACTTGGTGACCAAATAGCACATACAAGGGACAAATACCACAACACCATTTCCAGACCACATATTACCACCACTTGGTGACCAAATAGCACATACAAGGGATAAATACCACAACACCATTTCCAGACCACATATTACCACCACATAGTGACTGAATACTACAATACTGATCAGAAATAAAAAAAAAACAAACAAAACACAATACTATCACCATAAGGCTGCCGTCACACTAGCAGTATTTGGTCAGTATTTTACATCAGTATTTGTAAGCCAAAACCAGGAGTGGAACAATCAGAGGCAAAGTATAATATGAACATATGCACCACTTCTGTATTTATCACCCACTCCTGGTTTTGGCTTACAAATACTGATGTAAATTACAGACCAAATACTGAATGTGTGACGGCAGCATAAGTGACATTATACACAGGAGATCTGTACTTAGTATGCAGTGTCTGTGTAGAGGTAATACAGTTATCACTGGTGACATTATACACAGGAGCTCTGTATATAATATATAGGTAATACAGTGATCACTGGTGAGATTGTACACAGGACCTCTGTATATAGTATACAGTGTATAGTGTCAGTGTATAGGTAACACTGACTCACCAG
Source organism: Ranitomeya variabilis (assembly GCF_051348905.1). Lineage (NCBI taxonomy): Eukaryota > Metazoa > Chordata > Amphibia > Anura > Dendrobatidae > Ranitomeya > Ranitomeya variabilis. Next base: position 354,389,735 of record NC_135237.1, on the reverse strand, counting down.
TGACGTCTCTAGGTGAAGTCCTTCATCTTTCATCCAGCACAGACCGCCGTCACTTCATCCAGCCAGGACTCGTTTCTGCAGGAAATAACACAGTTATCTCGAGCTCCGCTTGTAGAACACATTACTTAATTTTTCACAACTTCTACATTACACCACATGAAGAAAAAAAGGCGATATAGTGTCACTCTGCACACTAACAGGACCGCCCCCCCATTTAAAACAGTGTCCTCAAAAAATATAGTTCTTACCGATAACGGTATTTCTCTGAGCCCATGACGGCACCACGGAGAGAGGGGATCCGCCCACCAAGGACAGGAAACCTACAGATAAAAAGGGCGGTACCACTCTCCCGCATCAGTTGTTTACTAGAGAACAATGGGAGACTATGGAACAGCTTATTAGTTTCAATATTACTTAACTTAATTGAGATACCGCGTGACCTATCATAAAATAAACTATGGCACTATATTAATGTGCACACCCATGAGTGAAGGGAGGGAATGTACAGGTGCCGTCATGGGCTCAGAGAAATACCGTTATCGGTAAGAACTATATTTTTCTCTGTCGCCCATGACGGCACCACGGAGAGATTTCATAGATTTGTACATTCAGGGAGGGACCACCGCTTCCAGAACCCTTTACCGAAAGTAAGGTCCGAAGAGGAGATAAGGTCCAATCTATAGTGCCTATAGAATGTGGAAGGTGATGACCAAGTAGCAGCTCTACATATCTGGTCAATCGAAGCTCCGGCCTTCTCGCCCAAGAAGCTGCCACTGCTCTCGTTGAGTGAGCCTTGACCTCCCCGGAAATAGACATTCCACTTGATGAGTATGATAGGCTGATAGCATCTGTGATCCATCTCGCCAGAGTAGCTTTGGAGGCTTTTTTCCCCTTCCAGGGATCCTGAAAGCACACAAAAAGAGAGGCATCCTCCCTATTCTCTCTGGTGGCTTCTAAGTACTACGTGAAGCATCTCCTGACATCTAGTGTATGCAATGATTCCTCCTCCCTATTTTTAGGGTTAAGACAAAAGGAGGGAAGAGATATCTCTTGAGTTCTGTGGAACCGGGATGCCACCTTCGGGAGGTATGCAGGATCTATTTTGAGAGTAACCCTATTCTCTAAAAACAGTGTATGAGGAGGGTTAGAAGGTAGTGCCTGTATGTCGCTTATTCTACGAGCAGATGAAAGGGCGACGAGCAGGGATGTTTTGAGGGATAGGAGTTTTAATGGGATATCCTCTAAGGGTTTGAAGGGCGGTTTAGACAGGGTTTTAAGGACCAAAAATAAATCCCATTGAAGGGAACTTATACTGGAAGTGGCCTCGAACTACCTGCTGCCCTGATAAACCTGGGAACCCACCGATTCATAAAGTGATGTTTTAAGGGACAGATTCCCAGAGAAACCTCTGACCGGGGTTCAAAAGGAGGTTTGGATAGGGATATAAGATCCAAGTTTAAATTCCAAGGAGGAGTAAACCGAGAGGGGATGGGTCTAGACCTGGCCAACGCTTTGATGAACCTGGATATCCCCGATACCCAGCCGGGTCGGAATTGTACAGGGCCCTTAAAGCCAAGACTTGAACTTTTAAAGTATTTGTGGCTAGCCCCTATTCCAATTCCTTGCAGAAACTCTTAGCTGTTATTGGAAACTCCCTCTTCTAACTTGGAACCTGAAAGGTGGTTCCTATATGGTCTACTCCACTCCTGGAAACATTCACAATCAATATTATGGCTAATATTCTGAGGAGATGCACCAGAGAAGTCTGGGTGACCAGCCTTTTGACCATTTCCACATATTAGGCCTCAGAGTACCGGCCCCCGACCACCTGCTCTATATTTCCACGAGGAGGGGACTTGGAGAAGCAACATGTGCCTGTTCAGACTGGATTACCCAGTCATGCACCGCGGCGTCTGCTTGCGTCATAAGGGCGCGCTCTCACCCCGCGCGTGCCACTAGCCTCCGGTCCTGGACTGTGGGAAGATCAAACCAATAACAGTTAGTACATGGATAATGGCAGAGCATTAGGATGTACACACATTACTCATCCAGGAGATCACGTCTATTCCGAATCCTTAGGTGTCTAAACCCCAAACAAGGGTTGGATATTATTGCAACTAAGGAATACACAATCCGGCAGGTAATATTTCCCAACATTACCAGAGTTGGCCTCATTAGAAACGCTGAAAGGGAAACGTGGATCATCGCTCCTATTTTACTGACATTACACACATATACATATCCTAAAAGGCAAGCTTGTCAGTGTTATCAGCCATGGAGGGAGTAACCATACTCCATGGCTAGAGAAAAACAGGATTCTTCCCACCAGAGAGGTGCTGATTCGCCACAAGGTGCCAAAGGCAGACATGCCATCCCTGGTAACCATAGTACAATAGACTTATGGGACGGGAATCTGTCTACTGGATGTTAATCAAGGAAACCAGCCTGATTGTCACATGTGGAATTGTTAAGGATTTTTTCCTTCCACCTCTTGGTATTCTCTGCTCCCAGGACAGTAGTATGTCCCTTTATAGGTTGAGAAAAACTGTTCCATACGGAAGAACTGCTAATTTACTCAGCCAATTCAAGCAAAGCTCAGCTAAGCCCTGTTGTAAAGAATGAATCAACAGAAGTTGGAACTGGGTACAAAACCACTAGGACTCTATAAGCCAAAGTTGGGGCCCAAGACAAAAATGTGAAATGGTAGATCCACGATATACCTTGTGCGTGGCTGCATAACCTAAATCAGAAGGTCTAACCCAGAGCCAAAAAAGAAAATACCAAGCCCGAAGTACTAGGAAGCACAGAGGTACTATGATACTAATGATACCCCCTAAGGCACAGGGGCACTGAAGCAATAAGATGCCCGTAAGCACACATCTTGATGCATGGAGGGGCTATGCATCAATGTGCAATGTGAAGCAAAAAAGCACAATGAAGCACCACGATGCAATATAATGCAATACAATGTATAAAGGCAATATGAAGCACTAAGATGCGACATGATGCACAGAGGCACTGTGAACTATGATGCACACAGGCAATATGAAACACTATAATACAACATGAAGCACAGAGGCACTATGATGCAATATGATACACAGAGGCACTCGATATGATGCATAGAGGCACTAAGATGCAACATGATGCAGAGGCACTCAATATGATGCATAAAAGCACAATGATGCAATATGAAGCAGAGGTACTCAATATGATGCATAAAGGCACTACAATGCAACATGCTGCACAGCGGCACTCAATATGATGCATAGAGGCACTGATGCAATATGAAGCACAGATGCACTCAATATGATGCATAAAGGCACTATGATGCAACATGATGCACAGAGGCTCTCAATATGATACGTAGAGGCACAATAATGCAATATGAAGCACAGAGGCACTCAGTATGATGCATTGATGCACTATGATACAATATGACACCCAGAGGCACTCAGTACGATGCATAGAGGCACTATGATGCAATACAACACGCAGAGGCACTCAATACGATGCCTAGAGGTACTATGATGCAAAATGATACATAGATGCATGCAATATAATGCATAAAAGCACTATGATGCAATATGATACACAGAGACATGCCATATAATGCATAGAGGCACCATGATGCAATATGATGCACAGGGGCACTTAGTATGATGTATAGAGGCACCATGATGCCATATGACGCACAGAGGCACTCAGTAAGATGCATAGAGGCACCATGCCGCAATATGATGCACAGAGGCACGCAATATAAGGCATAGAGGTACCATGATGTAATATGATACGTAGAGGCTTGTAATATAATGCATAGAAGCACTATGATGCGACATGATACAGGGACACACGACATAATGCATAGAAGCAATATGATACACAGACACGCAATATAATTCAAAGAGGCACCATGACATGCAAGGGCACTCGGTAAGATGCATAGAGGCTCTAAGATGCAATATGACACACAGAGGCACTCAATACGATGCATAGAGGAAACATGATGCAATGTGTTGCACTCAATATAATGCATAAAAGTATCATGATGCCGTATGATATGGGGCAGCACGGTGGCTTAGTGGCCAGCCCTGCAGCGCTGGAGTCCCGGGCCCAAATCCCACCCAGGACAACATCCGCAAAGAGCCCGCATGCTCTCTCCGTGTTTGCGTGGGTCTCCTCCGGGCACTCCGGCCTCCTCCCACACCCCAAAGACACACCGATAGGAAATTCAGACTGTGAGCCCCACCGGGGACAGCGATGGCAAGGTCCGCAAAGCGCTGCGTAATATGTTAGCGCTATACAAAAACAAAGACCATTATTATTATTATTATATGATGTTCAGCCACACGCAATATAAAGCATAGAGCTACAGTCATGCTTGAAAATTGGCACATAGTTACAAGCAAAAGAGCAATCTCTCAGAGATACGGATAAGCCTCCACTCTGAATAGTACATCTCATTTGTCAGACTGACCCCACCCGAAGGAGCTAACTAATGAGTCGCAGCTGGAGGGCAGTCTTCATGGAGGCAAAGTGCTCCCAAATTGTCCTCCCAAGGCATAGAGTAGTTAAGTTGCAAAGAAAAGTGAGACACCTGTTTATCAGACCCCCCTCACAAAAAAAAAGTGAAAACCATGCTTCCAAAGGTCACTTTTGAAGTCTAATCATAAGGCTCTGCGCAGACAAGACATGCAACTAACTTAAGGCAAATCATGAGATGTAGCCTGGACATATGGCCTTATTATAGCCTAGAGGTCCAAGGTCTGGCTGTGTATATGTGAAAACATACCTCACATATGAAGCTCTAGCACAGCTTTGCACAAAGGCATGAGCTATCAACAGAACATTCCACCATGCACTTACCTGTGCTGGCTCCATACCTGCTAAAAAACAGGGGGAGCTGGTGACGCCGAGAGCCCATCATAAGGGGAAGCGGCGTCCCATCAGGAATGCTGCATTGCTGTCAATGATTTTCTCTCCCCCATGAGGTCCAGGCCTGGCAACTGAAGTAGGCCGAGCTCAGGTGTTTCCCTAGAGAAGATTCTGGGAGAGGCAGCATGCGGCTTTTTTTTTTTTTTTCCCCTTGCACACCGGGGGCCCCGGCTTTTGCAGATTGCAGGCTTATGCTTCAGGGGGGAGAGCGCCACTCTCCCCGTAACCACAGAGGGACCCCCCTGTATGTTTATCGCTGCTGTGGCATTTTTTTTTTTTTTTTTTTTGTTTTTGTGGCTAGTGCTGCGGTTTGCGCTGCGGCCTGTGCCGCGGCTCGTGCTGCGGTTCCTTTACCGACGGATTACTGAAGCAGCCTTTTTTTTTTTTTTTTTTTTTTTTATGCAGCGGCGATTCCCACCGCTTGATTCAATTATGCGCCTGCGCAGAAGCGCCTCTTCTGGCGCCTGCGGAGTGTGCCATTATCGCTCTTTCCAACGTGCAGTTTCAAGATGGTGCCGCACATGACCCGCTGCCCACCGAAGCTCCCAGTCTTTTTGCAGCCTGCCCTAACGCGCGGTCCCTGCACGCCGGTCGGCTATGCAGTGTGCAGGCTGACGCTTCCAAAGGGAGAGCCGCGCCGCTCCTCCCGCAACCACAGAGGGACCCCCCTGGATGTTGCCGCTGCTGCATCTTACCTAGGGAGGTGACCGCGAACTCCATGTCACCTCCCCCGCAAACCCTAGAGGCCCACTAGCCCCAGCGGTGGCGCTTCGGGTGACCACACCAGCCGAGGCAGAGGGACCCCAGCTGCCTGAGTCGGACTGATTGGCCCCGGAATCCCACGACGATCTTCCTTCTAGTAAGTCTGTAGGTCTCCCATCAAGGACAGGAAACCAACTGATGCGGGAGAGTGGTACCGCCCTTTTTATCTGTAGGTTTCCTGTCCTTGGTGGGCGGATCCCCTCTCTCCGTGGTGCCGTCATGGGCGACAGAGAAAAATTAAATAAATACATCACTGCAGTAATAATATCCCTTAATTAGCCCCTATGGTAATAATATTCCCCACCCTGGCCCCGTTTATCTCATTCCTGGCTCCAGCCATATGTTCTCGCATCCTGCCCTCATGAGTATCCATTCTACCCCCTATGATCTCCCCATCCTGCCCCATTCTGTCTCCATCGTATCCATCCTGCCCCATGATCCAATCCTGCCCCATGTCTTTCATTCTGCCCCGTGTCTCCAATCATGCCCCGTGTCTACATTCTGCCCATGCCTCCAGTCCTGCCCCCAGTGTGTCCAGCAATCTTCCCCAGTATGTCAAGCATATTGCCCCAGTGTGTCCCGCATTTCCCCCAGTGTGTCCAGAAATCTGCCCCAGTGTGTCCAGCATATTACCCCAGAGTGTCCAGCATTGCCCCCAGACAATGTGTCCAGCAATCTGCCCCAGTGTGTCCAGCATATTACCCCCAGTGTGTCCAGCAATCTGCCCCAGTATGTCCAGCACTGCCCCCAGTGTGTCCAGCAATCTGGACGGGAGAGAATGCATCCTTGCTTTATTTTTCATCCTTCTCCTCCTCTTCCTTAAGTGATGCCAAACCACCACGCAGACGCCCCAGGACAGAAAATGAACCAGCTCCAACCGTTACTGACCCTATATGGACCTCACCCCTTGAAGATTTAGCCACTGATTCCTGTTATGATGTTATGACACCATCAGGAATCCAGTTCGACACCACCAGCCTCACAGAAATAGACTTTTTCAAAGACCTTTTCACTGAGGATTTTGTAAACCTTATGGTGGCACAAAACCACCCTTCACCATTTTTTAACTTGAGTCCTGTAGACACAGTAGAAATGACTTTTTGGGGCCAGGTCCATCACATGGGGTTAGTGTAGAAGCCATTGCTTCGGCACTATTAGAATGTTGAATTTTTTTTAGAATGCTCCAGTGTTCCGCATGGCTATGATCCGTAAACAATTTGGGGCAATCCACAAATCTTTGCATTACAATGACCATCCACAATGTCTTCCCCGAGATGACCCCAGCTTTGAACGACTTTTCAAAGTTCGTCCAGTTATTGCATCACTTCAGCAACAAGTTTGCTGAGGTGTACGTGCCCCAAAGAGACATTTGCACTGACGAGTCCCTAATCCATTTCAAGGGGAGGCGCAAATTCCAGCAATACCTGCCCTGTAAGAGTGCCAGGTATGGAATTAAGCTCTACAAACTATGTGAAAGTACCTCAGGGTACATCCACAGGTTTAGGGTTTATGAAGGGAAGGGGAAGGACACCCAGATTGAACCCCCTGAATGCCCCCAGTCCTGGGAGTGAATGGGAAAATTGTGTGAGATTTGGTGTACCCACTGCTGAATAAAGGTTATCACTTCTATGGAGATAACTTTTGTACCAGCATCCCACTCTTAACGTCCCTCTCTGTGTGAGCTACCGCAGCTTGCAGTACTGTCCACAAAAATCAGAAGCCTCCCTAAGACTCTAATTGGGTAGCTGCTCAGAAAGGGTGAGAGCAAAGCCCAATGTAGCGACAACATGCTGGTGGTTAAGGACAAGAGGGATGTCCTTTTCTTGACCACTATACATGGTGATGGCAGCACCCCAACTGCTGTACAAGGTACCTCTACACATGTCACCAAACTAGACTCTATACTTTGGTACAACAAGAACATGGGGGGGAGTTGATCTCTCTGGTAAAGTCCTCCAGACGTACAGTGTCATGAGAAAAACCAAGGTGTGGTACAAGATACTGGCCGTGCACATAGTACAGATGGCAATGTACAACTTTTTCCACAATGGACAGGTCAGACCGCTACGTACGTTCAGTTCCAGGAGGTAGTAGTCAAGTCCCTAGAAAATATAAATATGAAAAACTGAGAATCCTTAGTGCATAAATTGTAAAATTAAAGTTTAATTACAGCAGGATCCTACCTTCCCATAGAAATGTAAACTTTAGATAGGTCTCCAGCAATGAGAATCGCCTTATCGTGGCTGCCGGGTACACATTTATGCTCTAAGTATTCTCAATTTTTCATATTTTCTAGTGCAGTAATGCAATTTAAATTTCATATTTCATGTTTGCATGCTATAGCACTACAGAGTGCTACTTTAATTATTGGTTATATATGGAGATGGCTAATTAGTAAGCACCTGTTCACACATGATTTCTGTTTGGAAGTGATGGTCAGTGTTTTGTCTATTTGTACACTACACAAATAACATATGCCAACCATATGATGCACACTACACACTACACAGTTTACATATGCCACCGCATTATAAACTTCACATACCAGAACACAATAGATTGTTCCGATACAGGGTCACTTTTGGGGGGTTCTACTTTTTCGGCACATCAGGGGCTCTCCAAACGCAACATGACGCCCGCAGACTACTCCATCAAAGTCTGCATTCCAAAACGCTACTACTTCCCTTCTAAGCAGCGCCGTGCCCCAAAACAGTAGTTTTCCTCCACATATGTGGTATCCGAGTACTCAGGAAAAATTGCACAACAGATTTTGGTGTGAATTTTCTTCTTTTACCCTTGTGAAAATAAATAAAATGGGGCTAAAATGGCATTTTTGTTGAAAAAAAATAAAATGTTCTTATTTTCAGAACTCTGCGTTATAATTTTCACCTGGGGGTGCAAGGTGCTCGCCAGACATCTCAAAAAATTCCTTGGGGAGTCTTAATTTCTAAAATGGGATCAGTTGTGGGGAATTTCCTCTGTTTAGGCACATCAGGGGATCTCCAAACACATGACACCCACAGACCATTCCATCACAGTCTGCATTCCAAAACGTCACTCCTTTACTTCCGAGCACTGCCGTGCTCCCAAATAGTATTTTTCCTTCACATTTGGGGTATCTGAAAAATTGCACAACAGATTTTGGGGTCCATTTTCTTCTGTTACCCTTGTGAAAATAAAAAATGGGGCTAAAAACTTTTTGGTGAAAAAATGTAATTTTCTTGTTTTCACAACTAAACAATTTCCTGTGAAGCAGCTGGGGGTCACTTGTGGAGGGTTTCCGCCGTTTAGGCACATCAGGTGCTCTCCAAACTCAACATAGTGTTCGCTCTTGATTCCAGCCAATTTTGCATTCAAAAAGTCAAACTGTGCTCCTTCCCTTCCGAGCCCAGCTGTGCACCCAAAGAATGGTTTTCTCCCACATATGGGGTATTAGTGTACACGGGGGGTGGAGGGGAATGCACAACAATTTTTGAGGTCCATTTTCTCCTGTTACCCTTGTGAAACTAAAACATTTTCGACTAAAAGATCATTTTTGTGGAAAAGATTTGATTATTTTTATTTTTTTTTGCACATCACTGCATTATACTGCATTATATTGCACTATAAAAATTTGTGAAGCACCTGGGGGTTTAAGTTGCTCACCACACATCTAGAGAAGTTCTTTGAGGGGTCTAGTTTCCAAAATGGGGTCACTTCTCAGGCGGCTTCACTGTTTAGGCATATCAGGGGCTCTCCAAGCATGACATGGTGTCCGCTCTTGATTTCAACCAACAAATTTTGCTCTCCTTCCCTTCCGAGCTCTGCCGTGCACCCAACCAGTTGTTTTCCCCCACATATGGGATATCGGCAGCCTCAGGAGAAATTACACAACTATTTTTGGGGTCCATTTTCTCCTGCTACCCTTGTGAAAATACAAAGATTGAGTCTAAATTAAAATTTTCATGAAAAAAAAATTAAATGTTCATTTTTTCTTTCCACGTTCCATTAATTCCTGAAAAGCACCTACAAGTTTAATAAACTTCTCTAATGTGGTTTTGAGCACCTTGAGGGATGCAGTTTTTAGAATGGTGTCACTTTTGGGTATTTTCTGTCATATAGGCCCCCAAAGTCACTTCAAATGTGGTGTGGTTCCTAAAAAAAAAAACAATTAGTTTTGTAAATTTTGTCAGAAAAATGAGAAATTGCTGGCCAAATTTTAACCCTTATAACTTCCTAACAAAACAATTGTTTCAAAATCGTTCTGATGTAAAGTAGAAATGTGGTAAATGTTATTTATTAACTATTTTGTGTGACATATCTCTGATTTAAGGGCATGAAAATTAGGTTTAAACATTTTCTGCAAATTTCTGATTTTTTTCACAAATAAATGCAAGTCATATCGAAAAATATTGCCACTATCATGAAGCATGATATGACACGAAAAAAAAAACAGTCTCAGAATCACCGGGATCCGTTGAAGTTTTCTAGAGTTATTACCACATAAAGGGACACTGGTCAGAATTGTAAAATTTGGCCTGGTCGTGAAGGTGAAAACAGCCTTGGGGGATAAAGAGGTTGATATAACCTCATTAAAAACATGCTCGGGAGGAATCGGGATGCACTGTGGACAACGACCATTTTGTGTGTAACAACACTTTTACAGGTCTTGAATGCAGCGTGACTTGAAACTACTTCCTTCGATGCAGTATGAGCAAGCTACTTCACAGTAAGTAATATGCTGAAATCTAAACGCAATACAAAATTATTAACCCCTTAATGACCACCGATACACTTTTTAACAGTGGCAGTTAAGGGTACTTATTCCTCAGCACCGCTTTTTAATGGCGCTGAGAAATAAAGGTATAGCGCCCCCTGAGCGTAGCCGAGACCCTGAAGAACATTATCAGGGCCGTTTTTACTGTCCTCTCTCACGTGATAGCCATTATTCAATGAATAACGTCGATCACAAAGTCAGATTTACAATTCGTTTGTCTCTCCTCTAATATGATCTAGCATATCAGAGAATTGGGGTCCCCCGTGTCCACCCCTGTACTTGCGCCATCGCCAGGCCTTCCTGCAGTGTTCCCTGGCCCTCCGCATCCTCTTCCTGGAAGAATATGGCAGGCATATGCACAGTGCCAGCCGTTTATCCAGCAACAATAGGAATTTTTTTTCTATTGGTTCCTTCTGATCACTGTGATAGCCCCTATTACAGTTATAAAAAAAAACAGTAAATCAAACCTTCCTTTGTAATCACCTTAGTTAGATAAAAATAATTTAAAAAAATTTATTTTTTTCCATTCTTTGGGGTTAAGTTAGGGTTAGGTTAGGGTTGGGGTTGTAAGAGTTAGGGTTGTGTTAGGGTTATGGTTGTGATAGGGTTGTGTTATGGTTAGGGTTGTGGGATTGTGATAGGGTTAGGGTTGTGTTACATTTAGGGTTGTGATAGGGCTGTGTTAGGGTTGGGTTTGGGTTGTGTTAGGGTTTGGGTTGTATTAGGGTTGGGGTTTGGGTTGTATTAGGGTTGGGGTTTGGGTTGTGTTAGGGTTTGGGTTTGGGTTAGGGTTTTGTTGGGTTTAGGGTTTAAAAAAAGAAAAAATGTTTAGGCATATCAGTGGGGTGTTCAAACGCGACATGTGCCTCGCCATCGATTCCAGCCAATTTTGCATTCAAAAAGTCAAAAGGTGCTCCTTCTCTTCCGAGCCCTGCCATGCGCCCAAACCCCACATATAGGGTATCGGTGTACTGAGGAGAAATTGTAAATTTTGTGGTCCATTTTCTCTTGTTTCCCTTGTGAAAATAAAAAAGTTTGGGTCTAAAGTAAATTTTTTGTGAAAAAAAGTTAAATGTTAATTATTCCTTCAACATTGCTTCAGTTCTCATGAAGCACCTGAAGGGTTAAAGGGAACCTGTCACCCCCAAAATCGCGGGTGAGGTAAGCCCACCGGCTTCAGGGGCTTATCTACAGTATTCTGTAATGCTGTAGATAAGCCCCCGATGTATCCTAAAAGATGAGAAAAAGACGTTAGATTATACTTATCCACGGGCGTTCCCGCGCTGGTCCGGGTCCGGCGCCTCCCATCTTCATCACATGACGTCCTCTTCTGGTCTTCACGCTGCGGATCCTGCGCAGGCGTACTTTGTCTGCCCTGTTGAGGGCAGAGCAAAGTACTGTAGTGCGCAGGCACCGGGAAAGGTCAGAGAGGCCCAGCACCTGTGCACTGCAGTACTTTGCTCTGCCCTCAAGGGCAGACAAAGTATTCCTGCGCAGGAGCCGCAGCATGAAGACCAGAAGAGGACGTCATCTGATGAAGATGGGAGGCTCCGGACCCGGACCAGCAGCGGGGACCGCCCCTGGGTGAGTATAATCTAACGTCTTTTTCTCATCTTTTAGGATACATCGGGGGCTTATTTACAGCATTCCAGAATGTAGATAAGCTCCTGATGCCAGTGGGCTTACCTCACCTGCGATTTTGGGGGTGACAGATTCCCTTTAATAAACTTCTTGGATGTGGTGTTGAACACTTTGAGGTGTGCAGTTTTTACAATGGTGTCACCTTTGGGTACTTTCTGTCATATTGACCCCTGAAAGTCACTTCAAATGTGATGTGGTCTCTAAAAAAGATGGTTTTGTAAATTTTGTTGGAAAAGTCAGAAATCTCTGGTCAGCTTTTAACCCTTATAACTTCCTAACAAAAAAATTACTGTATGTTTCAAAAATTGTACTGATGTAAAGTAGATATGGGAGATGTTATTTATGAACTATTTTGTGTGACATATCTCTCTGGTTTAAGGGCACAAAAATGAAGTTTGAAAATTGGAAAATTTTCTAAATATTTGCCAAATTTCCTTTTTTTTTTCATAAATAAATGCAAGTCATATCGAAGACGGTTTACCAGTATCATGAAGTACAACATGTTGCGAAGAAATAATCTCAGAATCAGTGGAACCCATTGAAGCATTCCAGAGTTATAACCTCATAAAGTGACAGTGGTCAGAATTGTAAAAATTGGCTTGGTCAGTAAAGGGAACCTGTTACCCCCAAAATCAAAGGTGAGCTAAGCCCACCGTCATCAGGGTCTTATCTACAGCATTCTGTATCCTGAGAGATGAGAAAAAGAGGTTAGATTATACTCACCCAGGGGCGGTCCCGGTTCTGTTCTGGTCCGATAGGCGTCGCGGTCTGGTCTGGGGCCTCCCATCTTCTTATGATGACGTCCTCTTCTTGTCTTCAGGCTCTCTGAGAGAGAGAGAGAGAGATATTTTTCCCTGACTTGAAAATCATTTCGGCTATGCTCAGAATGAAAATACGGAACCCGTCGCTGGATTCCTGTGTTTAACGGTCAGCGACGGATCCTGCGTCCATAGGCTTCCATTATAGCCGACGACGGGCAGCACAGGACCCGTCGCTGAGCGATTTTCCGTCATGCAGTAAAAACGTTCCTCTGAACGTTTTCTCCGCCCAACGGACCGCTATTTTCCGATGGATCCAGTGCACGACGGATGAAACGGATGGCCATCCGTCACAATCCGTCGCTAATACAAGTCTATGGGAAAAAACAGGATCCTGCAGAAAATTTTGCAGGATCCTGTTTTTTCAAAACTCGACGGATTTCGAAGGGAAGAAAAAGACGGAAGTGTGAAAGAGGCCTAAGTCTGCAGTCACTCTGCCTCACTCCATACACTTGTATTGAGCCGAGGCTGCTCCCTGTCTAGAGAAGCAGCCGGCCAGTGGGCTTGTCCGTCTAGAGGGTGCGGCCTCAATCCATACAAGTATGGAGATCCAGGCCATACCCACTTGCTGGGAGTATGTATAATTCATACAAACCCTCCTGTCCAGTATCTGAAACTGGCAAACCTGTTGTGAATTCTGTTTGTGGGCTCCCCCGGTGGTGTTTTATGGTAGTGCCACTTATTTGCCTTCTTCTATCCTTGATCACCTGTTGACACCCATTAGGGGAGTTTCCTATTTAAGGCTGCTTGGCTGCTGGTCTGATGCCGGCCAACAATGTATCAGTAGCATTCTGTCGCATTCTCCTGCCTCAAGATCCTGTTCAGCTAAGTTGAATTTTGTTTCTAGTTTATTCTATTTTTGTCCAGCTATTTGCAATGTGACTCTCTGTAGCTGGAAGCTCTCGTGGACTGGAATTGCCACTCCAGTGGCATGAGTTGTCACTGGAGTTTTAAAGTAATTTCAGGATGGTGTTTTTGAGTAGTGTTTTGAAGTTGACCGTGAAGTGACTCTTTCCTGTACTTCTGCTATCTAGTAAGCGGACCTCACTGTGCTAAATCTGCTGTTCATCCTACGTATGTCTTTTCCTCTTGACTCACCGTCAATATCTGTGGGGGGCTGCTATCTCCTTTTGGGGTTCATCTCTGGAGGTAAGGCAGGCCTGTATATTCCTCTGATAGGGGTAGTTAGATCTCCGGCTGGCGCGTGGTGTCTAGGGCATCGTAGGAAACACTCCCCGGCTACTTCCAGTGTCGTGTCAGGTTCAGGTCACGGTCACTTTAGTTCCCATCACCCGAGAGCTAGTCCGTTGTTATTTTGATTTCCCTGCCATTGGGAAAATCATAACAGTTTGGCCGGCCCCCATGTGTTAAAACTATGCACTAAAGCAGGAAAGGATATGAAAAGGTTTTTTTTCCTTCTGTGTTTGGAAAGTGCACCTTAGTGCTTATTTGTACTCCTTGCTTAAACTGCAGTCTTCAGCCTTTTTTTTTTTCCTCTCCTCTTAATCTCTGAATGGCTTTGGTTACACCTGTTTGAATCATGGATCCACAGAGTTTGGTTGCAGGTCTGAATAACCTGGCTACAAAGGTCCAGAACTTACAAGATTTTGTTATACGTGCTCCAATGTCTGAACCTAAGATCCCTATGCCTGAATTTTTTACCGGAGACAGATCCCGTTTTTTGAATTTCAGAGAGAATTGTAAATTGTTTTTGTCTCTGAAATCTCACTCTGCTGGTGATCCTGCGCAACAGGTTAAAATTATTATTTCTCTATTGCGGGGTGACCCACAAAGTTGGGCATTTGCATTGTCGCCAGGGGATCCTGCGTTATTAAATGTAGATGCGTTTTTTCTGGCTTTGGGGTTGCTTTATGAAGAACCTAATTTAGAGATTTTGGCTGAGAAAGCCTTGATAGCTCTTTCTCAAGGGCAAGATGAAGCTGAGATATACTGCCAAAAATTTCGTAAATGGTCGGTGCTTACTAAATGGAATGAGTGCGCTCTAGCAGCTAATTTCAGAGAAGGTCTCTCTGATGCCGTGAAGGATGTCATGGTGGGGTTCCCTGTGCCTACAGGTCTGAATGATGCCATGAAATTGGCTATCCAGATTGATCGGCGTTTACGGGAGCGCAAATCTGTGCACCATATGGCGGTATCTTCTGAGCAAAAATCTGTGCACCATATGGCGGTATCTTTTGAGCAAAAACCTGTGCACCATATGGCGGTATCTTCTGAGCAAAAACCTGTGCACCATATGGCGGTATCTTCTGAGCAAAAATCTGTGCATCATTTGGCGGTGACCTCTGAAAAGGCACCAGAGCATATGCAATGCGATAGTGTATTGTCTAGAGGCGAACGACAGAATTACAGGCGCAAAAATGGGTTGTGCTTCTATTGTGGAGATCCAGCTCATGTTAAATCAGCATGCTCTAAACGCATAAAGAAGGTTGATAAAAAGGTTGATAAATCTTTTTCTATGGGTACCTTGCAGTCTAAATTTCTTTTGTCCGTGACATTGATTTGTACTTTATCATCTGTTACTGTGGATGCTTATGTGGATTCTGGCGCCGCTCTGAGTCTCATGGATTGGTCCGTTGCCAAGCGTTGTGGGTTTGATTTAGAGCCTCTGGAGGTTTCTATTCCCTTAAAGGGTATTGATTCTACACCTTTGGCTAGCAATAAACCACAATATTGGACACAAGTGACTATGCATCTGTCCCCAGACCATCAGGAGATTATTCGTTTCCTTGTGTTATATAATCTACATGACGTATTAGTACTTGGATTACCATGGTTACAAATTCATAATCCAGTCTTGGACTGGAGATCAATGTCTGTGCTGAGCTGGGGATGTCAGGGGATTCATGGGGATGCACCTTTGGTTCCCATTTCTTCATCTACTCCCTCTGAGATCCCAGCATTTCTGTCAGATTTTTATGATGTCTTTCAGGAGCCTAAAACTGATTCTCTCCCTCCTCACAGAGAGTGTGACTGCGCTATTGAGTTGATTCCCGGTAGTAAATTTCCTAAGGGTCGCTTGTTTAATTTGTCTGTACCTGAACATACTGCTATGCGGGAGTATATCAGAGAATCTTTGGAAAAGGGTCATATTCGCCCCTCTTTGTCTCCACTGGGGGCAGGGTTTTTCTTTGTGGGTAAAAAGGATGGTTCATTGAGACCTTGTATCGACTATCGACTTCTGAATAAGATTACAGTTAAATACCAGTATCCGTTACCTTTACTGACTGATCTTTTTGCTCGCATAAAGGGGGCGAAGTGGTTCACTAAGATCGATCTACGTGGTGCGTATAATTTGGTGCGGATTAAGCAGGGGGATGAGTGGAAGACCGCATTTAATACGCCTGAAGGCCATTTTGAGTATTTGGTAATGCCTTTCGGTCTCGCGAATGCCCCTTCCGTTTTTCAGTCCTTTATGCACGATATTTTCCGTGAATATCTGGATAAATTTATGATTGTGTATTTGGATGATATTTTGATTTTTTCGGAGGACTGGGAATCTCATGTTCAACAGGTCAGGAGAGTTTTTCAGGTTTTACGAGCTAATTCTCTATTTGTGAAGGGCTCAAAGTGTATTTTTGGGGTTCAGAGAATTTCCTTTTTGGGATATATTTTTTCCCCTTCATCTATGGAGATGGACCCTGTTAAGGTTCAGGCTATTTGTGATTGGGTACAACCTACTTCTCTAAAGAGTCTTCAGAAATTCTTGGGATTTGCTAATTTCTATCGCCGATTCATAGCGGGTTTTTCTGCCATTGCTAAACCTTTGACTGATTTGACCAAGAAGGGTGCTGATGTTGCTAATTGGTCCTCTGCGGCTGTGGAGGCCTTTCGGGAGCTTAAGCGCCGCTTTTCTTCTGCTCCTGTGTTGCGCCAGCCTGATGTTTCGCTCCCGTTCCAGGTTGAAGTAGATGCTTCCGAGATCGGAGCAGGTGCAGTTTTGTCGCAGAAAGGTCCTGACTGCTCAGTGATGAGACCATGTGCGTTTTTCTCTCGAAAGTTTTCGCCCGCTGAGCGAAATTATGATGTTGGAAATCGGGAGCTCTTGGCCATGAAGTGGGCATTTGAGGAGTGGCGTCATTGGCTTGAGGGTGCTAGACACCAGGTGGTGGTCTTGACTGACCACAAAAATCTAATTTATCTTGAGTCAGCCAGGCGTCTGAATCCTAGACAGGCGCGCTGGTCGTTGTTTTTCTCTCGATTTAACTTTGTGGTTTCATATCTGCCTGGGTCTAAGAATGTGAGGGCGGATGCCCTCTCTAGGAGTTTTGAGCCTGACTCGCCTGGTGATTCCGAACCTACTGGCATCCTGAAGGATGGGGTGATATTGTCAGCTGTCTCCCCAGACCTGCGGCGCTCTTTGCAGGAGTTTCAGGTGGATAGGCCTGATCGCTGTCCGCCTGGTAGATTGTTTGTCCCTGATGACTGGACCAGTAGAGTTATTTCGGAGGTTCACTCTTCCGCGTTGGCAGGTCATCCTGGAATTTTTGGCACCAGGGATCTGGTGTCTAGGTCCTTCTGGTGGCCTTCCTTGTCTCGAGATGTACGTATTTTTGTGCAGTCTTGTGATGTTTGTGCTCGGGCTAAGCCCTGCTGTTCCCGGGCCAGCGGGTTGTTGTTGCCCTTGCCTATTCCTAAGAGGCCTTGGACGCACATCTCTATGGACTTTATTTCTGACCTTCCTGTTTCTCGTAGGATGTCCGTCATCTGGGTGGTGTGTGACCGTTTTTCCAAGATGGTTCACTTGGTACCTTTGCCCAAATTGCCCTCCTCCTCTGAGCTGGTCCCTCTATTTTTTCAGAATGTTGTGCGTTTGCATGGTATTCCTGAGAATATAGTGTCTGACAGGGGTACTCAGTTTGTGTCTAGATTTTGGCGGGCGTTCTGTGCCAGGATGGGCATCGACTTGTCTTTTTCGTCTGCATTCCATCCTCAGACTAATGGCCAGACTGAGCGTACTAATCAGACCTTGGAGACTTACTTGAGGTGTTTTGTGTCCGCTGATCAGGACGATTGGCTTGATTTTTTGCCATTGGCAGAGTTTGCCCTTAACAATCGGGCCAGTTCTGCCACTTTGGTTTCTCCATTTTTTTGTAATTCAGGGTTTCACCCTCGCTTTTCGTCCGGTCAATTGGAGTCTTCGGATTGTCCTGGAGTAGATGCTGTGGTTGATAGAATGCATCAGATTTGGGGACAGGTTGTGGACAATCTGAAGTTGTCCCAGGAGAAGACTCAACAGTTCACTAATCGTCATCGGCGTGTCGGTCCTCGTCTTTGTGTTGGGGACCTGGTTTGGTTGTCTTCTCGATTTGTTCCTATGAAGGTCTCGTCTCCTAAGTTTAAGCCTCGGTTTATCGGCCCTTATAGGATTCTGGAGGTTCTCAATCCTGTGTCCTTTTGTTTGGACCTCCCAGCATCTTTTACTATTCATAATGTTTTTCATCGGTCATTGTTGCGGAGGTATGAGGTGCCGGTTGTTCCGTCTGCTGATCCTCCTGCTCCTGTGCTGGTTGAGGGTGAGTTGGAGTATGTGGTGGAAAAGATCTTGGACTCCCGTGTTTCCAGACGGAAACTTCAGTATCTGGTTAAGTGGAAAGGCTATGGTCAGGAGGATAATTCTTGGGTGACAGCATCTGATGTTCATGCTCCTGATTTGGTTCGTGCATTTCATAGTGCTCATCCAGATCGCCCTGGTGGTTCTGGTGAGGGTTCGGTGCCCCCTCCTTAAGGGGGGGGTACTGTTGTGAATTCTGTTTGTGGGCTCCCCCGGTGGTGTTTTATGGTAGTGCCACTTATTTGCCTTCTTCTATCCTTGATCACCTGTTGACACCCATTAGGGGAGTTTCCTATTTAAGGCTGCTTGGCTGCTGGTCTGATGCCGGCCAACAATGTATCAGTAGCATTCTGTTGCATTCTCCTGCCTCAAGATCCTGTTCAGCTAAGTTGAATTTTGTTTCTAGTTTATTCTATTTTTGTCCAGCTATTTGCAATGTGACTCTCTGTAGCTGGAAGCTCTCGTGGACTGGAATTGCCACTCCAGTGGCATGAGTTGTCACTGGAGTTTTAAAGTAATTTCAGGATGGTGTTTTTGAGTAGTGTTTTGAAGTTGACCGTGAAGTGACTCTTTCCTGTACTTCTGCTATCTAGTAAGCGGACCTCACTGTGCTAAATCTGCTGTTCATCCTACGTATGTCTTTTCCTCTTGACTCACCGTCAATATCTGTGGGGGGCTGCTATCTCCTTTTGGGGTTCATCTCTGGAGGTAAGGCAGGCCTGTATATTCCTCTGATAGGGGTAGTTAGATCTCCGGCTGGCGCGTGGTGTCTAGGGCATCGTAGGAAACACTCCCCGGCTACTTCCAGTGTCGTGTCAGGTTCAGGTCACGGTCACTTTAGTTCCCATCACCCGAGAGCTAGTCCGTTGTTATTTTGATTTCCCTGCCATTGGGAAAATCATAACACAAACCCTTGCATTGCACAGTGCGTGCGCTTGGGGGATTCATAACTCTGCAGTCACACAGAGTGACTGCAAACTTATGGGTTTTGACCAGACAACCCCTTTATGCTAATTACTAGAATCAGATTTTAATCGATTATAAACTAATGTATCTTTTATATAGTATTTTTTTTATCAGAATTTTTATATATCTCAGTATTGTTTAATTTTGTAGCTTGCACTGCCCTGCACAAGGGAGGATCCCATGTTCTTGATTTTTGGGGAAGTATGGATACAGGACACAAAGATTTGTCAGTATTAATAGTGCAGTATATCAGATTTTAAATGCTTTTCTTTACTGTCTTTGACCTTGTAATTGACTTCATTTTTAATAAAACTGACAGGTACATGACTGCGTGCATAGCTGTTTTTAAAGTCTATTAATTTTTTTTATCTAGTTCCAATTTAAAGAGATCTGTGGTTTATTTTTCAGTATATGTTTCCGGAGCAATGTGATCATATCCTTATTACGGTATATTGTTATTGGAGTTATGCTATTCTAACCTCTGGCTCCATTTGCACTGCGCAATGCACAGGGTAACTGGTAATGTGCTTGCCAATTGGTTGTTTAATAGCTTGTTTACACAGGTTGAAATTCGGATGAACATTGAACAATCTGTAAGAGATTGTTTAGTGCATATAGGCTGCCATTGTTCTCTGCAGTGCAGGTCCTGATTACAGAGGGTAAAGCGCTGCCAAGAATGACTATCTTTTGTGCAAACCAAAAAATCATTTCACCCAACGAACAAGTGTTTTGCTCGTTCACCAGGTGATCGTCAACTTGTTCACACTGCAAGATTATTGTGAAGCAAGCGTTAATGATGATCATGCAGTGTAAATGGACCTTAAATGAGTCGTCCAGGTTTGGGGTAAAAGTCTGCAGTCACTTTGTATCACTGCAGATTTCTAAATCCTAACAGCTCATTTTTACGCTGTCCGGATTTTCCCGTGTTGGCGGCAAGAGCTGGTGGTCACATGACCTCAAGTATGCAATTTGCAGGCTTTTTTCCACATTCCAACAAGATGTGTGCAGCCTTGCTCAAAACAAGTGAATTGGATGAGGCCGAGCACGTCTATTCAGCATGTGACCGAATATATGCAAATTGCATACTCATGATCATGTGACCGCCTAGTCTCCATGCTGGCATCAGAGAATCCTGACTACAGTGTGCAGACCCTGAGAATTCGAGCGTTTGCACTCGCATAGAGTGACTGCAGATTTTCATGCCAAACCTGAACAACTCACTTAAAGGGAATCTGTCACCTCATATTTCGTATATAAACTGCAGCCACCGCCATCAGGGGCTTATCTACAGCATTCTGTAATGCTGTAGATAAGTGCCCGATGTAACCTGAAAGATGAGAAAAACAAGTTAGATTATACTCACCCAGGCGCGGCCCCGGTTCGTTCCGGTCCGATGGGCGTTGGGCCTTGGGCCTCTCTGACCTTTCCCAGCACCTACGCACTGCAGTACTTTGCTCTGCCTTCAACAAGGCAGACAAAGTACGCCTGCGCAGGAGCCGTGGCAGGAAGCAAAGAAGAGGACGTCATCGTATGTAGATGGGAGGCGCTGGACTGCGACGCCCATCGGTCCGAACTAGGACCGCCCCTGGGTGAGTATAATCTATCTTGTTTTTCTTATCTTTCAGGTTACATCGGGGGCTTATCTACAGCTCTACAGAATGCTGTAGATAAGCCCCTGATGGCGGTGGCCGCAGTTTATATGTGAAATATGAGGTGACAGATTCCCTTTAAGGCTACCTGATATTGTTCGTAGATGTTAGATTGTCAAAAGATCCCCCTAAAATAAGTGATTTAAGGCAAATTGCCACTGAAGATAGGAAATATCAATATCAGACCTGGAATGGCAATTCTTGGCGGGGTGACTTTAATACAGTAGTCAGGTAGCAGTTAAATGTGTGGGAAAACCTCTTTTACATATATATTTTCTATCCATATTATTTGATTTCAGAGTGTATCTGGGAACATTGCATTGTACAGCTGCAGTATTTATGACGTTTCTCAGTAAGTATTCACTCCATAAGATTATTTACCTGATACAAGAACCAAACTTTTAGCGATATTGCTTTCATAACATAAAAAAGTACCGTGTCTTGAGTATCTGACTTTGGTGATGTATAGCAATACATGGATGTAAAATGGACTATGTTTGTAATGATTTTGTGTCATCTGCAGCTCGGTCATTGGAAGGTTTGATGGAATGTGGGACCGAGGAGCATTTGTAGCTGTGAACCCAAAAGACCGAGAACGGTTAGTTAATGTGTGTAATCATATAACCTATTTTCCGTATATAGCTATGTATTTTATGTATGCGTAATGGTAAAGAAAAAGATCTGAATTGTTCTTCAATTAATTCATCTTGAAGGCATAAAATGCATAAATGGTCACTGTTGTTTTCACAAACTTAAAGGGTCTTGTCCTAATTAAAGGGAACTTGTCACTTGAAAAAAAAGCTATTTACTTGCAGATATGGGGTTAATCTGCAGGTTAATAGCATTCTTAACCTGCCTGTTGCCCACTTTTAGAGCCCTGCTGCTGGAAAGAAATGAAATTTATTCTTCCCGCCAACTTTCGGTATCAGTCATAGAACAGTTTCATTCACTGCTGTGTATAGAGAGCGACTGCTGTAACCGTGTCCCCTGCACTTACTGACGGCTCTCTCAGCATTAGGGCCAGCTGCCAGTTAGTGCAGGGGGTGCGGTTACAGCTGCTGCTCTATATACACAGAGCGGTGACCGAAGCTGTGCCCGGCATCACCCCTATGACAAAATACCTAAAGCTGGAGGGAGGAATAAAGTTCATTTCCTCCCGGGAGCAGGGCTGTAAATGCGGGCAGGTTCAGAACTGTTTTAGCCTGCACTTTAACCCCATATCTGCAGGTTAGTGGTGTTTTTCATGTGACCGGTGCCCTTTGATGTAAATTTAAACAGTAAGAGGTCAGGTTACACAGCATATAAAACTCTCTAAGGACGGGGAGGAGGAGTGAGGAGCAGTCGGCACAGTGAGAATTTAGGCTGATACCGGAAAGTTGAGCTGCAGCTTCTAGCAAATTTATTTCACTTCAGTGCTGGATTCACAGCCACACAGCTTAGAGCTGCTATATAATGTCTTTCATGTCTCGCATAGCTCACAAACAAATGAAATTATAGATAGGGTAAAACTGATGAAAAATATAGGATAAAAGTCATATAATGGGCAGAAATGGTGCTATTCTTTGTTATTCTGAAAGCTCCCTAAAAAGATGAATACATTTTTATACTGTCAAAACTGTCAGCGTAAAAAAGCTTTCGATGCTTAAAGTGGTGATCTGAACGCAAAGTCATTTTTGTCTTAATCGCCTATCTATTTGAGGCCATAATCTAAGCTATTTTCTAATATTCAGGGTGTTTTTTATTTACAATATGACTATGGGGTTAGTAATGGGGGTGTATTATAGACGCCTCTCCATTACTAAACCCTGGGCTTGATGTAACCTGACAATACAAAGGTGACATCAACCCCCAACCCTATCACCCCACTTGCCAACCCACCAGGACAAGTGGGAAGAGCGAGGCTAAGAACCAGAATTGGTGCATTTTATGGATGCGCCTTTTCTGGAGCGGCTAATACTATGTACCTCAAAATGAGATTGAATTAGGAATAAAAAAAATGATGCCTGTTTGGCATCGGTATAATCATGCCAACCTGAAGAATTATGTTGGCAAAATTATTTCAATTGCACAATTAACTCTGTAAAAATTAAAATTAAGACAATGATGCTGGAATTCAGTTTTATTTATCATTCCTTTTCACGTATAATTTTTTCTTGTTTCTCAGCACATTTGGTAAAATGAACGGTGTCAATAAAAATTACAACTCGTCCCTCAAAAACAAGCCATCCTATGTCGACAGAAAAATAAAAAAGTTATAGCTCTGCCCTTAACTTGCAGATACGGACAGCCTTGTTACTGGCAGAAAATGAACTTTATTCCTCCTGGCAGCCTCTGGATTTTAGCCATAGAGGCAGGTCTTCAGTCACCATTCATTACATAGTGAGCATTGATTGAAACCATAGCCCGGCACTGATTGACAGCCGGCTCTGTACTGATGCATTGCTGAGCTGGCTGTCAGTCACAGAGCAGGGCGTGGTTACAGACGCTGCTCACTATGTACTGAACAATGACTGAAGCCATGCATCTATGACTGACAGCCGGAGGGAATAAAGTAAATTTCCCCCCAGCTGCTGGGCTCTCAGTGTGGCGTCTCAACCTGCTGGGTAACCACATGTTTGCAAATTAGTAGCATTTTTTTTCACATGACCAATTTCCTTTAAAAAAAACAACAACCAGCCCTTAACCCCTTCCCGTCATATGATAAACTGTTATGTTATACAGGTCCTTCTCAAAAAATTAGCATATAGTGTTAAATTTCATTATTTACCATAATGTAATGATTACAATTAAACTTTCATATACTATAGATTCATTATCCACCAACTGAAATTTGTCAGGTCTTTTATTGTTTTAATACTGATGATTTTGGCATACAACTCCTGATAACCCAAAAAACCTGTCTCAATAAATTAGCATATCAAGAAAAGGTTCTCTAAATGACCTATTACCCTAATCTTCTGAATCAACTAATTAACTCTAAACACATGCAAAAGATACCTGAGGCTTTTAAAAACTCCCTGCCTGGTTCATTACTCAAAACCCCCATCATGGGTAAGACTAGCGACCTGACAGATGTCAAGAAGGCCATCATTGACACCCTCAAGCAAGAGGGTAAGACCCAGAAAGAAATTTCTCAACAAATAGGCTGTTCCCAGAGTGCTGTATCAAGGCACCTCAATGGTAAGTCTGTTGGAAGGAAACAATGTGGCAGAAAACGCTGTACAACGAGAAGAGGTGACCGGAACCTGAGGAAGCAGTGGACTGAGTCTGGTGTGGAAACATCCAGAGCCACCGTGCACAGGCGTGTGCAGGAAATGGGCTACAGGTGCCGCATTCCCCAGGTAAAGCCACTTTTGAACCATAAACAGCGGCAGAAGCGCCTGACCTGGGCTACAGAGAAGCAGCACTGGACTGTTGCTAAGTGGTCCCAAGTACTTTTTTCTGATGAAAGCAAATTTTGCATGTCATTCGGAAATCAAGGTGCCAGAGTCTGGAGGAAGACTGGGGAGAAGGAAATGCCAAAATGCCTGAAGTCCAGTGTCAAGTACCCACAGTCAGTGATGGTGTGGGGTGCCATGTCAGCTGCTGGTGTTGGTCCACTGTGTTTCATCAAGGGCAGGGTCAATGCAGCTAGCTATCAGGAGATTTTGGAGCACTTCATGCTTCCATCGGCTGAAATGCTTTATGGAGATGAAGTTTTCATTTTTCAGCACGACCTGGCACCTGCTCACAGTGCCAAAACCACTGGTAAATGGTTTACTGACCATGGTATTACTGTGCTGAATTGGCCTGCCAACTCTCCTGACCTGAACCCCATAGAGAATCTGTGGGATATTGTGAAGAGAAAGTTGAGAGACGCAAGACCCAACACTCTGGATGAGCTTAAGGCCGCTATTGAAGCATCCTGGGCCTCCATAACATCTCAGCAGTGTCACAGGCTGATTGCCTCCATGCCACGCCGCATTGAAGCAGTAATTTCTGCCAAAGGATTCCCGACCAAGTATTGAGTGCATAACTGAACATTATTATTTGATGTTTTTTTTGTTTGGTATTAAAAAACACTTTTATTTGATTGGTCGGGTGAAATATGCTAATTTATTGAGACAGGTTTTTTGGGTTATCAGGAGTTGTATGCCAAAATCATCAGTATTAAAACAATAAAAGACCTGACAAATTTCAGTTGGTGGATAATGAATCTATAGTATATGAAAGTTTAATTGTAATCATTACATTATGGTAAATAATGAAATTTAACACTATATGCTAATTTTTTGAGAAGGACCTGTATGTCGTGTCCCGTTCTTTGATGTGGGCTCGGAAACTAGGCACGCAGCTTTGCAGGCAGATGACTCCTGTGTTATTTACCATAATCGTTGTAACGAGTAGAATTATATTGCAGGTCATTTTTATCATGTAATGAACACCGACAAAACCGCCCCCTCACCCAACCCCCATATTTTGCGGAATTGGATTTTTTTTTCCATTGTCACACCACTGTTTGACTTTTTTCCCCACTTTCTAATACATCCCATGATAAAATGATGTCACATAAATCTATAATTCTTCCTGCAAAAACCAAGCTTTTATAAGTTTATATCAACAGTGAAATAAAAATGTTATAGCTCTTGAAAGAAGGGGAGGAAAATAAAAAAGCGCAAGAACCTGACCTCTACCTGACAGCACGGTTTTAAGCAGTCAGCATCTTCTATGCTGATATATGAACCCTCTAGGTACTACACAAAAGCCTGTATTGTAAAGCTGACAATGTATCTGGTACAGTGTTGTCCTACAGACATTTACATTTCCTAATTCAACCATGTCTGGCTTACATAGTGGCATCTGCATAGCGTAAGGCTTGGGATTGTAGCATCATGGAATCTTATCTAAGCTTAAAAGTAAACCTTTTATTTATGAACAGATATGTAATATTACTTTTTCATCATCCTGTTTAGCTGCATTGTTTTTAGTAAGAGTAAATTCCTGCTTGATTTATTGACATACTGTCTGTGTTCTTTTTTTCCCCACAGTTATGCCAATGTTATCTTGTCTCTAATGGCTAAGGATTGTCGGTACCTACTTGTAACACTGGAATATGATCCAAAACTGCATAGAGGTGAGAACATGTTAATTTGCTTGTTTGTATTCAACTGGATATATTTTACACCATACAAGGAAAATTAACAACCCTCCTCCAAAAAGTTGTATCAAGAACTTTTTTGTGTTTTTTTTTGTGGTGTATATCACATATGGTCAGTCTCAACCTATGTTTTACTGTAGAAAACTACAATGGAAATGTAACTGTTTGTTTTTGTTTTTTTTCTTCCTTTTTAATAGGCCCTCCCTTTTACGTGCCTGAATCTGATCTAGAAAATTTTCTTGGTAAGTAATTGCACATGGATATTTGGTAAAATTAATAGTTATAACAACTTGTGGCACTGTAAATGGAGTTTCCAGAATTACAAAAATATGGATCCTTTCTTCTAGAAACAGTGCCTCATCTGTCTGCTAGTTATGTCATCTCAGCTTTGTTCAATGCCAGACACAATGGACAGGTGTAGCCTTGTTTCTAGAAGAAAGTAGTCATGTTTTATACTGCTGAGCCCTTCTAACACCTTTCCGTTGGAGCCAATTTTAGATTTTTCTGCTTTCATCATTTTTTGTCCCTCCTTCCAAGAGCCAGATCATGTTAATCCTGCTCTCAGATGGGGTAGCAAAAACCTGGTGTCAGATTCCCACTAAATGCTAAAGATTGACTGTGGCATCTAAGTGATTTAATAATCCAAAAAATGAGCTGGACTATAAACTGGCATACTTGCAAAGTATAAGAGCACCACTCACACTGTGACCATGTCACAGACAAACCACCCCCCAACCCCTCTCTCGCCCCCAAAAATGAGCATATACCCTACAGCAAGTACCCGTATATACTCGAGTATAAGCCGACCCGAGTATAAGCCGACCCCCCTAATTTTGCCACAAAAAACTGGGAAAACTTATTGACTCGAGTATAAGCCTAGGATGGAAAATGCAGCAGTTACCGGTGAATTTCAAAATTAAAAATAGATGCTCCATACCGTTCATTATGGCCCCATAGATGCTCCACATAAAGCTGTGCCACATATAATGCTCTGCACCGTTCATTATGGCCCCATAGATGCTCCACATAAAGCTGTGCCATATATAATGCTCTGCACCGGTCATTATGGCCCCATAGATGCTCCACATAAAGCTGTGCCATATATAATGCTCTGCACCGTTCATTATGGCCCCATAGATGCTCCACATAAAGCTGTGCCATATATAATGCTCTGCACCGTTCAGTATAGCCCCATAGACGCTCCACATAAAGCTGCCCCATA
Organism: Ranitomeya variabilis; assembly: GCF_051348905.1. Classification (NCBI taxonomy): domain Eukaryota; kingdom Metazoa; phylum Chordata; class Amphibia; order Anura; family Dendrobatidae; genus Ranitomeya; species Ranitomeya variabilis. Next base: position 354,362,277 of record NC_135237.1, on the reverse strand, counting down.
TATAATGCTCTGCACAGTTCATTATGGCCCCATAGATGCTCCATAGAAAGCTGTGCCATATACAATGCTCTGCACCTTTGATTATGGCCCCATAGATAGCTGTGCCATATACAATGCTCTGCACCTTTGATTATGGCCCCATAGATAGCTGTGCCATATACAATGCTCTGCACCTTTGATTATGGCCCCATAGATAGCTGTGCCATATACAATGCTCTGCACCTTTGATTATGGCCCCATAGATAGCTGTGCCATATACAATGCTCTGCACCTTTGATTATGGCCCCATAGATAGCTGTGCCATATACAGTGCTCTGCACCTTTGATTATGGCCCCATAGATAGCTGTGCCATATACAATGCTCTGCACCTTTGATTATGGACCCATAGATAGTTGTGCCATATACAATGCTCTGCACCTTTGATTATGGCCCCATAGATGCTCCACATAAAGCTGTGCCATATATATAATGCTCTGCACCATTGCCCCATAGATGCTCCACATAAATCTGTGCAATATACAATGCTGCTGCTGCAATAAAAAAGAAAAAACCCACATACTCACCTCTCTTGCTTGCAGCTCTTCAGCGTCCCGTCCCGGCGTCTCTCCGCACTGACTGATCAGGCAGAGGGCGGCGCACACACTATATGCGTCATCGCGCCCTCTGACCTGAACAGTCAGAACAAGAGGACGCGAAGACAGAGCGGCGCCCAGCTGGTGGAACGTGGACAGGTAACTATGAGATACTTACCTGCTCCCGGCGTCCCTGGCTCCTTCTCCCGGACAGCTGGTCTCTGGGTGCCGCAGCCTCTTCCTCTTGTCAGCGGTCACCGTTACCGCTGATTAGAGAAATGAATATGCGGCTCCGCCCCTATGGGAGTGGAGTCCATATTCATTTCTCTAATGAGCGGTACCATGTGACCGCTGAACAGGGGACGAGCTGCGGCACCCGGAGACCGTGGGCCGGCAGGGGGAGCGCCGGGACTAGGTGAGTATGCGACACGCTCTCTCCCCCTCACCCATCGACCCCACCGCCGACCGTGACTCGAGTATAAGCCGAGAGGGGCACTTTCAGCCCAAAAATTTGGGCTGAAAATCTCGGCTTATACTCGAGTATATACGGTAAATTGTAATAGTACATGTAAATAATATAGGGGACTTAGTTACCATATATACTCGAGTATAAGCCGAGATTTTCAGCCCAAATTTTTGGGCTGAAAGTGCCCCTCTCGGCTTATACTCGAGTCATGATCGGTGGTGGGGTCGGCGGGTGAGGACTGTCATATACTCACCTAGTTCCGGCGTTCCTGGCGCTCCCCCTGCCCGTCCCACGGTCTCCGGGTGCCACAGCTCTTCCCCTGAGCGGTCACGTGGGACCGCTCATTAGAGAAATTAATAGGCTGCTCCACCTCCCATAGGGGTGGAGCCGCCTATTCATTTCTCTAATGACGGTGCCGGTGACCGCTGATAGAGGAAGAGGCTGCGGCACCGAAGACCAGCTGTCCGGGGGAAGGAGCGGGTCGCCGGGAGCAGGTAAGTATCGCATATTTACCTGTCCACGATCCACACGCCGGGCGCCGCGCCATCTTCCCGGCGTCTCTCCGCTCTGACTGTGCAGGTCAGAGGGCGCGATGACGCATATATTGTGCGCGCCGCCCTCTGCCTGATCAGTCAGTGCGGAGAGACGCCGGGACGGGATGCTGAGGAGCTGCAAGCAAGAGAGGTGAGTATGTGTTTTTTTTCTTTTTATTGCAGCAGCAGCAATGGCACAGATTTATGTGGAGTATCTATGGGGAAACGGTGCAGAGCACTATATGGCACAGCTATGGGGCAACGGCGCAGAGCACTATATATATGGCACAGCTATGGGGCAACGGTGCAGAGCACTATATATATGGCACAGCTATGGGGCAACGGTGCAGAGCACTATATGGCACAGCTATGGGGCAACGGTGCAGAGCACTATATATATGGCACAGCTATGGGGCAACGGTGCAGAGCACTATATATATGGCACAGCTATGGGGCAACGGTGCAGAGCATTATATATATGGCACAGCGGTGCAGAGCATTATATATATGGCACAGCTATGGGGCAACGGTGCAGAGCATTATATATATGGCACAGCTATGGGGCAACGGTGCAGAGCATTATATATATGGCACAGCTATGGGGCAATGGTGCAGAGCACTGTATGGCACAGCTATGGGGCAACGGTGCAGAGCATTATATATATGGCACAGCTATGGGGCAATGGTGCAGAGCACTGTATGGCACAGCTATGGGGCAACGGTGCAGAGCATTATATATATGGCACAGCTATGGGGCAATGGTGCAGAGCACTGTATGGCACAGCTATGGGGCAACGGTGCAGAGCATTATATATATGGCACAGCTATGGGGCAACGGTGCAGAGCACTATATGGCACAGCTATGGGGCAACGGTGCAGAGCACTATATATATGGCACAGCTATGGGGCAACGGTGCAGAGCACTATATATATGGCACAGCTATGGGGCAACGGTGCAGAGCATTATATATATGGCATAGCTATGGGGCAACGGTGCAGAGCATTATATATATGGCACAGCTATGGGGCAACGGTGCAGAGCATTATATATATGGCACAGCTATGGGGCAACGGTGCAGAGCATTATATATATGGCACAGCTATGGGGCAATGGTGCAGAGCACTGTATGGCACAGCTATGGGGCAACGGTGCAGAGCATTATATATATGGCACAGCTATGGGGCAATGGTGCAGAGCACTGTATGGCACAGCTATGGGGCAACGGTGCAGAGCATTATATATATGGCACAGCTATGGGGCAACGGTGCAGAGCACTATATGGCACAGCTATGGGGCAACGGTGCAGAGCATTATATATATGGCACAGCTATCTATGGGGCAACGGTGCAGAGCATTATATATATGGCACAGCTATCTATGGGGCAACGGTGCAGAGCATTGTATATATGGCACAGCTTTATGTGGAGCATCTATGGGGCCATAATGAATGGTGCAGAGCATTATATGTGGCACAGCTTTATGTGGAGCATCTATGGGGCCATAATGAACGGTGCAGAGCATTATATATGGCACAGCTTCCTATGGAGCATCTATGGGGCCATAATGAACTGTGCAGAGCATTATATATGGCACAGCTTTATGTGGAGCATCTATGGGGCCATAATGAACGGTATGGAGTATCTATTTTTAATTTTGAAATTCACAGGTACCTGCTGCATTTTCCACCCTAGGCTTATACTCGAGTCAATAAGTTTTCCCAGTTTTTTTGTGGCAAAATTAGGGGGGTCGGCTTATACTCGGGTCGGCTTATACTCGAGTATATACGGTAACTCTATTTTGATTTTAAAAAAAGCATAAAAGACATCCCATAGGTGACAAGTGTACCCATCGTAGTACCTAGAGCGGGGGCACCACATAAGAACCGGGGATCCAACCAGGCCTATGTATTACTGAACCATAGAAACAAACCAAGAATAGACCATAAACGGGGATCACCCAAGGCAATGGACTAAATATGAAAAAAATACAATCTTTATTGAAATGTCATTTATGGACATACAAAAACCCACATGGAGCACACACATTAAAAACATTTAAAAATGGTCAATGGGACCTATATACATAAACACTCGGCTCACAATAGAACCCTCCCCCTCGTACGGCACCTCCCACGCCCTTTCTGTAATAAAAAAGGCTAAGGTTGCATGGAGTGTGGGACGTCTGCATGAACAGCACCAAACATATATGATGGAATATTTGTATCTTAGGGCAACAGTTGCCCAAAAGAGGAGATGCACCAGTAAACAAATGCCTCACTTCAACAGGCTGTCTTATGACATGAACGAACAGATACGTGTGGAACAAACAACCCCACTAGCGATGTGAATATAATATAAACAACAAACCATATTGCATCAGTATATATACACATCAATAATAAATTGGGTTCTGAACCACAATGATGACAAACAGCATTGCTTGCTATGGAACATAACAATATGTAATCAAATAGATTATATAATGGTTCCACTAAAAGATGAAGTCATATAGTGAAACCTTACGCATACAATGCCACAGCCCCTGTGGTAAGGCACACAGACAACCTGCTGGTGGATGAAAAGAACATAAAAGAAACTGGCATGCAAACCCAAACGCTGTTCAGGCCCCATACACAATGGGGGGTGCCGACAGGAGGAGCAGAGACCCGACGCGTGTCGCCACAGCAGTGGCTTCGTCAGGGGTAGCTCCTGTGGAAATCCGGCGTCCTTATCTAGTCCGGTGATTGCTTTTTACGCAGCTGCAGCTGTGCAGCTTTTGCCAAATCCTTTGAGTCCATTTTAGCGTCCTCTTGACCCCTGACCTCTGCATGAACAGTCACATTTTCCTAGTGGAGGTCTACATCTCCTCCACTCGGATGACTGCGTGAACATCATAGAGTCCACCGGATTGGTGGTCTTTATAGGAATCATGCTAGGATTGGCTTTCGTCCTCCAGTAGAATGTATGTTGATTTTCTGTGGGGGGGAATTCTGGGGTGGTGTATGTCCTTCCTCCTAATCGGTGGTTATATGTGTCATTAAATTTGAGTCTCCCATAGAAATATGTGTTGTTATCCGTCCTTTGGTAATTGAAGGATCTGGTATGGCTCGTGTCCGAGGACTTCAGATGCATTTTGGGAGATTTGTATTCTGTAGCTAAGTGAATTTTCACTGGATGCTCTCTTGCTCGTTGAAATAGTTGGTGTAGGAACTGTGCCTATTTACAGTTGTGAGCAGCCTTTTATGTCATCTGATTCATGATGTGTGGCAGGGCTATCATAATGTATCCACGGGGTCAGAAGGGCGTGTTCTCTCTCCCCAAATGCATATTGGTTGGAAACTTGATGTGTATTGAAGCATTGAAGTGCACACGAGCTTCACGAACACACATGATCCTCCCTCATGTGCCTTAGGTTTTGGCCCTGAACTGTCATGCCCACAGGGCGTAATGACTAATGGGGGAATGGCAAAATATAGGCAGGAGAAGGGCTCGAGCTTTAGGGCTCATCTGCTGATGCGGCCGAGCTAGAATGTGTTGCGTTCAGAGAGCTCCATAATAATGGCAAATCGCTGCGGGATGGTTACTGGGGACATTCCGGATCATAGGCACGCTGTTGCCGTTGAGCATGAGTTACTGTGTGTGCACGCGCCGTTATGCCACTCAGCTGCCGCACACAGCCGGTAACCATGGGACCAGACCGGAAGTGTGACGGCAATGGGTAGGAGGAGTCTCCTGCATGTTTGAGGTGGATGATCAGGAGTTTGCCGTGTCCTCAGGGCTTTATGACAACCGCAGTATATAGATTAAGATAGGGATAAGAGTGATGAAGCCCTGCCAGCTTTTTGGCTGTGATCGCACACAGCCGCCAGCTATGGGCATCAGACTGGAAGTGTGACGGTAAAGCCTCTGTGTTACACGCGGTGGGTAAATGAGAGACTGTCGCGTCCTTAGGGCACCATGGCGACCGTAGCACGTGCATTAAGATAAAGGTAGGAGGAGTGGTGGAGTCCTGTATGTTCATTGGCTGTGTTTTCGTGCAGCACCGCCCCTGGAATCTCTGAACGTGTTTGCCTCTGCCAGGCAACACAGCTGCAGCTGCGTAAAAAGCAATCACCGGACTAGATAAGGACGCCGGATTTCCACAGGAGCTACCCCTGACGAAGCCACTGCTGTGGCGACACGCGTCGGGTCTCTGCTCCTCCTGTCGGCACCCCCCATTGTGTATGGGGCCTGAACAGCGTTTGGGTTTGCATGCCAGTTTCTTTTATGTTCTTTTCATCCACCAGCAGGTTGTCTGTGTGCCTTACCACAGGGGCTGTGGCATTGTATGCGTAAGGTTTCACTATATGACTTCATCTTTTAGTGGAACCATTATATAATCTATTTGATTACATATTGTTATGTTCCATAGCAAGCAATGCTGTTTGTCATCATTGTGGTTCAGAACCCAATTTATTATTGATGTGTATATATACTGATGCAATATGGTTTGTTGTTTATATTATATTCACATCGCTAGTGGGGTTGTTTGTTCCACACGTATCTGTTCGTTCATGTCATAAGACAGCCTGTTGAAGTGAGGCATTTGTTTACTGGTGCATCTCCTCTTTTGGGCAACTGTTGCCCTAAGATACAAATATTCCATCATATATGTTTGGTGCTGTTCATGCAGACGTCCCACACTCCATGCAACCTTAGCCTTTTTTATTACAGAAAGGGCGTGGGAGGTGCCGTACGAGGGGGAGGGTTCTATTGTGAGCCGAGTGTTTATGTATATAGGTCCCATTGACCATTTTTAAATGTTTTTAATGTGTGTGCTCCATGTGGGTTTTTGTATGTCCATAAATGACATTTCAATAAAGATTGTATTTTTTTCATATTTAGTCCATTGCCTTGGGTGATCCCCGTTTATGGTCTATTCTTGGTTTGTTTCTATGGTTCAAGTGTACCCATCGTAACCCAAAACTATAATCTTATAAGATCAGCATTTCTTGTGGTTAAAATGATTAGAAGGTTGTATTACATCTGTTTTTCTGCATTATGTCAATGAAAAGAAATGTATAATGCAGCAATTGTAAGGATTCTTGAGAGATTGATCATGGCTGTCTAATCCAATTTTTTTCTGACAAGTTTGGTTCTAGAATGGATTACGAGTACGAGTCATTGCATGTCATATTTTTTTATTTTTTTTCTGATAGTTTGATTTTGTACATCATAATATGAAATTAAACTGTTTAAAGTAATTAACACAAAGATTGGCACGATTATATTAAAAGTGGATCTAGAAAAGTTTGAGGCTAGGGCAGAGACGTGTCAAATTAAATTTACCACTGTTAAATGTTCTACACTTAAAAATGGCAAAATGCCAAAATTACTCAAAGAGCTAATCCCAAAATTGTAAATTATTCTCTGTTTGTAGGATAGAGTATAGCTTACGGAATAGTGAGGGTCTAACCACTAGAACCCCCAGCGATCCCGAGAACAGAGCTCTGACACCATAGAGGCAGGCTGTGCAGAACTACATTCTGATTGGAACAAAGGGGTGCATGCTCGACCTCCCCGCCATTCATTGTCTCTGGGACTGGGAGAGATAGCCGAGCACAGTGCTCCTCTATTTCCAGCAGCCCTCCGGTTCCAAAGCTTAGTCGGACATTCAGTGACCATAGAGTTATTCCCTGCACAATAGATATGGAATAACCTACTATTTCAGGAAATAACTTTAAATAAATGGGGGAGCACTGGATAAAACATGTACATGTATGAACAATATACATTGCTAAAAACAATTGTTTTAGCCACAATTTTCAAAAATGACACAGGAAACCAATTTGGTTTGTTTTTAATCGTGGTTGTGAAAAATGGATATCATAAGGATGTCAAAAACGGTCATAACCGACACAAGAAACAAAATATAGATGAAAAATGTTTCGTACACATTTGATCTTGACCTTCCAAGCAATGACCAAAGCCCCTTTTCTTAATCCAGGACTGTCTGTGCATAGAAACTCGCTTAGCAAAGATGAATATAAGATGTAAGGCTAAGTTCACATTTGTGTTCGAGGGCTTTGCGGAGGGCTGCGTACGTCCTCTGTTAAGCCCCGCATACTTCTGCATGCGTCCTGCGTACCTATCTTTAACATTCAGTACGCAGGACATGCGGATTATTCAGATGCGTCATTTTGACGCACCCGCCATCCGCACAAAACACAACTTGTTGCGTTCCGGTGCGGTCGACGAGCGCGTCAAAATGATGCATCCTCATGTCCTGCGTACCTAATGTTAAAGATACGTACGCAGGACACATGCAGAAGTATGTGGAAGTGGGCGGGGCTTAACGAAGGATGTACGCAGCCCTCCGCAAAGCCCCCGAACGCAAATGTGAACCCGGTCTAAAACTGATGCGCTTATCAAACAATAAAAGATTCAGGTTAAATCTAACAGATTACTTTTTAATTCTTAAACCTACAGTATTTTGTATTTTGTCTCTTTCAGGTCCTTCTTGTACTTTCAAACTGCTGAAGAAGATTGATGCACTTACTGACAAGCAGAAACAATGGGGACTAGATTTATATTTTGAAAACCTTTACCTAATCACACCAAAACTGGAGTCTTAATTCCGTTTTATGTGGGCACATACTGTACCTCACTACTTAAATGCAAGGCTGGTGTACTTCTAAGGAAAATCTAAATCAGATTGTATCTATTTCTCCATCACCACATTGGGGGACACAGGACCATGGGTGTAATGCTGCTGTCACTAGGAGGCTGACACTAAGCTGAGACAAAAAAAGGTTAGCTCCTCCCCTGCAGTATACACCCTCATGCTGGCTTCCAGAGACCCAGTTCAAGCTTAGTGTCCGTAGGAGGCACACTGGAATTTTTTCTTTAAAACCTTTCTATTTCCGGACGAAGGGGGCGACGGATTCTTTCATGTTCCGTTCTCCCCCGAACCAACAACAGGCGAGCAAGGGAGTTTCACCTCTCCGTACCCTCTCCTGCGACGTGGGATGCCACTGCCTGAGCTGATTCTAGGGGCGACGGGCCCCTTCAAGGGTCCGATCTCCCCCCAACTTTACAGACGAGCACTGAAGTATCACCTCCAGTACCCTCTTCTGCAGCCAGGCTCCATTGCCGGACATATGCCCTGCCCACCAGGTCTCACCCTCGGCTGTTCAGAGGCACCTCATCTTGTGGCGTCCGTGCAGCCCCCACTGCATCACCACTGATTATGCGGCTGATGGATGGTGGCGGACGGTTCCCTCTCCACCCCCCTTTTCAGGGGATGGTGGCCAGAGGCTCCCCAATCCCTGCACCGTCCTTATAACCCCGGGCACAGCTCACCAGGATCTGTGGGCAGCACTCCCAGCACTTCTTTATTGGGGTAAGTGCCTCGGGGGGGCAAAGGGGGGGTCGCCAGCGGCGGTCGGAGGGCTCCCTTTTTAGCAGTGGTACGTTCTTCTCCGGGTCCCATAGCCTCCGGTGCGCAGCGGCGTCGCGCAAATTTAGTCCCCGGCTTCGGCCTAGCTCGGCCGTTCTTCCGATAGGCTCCGCCCCTTTTTTTGCATCATCGGCGGCGCCGCCCCCCCGGTCCTGGCGCTACTCGCTCTCTGCGAGACTTCCTATTTTACTCTCGGTGGCCATCTTGGATCTTCTCCTGCACACTGCAGCTCCAGATCTTCCGGCCGCAGCTTCTCCACGTGCAGCGCTGCGAACACCGACTGTCTCCGACTCCACCGCTCTTCCTCTCTCCTCGGTGGGACACAGGACCTCGGGTAAGGAGACCACGTCAGGTCCTCCCCAGCAGCGCCTCCCTCACTTCATTATCTTAGACCCTGCAATCTGTTACCTAGGGTACACCATGTCCCAGACAAGGTCTAAAACCTCAAAGGTGCATACTACCTTTTTTTCTGCGTGTACCACCTGCCAGGCCCCACTTCCTCGGCCTCAGATTTCCCCCCTCTGCTCAACCTGCGATGCCCCAGGTGCCCAGGAGCCCTCCACCGCCACCGACTCAGGCGTATCTAGTCCCCCCCGCGTGGGTTGCCTCTCTGTCTCAGTCTGTGGATTTTTTTAGCCAATGCTATCAAATCCATTCAGCACCCTCCTGGGGAGCGGGGCAATCCTTTTCTCGGATTAAGAGATCCCTCCGTAGCAGGGGAATCATCGGCCAGCAGGGGCCGCTCTCTCCAGAAAGAGGCACGGTCATCCAGAAAACGGATCCGCTCTGCCTCTCCTGAGCACTCACCACGCCACTCAGCTTCTGGCGGCTCTGCCTCTCGCTCACCCTCGTTAGGGGGCCGTAGCGTTCACGACTCTGAATATGAGTCTGATGTATCCTTAGACCCGGATGCTCCTGAGTTCAGATCTACAGTTGACTCCCTCATTGAGGCTGTCAATCACGCCCTTAAAGTGGACGATAACCCTAATCCTGGTCCGGAACATTCAGTTTCCTTTACTAGAAACAAGCGTTCCCATAAGACATTCGCTTCTCACCCAGATTTTCTGGATATTGTCAAGCGACACAGGGAGCGCCCGGATAAGCGTTTCACAGGCAAAAAGACCCTGGAATCGAAATATCCCTTTCCCACAGATCTTGTTAAAGACTGGACGGAATCCCCTTTGCTAGATCCTCCGGTTTCTCGCCTAGCGTCCAAAACCCTCTTGTCCGTTCCTAATGGCGCCTCAATCAAAAATCCCACAGAGCGCCAGCTAGATTCCCTAGCTCGCTCAGTGTACGAAGCCTCAGGATCTTCATTTTCTCCTTCCTTTGCCGCGGCTTGGGTGGCCAAGGCAATGGTTTCCTGGGCAGATGCCCTAGCAAAATCTGTTCACGAACAGGACCTTCCCTCTGAGATGGCGGACCTCGCCAGACAAATTGCCATGGCCGGTGACTACGTAATGTACGCTTCTCTCGATGCAGCAAACTGTGCAGCATCGGCAGCTTCTAATGCCATCACCATCAGAAGGGCCATTTGGCTCAGAGAGTGGCGCGCAGATTCCTCCTCAAAAAAGTCGCTGATTTCTCTCCCTTTTCAGAGTGGGCGTCTTTTTGGAGAAAAACTAGACCAGCTTATCTCCGACGCTACAGGGGGAAAGAGCAAGTTCCTTCCCCAACAGAGGCCCAAGACTGCTTTCCAGCGTCAACCATATTTTTGCTTTCGGCCCTTTCGTAGCAGTCCAGCCTGGTCCAATCCTGCCGCCCCTTCCAGATTGGACCGATCCGCTCGCTCAGACAGGGACGTTCGTCCCTCTTTTAGGCCAAATCCACCCTGGCGAGGAAAGCCTAGGCAGCCCAGAACCAGAGGGTCCAGGCCTGCCAGATTCCCTTCGCAATGACTCGCGAACTTGTCCAGACGACACCTCCAAAGTAGGCGGACGCCTACTTCTTTTTCAGCAAGTCTGGCTCTCCGTCATACACGACGAATGGGTCAGGGATCTGGTGTCGTCTGGCTACAAAATAGAGTTCTCTGCCTCCCCCCCAGCTCGGTTTTTTCCCTCTCGCCTCCCCAGTTCGGGCGCCCAGTCTCGCGCACTTCTTTGCGCCATTCATTCCCTCCGCCAGTGCGGGGTCATTGTTCCGCTTCCGGAACACGAGAGGTTCAGAGGTTTTTACTCAAATCTCTTCGTCGTGCCAAAAAAGGACGGGACAGTGCGTCCCATTTTAGACCTGAAGCTCCTGAACAAGTGCGTAAAGGTACGGCACTTCAGGATGGAATCTCTCCGGTCGGTCATCGCCTCAATGGAGAGGGGGGAATTCCTGGCATCAATAGATATCAAGGATGCCTATCTCCATATTCCAATATTCCCGCCTCATCAAAGGTTCCTCCGTTTTGCCATCCTGGACGACCATTTCCAATTCACAGCCTTACCCTTCGGTCTTGCCACGGCACCCAGGGTCTTCACGAAGGTCATGGCGGCCGTCATGGCAATTCTTCACTCTCGCGGAGTGGTCGTGTTGCCGTACTTAGACGACCTCCTTATAAAGGGTCCAATCTTTTCAGGCCTGCGAGGCAAGCGTCCAGATTACCTTGGATTCGCTTTCGCGCCTGGGTTGGTTGATCAACTGGGACAAGTCCTCCCCCATTCCTGCCCGTCGGATCTCCTTTTTGGGAATGATCCTGGACACCTCAAGGGGTCTGGTCTTACTCCCTCGGTCCAAGGCCCGAGAGCTTCTGCTTGGAGTTCGGACACTCTGCCATCCTCATCCCCGAACCATTCGCTTCGCCATGAGGATCCTGGGCAAAATGGTAGCCGCAATGGAAGCGGTCCCCTTTGCCCAACTCCATCTTCGCCCCTTGCAACAGGCTTTATTGGACAACTGGGACAGGAGTCCCTTATCACTCGACCGTCCATGTCCTTTATCTCCGCGGACCAGACAAGCCCTGTTATGGTGGACCCTGGGTGCCTCTCTCCTCCAGGGGAAATCCTTTCTCCCGATCCGATGGTTTGTGGTAACCACCGACGCCAGTCTTCTCGGCTGGGGTGCGGTGTTTCTTCACCACTCTGCCCAGGGTCGCTGGACCCTTCGGGAGTCGAGGCTCCCTATAAACATTCTGGAGATTCGGGCGATTAGGCTCGCCCTGATTCGTTTTCACCCCCTGCTCGCGGGTCGCCCGATCCGAATCCAATCGGACAATGTCACAGCAGTGGCATACATAAACCACCAGGGGGGTACCCGCAGCAGGGCGGCGATGCAGGAAGTCTCACACATCCTTCGGTGGGCCGAAGCCAACCATTCCACCATTTCCGCGGTGCACATTCCAGGCGTCGAAAACTGGGCGGCGGACTTTCTAAGCCGTCAGGGCCTTGCCTCGGGGGAGTGGGAACTCCATCCGGAGGTGTTTCGGCAGATCTGCCTTCGCTGGGGGACCCCGGACGTGGATCTGATGGCGTCCAGGTTGAACGCCAAGGTTCTCAATTTCATTGCTCGTTCCCGGGACCCCCTTGCCATCTGAGTGGACGCGCTGATATCCCCGTGGCATCAGTTCCGACTGCCCTATGTGTTTCCTCCTCTTCCCTTACTGCCGAAGGTAATACGGAAGATCAAGACGGAGGGAGTTCCGGTCATCCTGGTCGCGCCGGATTGGCCTCGTCGCGCTTGGTACGCGGAGCTCATTCAGCTCGTAGCCGACGTTCCCTGGCGCTTACCAGACCGCCCAGATCATCTTCTTCAGGGGCCGATCTGCCACCAGAACTCAGGGGCCCTACGTTTAACGGCGTGGCTGTTGAAACCTGGATTTTAACTCGAGCCGGTTTCTCTCAGCAGGTCATTCCCACCTTGTTAAGCGCTCGCAAGTCGTCTTCCGCTTCTATCTATCATCGCACCTGGAAAACTTTCTTCTCGTGGTGCAGGCTCCGAGGTCGCCCTCCGCTCATATTCTCTATTCCTGGCATCTTGGATTTTCTTCAGTCCGGTTTGGACTCCGGCTTGGCTCTGAGTTCCCTCAAAGGTCAGATTTCAGCGTTATCTGTTTTATTCCAACGTAGGATCGCTGCCAGCCTTCAAGTTAAAACTTTCATTCAGGGGGTCTCACATGTCGTACCCCCCTACAGAATGCCGTTGGAGACCTGGGATCTCAACTTGGTTCTGGGGGTTCTTCAGGAACCTCCTTTTGAGCCTCTTCAGGACATCCCGCTTTCGGTCCTATCCTGGAAGGTTGCCTTCCTTGTGGCCGTAACGTCTATCAGACGGATCTCAGAATTGGCCGCTTTATCCTGCCGAGCTCCTTTTCTTGCTTTCCACCAGGACAAGGTAGTCCTTCGCCCATCTCCGGATTTTCTCCCTAAGATGGTGTCCTCTTTTCACCATAACGAGGACATCATTCTTCCCTCTTTTTGTCCGCAGCCAAAACACAGGGTTGAAAAAGCCCTTCATACTCTGGACATCGTACGGGCCCTTCGGAGGTACATTTCCAGAATGGCTCCTTTCAGAAAATCAGACTCCCTTTTCGTTCTCCCGGAGGGTCACAGAAAGGGTTTGGCTGTGTCTAAAGCCACGATAGCCAGATGGATTCGTTCTGCTATCCAAGAATCCTATCGAGTCAGGGGCAGACCTATCCCGGCAGGGATTAGGGCTCACTCCACTCGGTCGATGGGTGCTTCCTGGGCCATCCGGCACCAGGCAACGGCGGAGCAGGTTTGCAAGGCCGCAACGTGGTCCAGCCTGCATACCTTCACAAGGCACTACAATGTCCACATCCATTCCTCTGCGGACGCGGCTCTTGGCAGACGTGTTCTGCAAGCAGCCGTCGCGCACTTGTAAGTCAGATGGTACACGGAGTTGTTTGGTTGTATTGTTTCCCGCCCAGGGACTGCTTTGGGACGTCCCATGGTCCTGTGTCCCCCAATGTGGCAATGGAGAAATAGGGATTTTTGTGTGTACTCACCGTAAAATCCTTTTCTCCGAGCTACTCATTGGGGGACACAGCACCCACCCTGTTCGGCTCTTTACTGTTTTCAGTTTTATGACTTTCTTGGACATGTTGTACTCTACTGTTACATGGTACTTTGTTGTTATTCTCCTACTGCTTTTGCACTGAACTGGGTCTCTGGAAGCCAGCATGAGGGTGTATACTGCAGGGGAGGAGCTAACCTTTTTTTGTCTCAGCTTAGTGTCAGCCTCCTAGTGACAGCAGCATTACACCCATGGTCCTGTGTCCCCCAATGAGTGGCTCGGAGAAAAGGATTTTACGGTGAGTACACACAAAAATCCCTATTTTATTATTAAAATGAACATTTATTAATCTAGCTAGAGAGTGACAGAACTCTATCATCCAGGTGTATTTACCCTCTGCCTACCATCCTAGACTAAAGCCCCCTCCATGCGTCCTGGTGATTCCAATACTTGAAAAAACAGTACCGGTGAGGTCCGTGTCCGTATGACACCATCCATGTGCTTGAAAAAAACAGCCGCACTCAAGATATGGCACATCGCCACAGTCAGCTCCACGCTCCGGACCCTCAGCTGCCTTTGGGATCGTGTTCCCCTTCCGTGTTTTACCGGACCCCCTGAACAATTCCCAGAGTGCACGCCATTTTTTCTACAATGACACCGTACATGTGGCATGCGTCTGTACGTGTCAATGTGTATCATAAATGTCGTCCATGTGCACCATCAGTGTGACAAGTACTGTAATAGAATGAAGAATATAAATGACAGATATTTAGGCGCTAGATGTGCAAAGATAGAGAGAGATGATAGATACATAGATGTCAGTGAGACATTTAACAGTGCAGTGTCTGTGTAGTTTTCTGTACTTGTATTTAGCACAAAAATAAATACAGCAATGAAAAAAATGACATAGGGTCCCCCTTATTTTTAATAACCAGCTGAGGGAAAGCCGACAGCTGGGGGCTAGTTTTATTATTCTGGGAAGTGGCAAATATCCATGGAGCTTCCCAGCCTATTAATAACAGCTCACAGCTGTCTGCCTAGCCTTTACTGATTAAAAAGGTGGGGAACAAACTTAATTTTATTTTTTTTAGGGTCCTCCTTTTTAACAACCAGTAAAGGCTACACAGACAGCTGTGAGTTATTAAAAGGCTGGGTAGGGGCCATCGATATTGGCCCCTTCCCAAACCAGTAAGACCAGCCGTCAGCCACCCCTAGTAATGACTCATCCATTAGATGTGCCAATTTTGGCGCTTAAATACGTCTGTTCTAGTGATGAGCGAATATACTCATTACTCGAGATTTCTCGAGCATGCTCAGGGGTCCTCCCGAGTATTTTTTAGTGCTCAGAGTTTTAGTTTTTCTTGCCGCAGCTGAATGATTTACATCTGTTAGCCAGCATAAGTACGTATTTTTTTTACATATTTTACATAGTGTTGTCATTACTTCTTTGGGAATTTGAATGAGCAGACCACTCTCATATTTTAAATATCAATAAATTACAGTTCGTCAACTTTGCCTGTTTTTCATTACTATATTTATTTTGCATTTTATGCAGCCTGCGAGATTTACTGAAAACTGTGTGACAAGATGTTGAGTATATATTCTATTCCTCTGGTAGTATTTTCCCTTAAAGAGGTCGTCTAAAGTTCATTTATTCAGAGGTGGTATGAAGAGAGAAGCATATATTGGGTCAGTGCATGGCCGAGCCCCTGGCCCTAACTGCAGGCTCTCCGATGCTGCAAGCAGAGGCATTCTTGCTTTTGTAGCATTGAAAGAACTTGCGGGCTCTGAAGCTGGTTTGATCTGGCCACCTCCAGAGCAACATATACACCTACAAGGTGGCCAATACCTTTGGCAATGACCAGTACACTAAAGTTTTATAAAGTCTCTCTGCAGTTTACCTCGTTAAAATTCCTCTCTATTTTCAAGAACAATGTTTCTTGTTTTTATAAGAACTTTGCAATTTCACCCATTTCACAAGATGAACAACACCTATAATAATTTTTGAGATATGGTTGCATGTACTCCATTGCATGCGTTTGCAGACAGTCTTGCTTTTTTATGTAAAGTATAAATGCAGCAGAGATCCTGTCCCAATTTTCCTGATGGAAAATCCACAGTGGTTTACAGTGACAGTGTAGTGCATGAGATGTGTTATCAATTTCTTTTACATTCTGCGAGAATATCAATGTTATGGGAAACTCTACGTGGAAATCTATCAACTCTAAAAAGGGCTTGTTATGGGCTCACCCGGTGAGGTGGAATCTCTATGCAGTAGGTCAGGCAGACAAAGGCAATAGCACAGCAAACAAGACTTTGAAGGATGGCACGTTTACCAGGAATTACCAGAACTTGCAGAAAATAAATGGTTAAAGACAGAGTTGTATGTTAGCAGAAGAAGTTGGTCTTTGGTAGGGTGGCTGCAGCAATGAAAAGGCAAATGGAGTACATGCGCATAGAGAAGATATGTAGAATGTGTAGTGTGAACATCACAAGAGAAGAGTTTATGCTTACAGCAGAGCAGACAAAGGGTTAAAGAAACAGGTCTGCCGCAGGAAATAAATGCAGATAGAAGAGAAACAAATGGGAGTTTACTGAAGGAAAGATTGCTAGCTGAGAGAACTCAATGGTGAAGCAAACTCCAAAGCACAAGCTAATTGAATGTAAAGCTTGCTAAATACTCGGACACACATGGCTGCCAGAGTCGGGCTTCAAAGGCTTAGGGTGATGTCACAGGAGTTTGTTGGGCTACTTGAGAAAGCCAGTGTGAATAACAGCAAAGGCTGGTAGAAATAGGTGAATGGACAAGGGCCCAGCCCTGGAGCCGAGACAGGTGAGTAACAGTGCTTACACAGACAGACTTGGACCTGTTAAGAGGAGCAACTTGCACCAAGAACCACCCTGGCCTTCACCCTTTTACCCTATGCAAAGATCTGGATTTAAAACACAAAGTAAACACCGGATGGTGGAACAAGTTTGAATAAAGCAATCAATAAGCCAGGTCAATAATAACGGGATGGAGCCAAAGATGAAATCAGTAAGAAGGGATGTAGGAGGTGGATTGCTGATTTCAGGACCAGAAG
Source organism: Ranitomeya variabilis (assembly GCF_051348905.1). Classification (NCBI taxonomy): domain Eukaryota; kingdom Metazoa; phylum Chordata; class Amphibia; order Anura; family Dendrobatidae; genus Ranitomeya; species Ranitomeya variabilis. The sequence goes on along the minus strand of NC_135237.1, from coordinate 354,345,228 downwards.
GACAGAATTGTGAGGCAAACAGAGGCCTATTCCAGTCCAGGCTCAGCAGTAAGGATCAACATAAGAAACAACTTTGGTAAATATAAACTAAACTCCCAAGGACAGAGTGTCAGGAGAAGATTATATGGGGTGCTGTGTTCAGAAATTGGCCTGCTGACCTGCCTGCCATTGGCTCATCAGTAAGACCTAATGTGCATAACGCAAAGCCAAAACAGTTGAACAGCAGTGAACACCGTCCAACATAAAGTGTTAACCAGTTACTGGCTTCTTGCTGGACCACATGTATTTTACCCAACGATAGAGGTTAGAAACATTAACTTAACAATACTGGCACTACAGATTACAATGCACGTCACCTCTTGCTATATAATGTGCGACCTAATGGGGGTGTCCACTTTCTCTCCTTAGTGAAGCTTTCTTCACAAACACTTCTGTCCATATAATGGCTGCTTGTGAAGGAACATGTGACCAGACCAGTCCGTCAGCTGGTCACAAACTCCTCCATCGGCATTGAAGAAAAGAAGGTCTGGTCAGTGTGAAAGAAAATTCATCAAAGTAAATTAATAGTTGATAAGAAGTTTTACTAGACAGTCTGAAGAAGTGCCAGATTTATCCTGCAGCATGAACTACTGTGGTGCATTTCAAAACGTTACTTCCAAAATAACAAGTTATCCCTTGGATAGGGGTAACTTGTTGATTGTAGGGGGTCTGATCACTGGAACTTCTAAGAAGTCTGGAACCCCAAGAATAGAGATTTGCAGCCCCGTCTTGCATGGAGTGAAGGTTCGGATACTTGACCTCGATGCGCACAGGACTGCAGTGGTCGAAGCAATCAGAATCCAGCGATTGGCAAGTTATCGCCTGCCCTATGGGATAACTTGTTTTATTGGTTATAACCTTATAAGACTGGCAAGTCTAAGTTTGCATGGCCTAACACTGCATTTGCACATGTATGTGTCACATTTTGTATGCACCAGATACTGTATGAGGCTTTCAAGTTTGGATCAGAACACAGGGATGTATGCACAGAGCCTAAAATGTAGACCTCTTTAATCAAACCCGTTGTGTATGCTTGTTTTGTTTTGGAGCGTTTCAGAGAAAAACATACTTTAAATGCTGTTAGGGACAGAGACATAAGGTAGACTAGTCGAATAGGTCACTCCTTGGTGACTTCTCCTTTACTGCTGCCAATGACTGACAATTCTCTCCTTATACACAACAGCATCACTCAAGGAGAGCGGGCAGGGAGAAGCAGCCAGGGACTATCATTTTTAACTAGAACCTATGTGGCTTGGTCTCCGATCGGAATCTTAAGTGTGTTTTCTGAAATGGTGCAGCTGTCACCTCACCAGTAAATGTGCTGGAGAGGGACAGCAGAGGGATCGGAAGACAAATATGCAATTTTTTTTTTTATAACATGCTGTCCCAGGATCCAAGAAAAAAGTTGAACAATGCGTCTAAATACTTTTGTGTGTTAAAAAAAAAAGTAGGCACAGAGGCCAACACCTGGATTTATGACCAATTGTTATATCAGTCACTTATTTGTAAGCTAGTCTTATGATGGGGCCAATGTGATCCAAAAACTTGCAAATATATTTCTGAATAGACAAAGCAGGTAATCACTCCATTTTTGTTCTACGCATTTCTTCCTTTCGTCCAATAGATGGCAGAATTTAGCAAGATACTGCAAGCGCTTGCTCACAGGGCTTTAAATAGGACTGATGACACTTTCAGATGGCTTGGTCATGTGATATCTTCCAGCGTGACCAGCTTTACAATACTGGTAAGGATTACTGCTGCATGCAATGTCATCTCCGGTGCACAGAGGAATCCGAACTATGAAGGATTTCTTGGAGGAAACAGAAATGAACTTACTTGAATGCAAGGTCTGTTTTGAAAAGTACAGACAACAGCAACGATATAGGCCCAAAAACCTTCCATGTGGCCATATTATATGTCAAGGCTGTGTGTCATCTCTCTGTCTCCCTGGAAATCAGAGGCTAGAGTGCCCATTTTGTCGTAAAACTTGCAGAAAACAAGAGACAAGTGTATGCCTTCCTATTCTACATCTATTGGACATCTTGGGGCGTGTGGTTCCAGATCAGCCTGAAGCTTCATCTGCAGACTGTGCCAGAAGTTCAGTATCAAAACTTAAATCTGCACGTTTTAACCTTACCATGTCGTTTGGTGGTTGGGGTGTACTTTTTAATCCAAATGGCATTGCTTTCTGCACCACATCCAAGTGCTTGGTTGTGTCACATGATGGAAAGAAAAGAATTGCCAGATTTACAATGAATGGAAAGTGCTTGCAACAAACTGGGACAAAAGCGGGTTCCGAAAATGCTGTTATTTACCCAGCTGATGTAGCAGTAACATTTGATGGCCTCATAATTGTGACAGATGCAGGAGATCAATCACTTAAGGTATTCAGTCAGTCCGGGATGTGTAAGTTGGTAGTTAAACAGCCATTCAGCTTGCCCTGGGGCTTGGGCATAACCTCTAAAAATGAAGTTATAGTCTCTGATCCCGACAATGGAAATCTTGTTCTTTTAGGTATTGACTTTGCCAATGGAAACATCCAAAAGTGTTTAGAAATTTGTTCACATTTGAGCCATCCCAGAGAAATTGCTGTGTGCCAGACAAGTGGAGAAGTTATTGTGGTGGAACACCTAACAAAGAACCACAAGGACTCCAGTACCTGCATGAAACTGTTTAGTAATGAGATGAAACTGTTAAAACAAATTGATAGTTTCAGCTTGAGTTTGCTTTTACCTTTAGCTGTACATACCTCTGGAGTGACATTTGATCAGTCAGGTAATATTTTATTAGCAGACATTAATAATAGATGTGTCATTTGCCTTCAGAGAACGCAAGGCTTTAATACCATAAAGCATGTTGTTGCCAGTGGCCTGTCTTACCCAGTGGCATTAGCTGTGTTAGAAGATGGCTCTGTTGCGGTGTTGGACAGTGGTAATCACTCAGTTCTAGTTTATGCTCCATAATCACTCGCATGTTTTCTCCAAGCACACAATCTTATAACTGTAATTCTTATCAAAGCTTATGGCCCTTTCACAGTGTTATTCCCTATGTTCAGTGGTCCCCTGTCTGGGCTTACATCCCTAATCCCCCAGCAAAATGGGATTCGTGCATGTGCCACAACAGGGCCATTGACTTTAATAGTGCTGACTGAGTGAATGTGTGGAGGTGGACAATCACCTGAAGTAGACAGTGTCTGGGTGTCACAAAAGAGCACGCGTTGACTCTGTCAGCACCATGATAGCCAATGGCCCCTTTGGCGCATACTCTCAAATCCTGTTTTGCAGTGGGGTTGAAGCAAGCCCCGATGGTAACACTGAACAAGGGACAAAGTGAAAGCATCCTTAGAGAAGAAAAAGGTGGACTTTATAACCCATCAGTAAATACAAATGCAGTCATGGCAGTTTGCACCTTTTCACACTTACTTTATGATGTTCGGAGGTGCTGGTCAATGTTTTTATTTTTGCAATTGATAAATACAGGTTTCAGCATCTTGATTAATAAAGAAAGACATAATGGCTTGAGATCGGTGATGTAGGGGAAAAAACAGCTCTAGGCATGTGTTAATAAAATTGAAACAGTGTCAACAGAACTAAGTAAAGTAAAAAATGTAAATAAGACCCTACGCCAAATAATAGGAGGGCCTAAAGAAGTAAACACTATGGACACTGCCAACATAGAGTTTAAATATTGAAGACATGGAATAAATAATCCAATAAAATTAAACAAAATTTTATTACATACACATAACAAAAGGCATACATATATATAAGCATAGGTATAGACATAGTCAATAGCAAGACTCAGGTGTTAGAGTACATAATATAATAGAATGTTATAAAGTGCTAGTGCTGGAATAATCAAGTCATGGTGACTGCTCAATGTAACTAACCTGATTGAGAAAATGCCAGTATATGAGTAGCAGTCATTAATACATAAGAATACAAGCAATATGTAGTAGTACTATATATAATATTGCAAGTGCTTAGCTAATATTGCATTCAGCCAAAGGAGACATCCCTAGTTAACTCTTACCCATATTTCCCCATGTGGAGTATCACGCCAGCAGCCCCGACTCGCGTTTCAAAAGGGTGTCTATTTTGGCTGAATGCATTATTAACTAAGCACTTGCAGCCTTATATATATAGTACTGCTACGCTTTGCTTGTATTCTTATGTATTAATGACTACTACTTATTTACTGCCATTTTCTCAATCAGGTTAGTTACATTCAGCAGTCACCAACACTTGATTATTCCAGCACTAGCACTTTATAGCATTTAATTATATTATGTACTCTCCCTGCAGCAATACTACTGAATCACAGTCTTGCTATTGACCATGTGTTAATAAAATGTATACAGCTATTGCTGGAAAAACATTGCTTCAATTTTTACTTATTCTTAAGTAAATTCTTAACATCTTAAACCACCTGCAAGTAGACAATTAAGAATATCACTGGACTACAATGCCTTGGTGCTGGGTAATTTACTGATGTATCAATATTTAATTTTATATTATTTAATATGTGCTTTCAGTGCTCAGTTGCTTTTCACCTGTTGTGAAACCAAACGTGTAAGCATGCCTAACTGTCTTGAGCTTTCATGCCTTGCTATGTAGTTTCTCAAGTCTTGGCGGGTTATAGGCTGCAGACAAGTTATGTAAATTTACAAACTATACACAATTCTTACATTGCCACACTTATTGGACTTGTTCACAATACTGAGATGACGTCAGCAGTGAAGTCATTGCCAGTAACTAAATAGAAGCTCGAGTCTGCACACAGCCCTGTACAGAAGATGGACCCAATAAAGTACTTCTCTCTGCGGTGTGAAGAATGGAAGGCAGTAGTTGTTACAGGGGAACAAAGTTGCTTAATACATAAGGATAGTTTCATGTCCTTCCTCAGTAGACAGACCAACAAATCTAAAGTTAAAGTTCGTATTGCTGTTTAGAAGTATTAACCAACCATGTGTGAGCTACAACTACCAAGCTTATTGTACCCCTTTAAGGAACAGTATTCATCAACTATGCTGTACCTAAAGTAAGCTGCTTGAATAAAAGCATTTTCAATAGTTAGTGAAATTCTTAATGTTTATATGTTGGATACCTTAATGAGTATGTGCAAGAATCTGTGTGACTTTAACAAAGGCCAAATCATGATATCTAGATTACTGGGTCAAATACTGTCAATATGGCTGGACTTGTGGGTTGTTCCCATTTAATAAAGTTTAGAACTTAAAATATTAGATTCATAGTGCACTCCTCTTATCAAAAGCCCAAAGCAGGTAAACAAGAGTCCATGACACTTTATCTTAAAAATAGAATAAATACAATTTTATCAGGCAGACATTCTTTAGTAGAGGTCAGCTGATTCGTCTTGAATTCAAAAAAGAACTTGCTGATTGGATCGGTATAACACCGCTCTCTTCCCTGCCCAAGCTTCTGCGTGGGCAATGGTTTAGCGCTGTGCAGAATCTTGGGCAGGGGGAAGAGACAAGGGTGACCTGTCAGTCAAAGACTGAAAGCAGGAGGCGAAATAAGGAAGCAGACATGAAGTGTCCACCCACTGCACTTGGGATTCAAATTATAGATTAATTACTTTAGAATATGCAAATTACACAGTGCAAAAAAAAATGTATGCATTTTAGAAGCATTCAAGATATGCCTTTAGTAGTTAGGAGTTTAATTTAATGATGACAGGTCACCTTTAAGGTAAATCAAATCTACCACTGTGTCATCCATTTTGTCCTTGTTTAACATCCATGTTGGATCTGAATTATCAGCCTTTTTAAAAAATTACATGAGGTAAGCTGAACTTTTTGCAGAAAAGGACATGCTTTGAGTCTGAAGAATCTCCCACTCGGATCCGAAATTTTCTTGGATGTGTGAATTAATCCATTAAACTCCATGGGTCTAATAAATTGTGATTATAATCAGACAGCACTTGTCACAGAGAGGTGTTCCTTGTAGAGAGAAGGGTGTAGTTAAGATGTTATCATGAAAATTAAATTCTTGATACATGAGGAGGTGATAAGAATAGAAATAAAAATAAAAAATCAGTATTGGGTTTATTGCCTATCTGTTTCTTCCATCTCTACCTATTGTCTGGTTCTTGTAGATACAATGACCAACCTTACTGTACCAGCGTTTCAAATTAACACGTATCCACCTATCAACATTTTTTTTTTTAAAGTGTGGATGTTGTATGTATACACACATAATATACAATGGAAGAAATGCTTGTGCAGATTTAAAATAATTTTGACAGCTGTTGTCTCCTCTTTTGTGAACTACAGAAAGCAGCTGTGGACTTTTTCAAAATAATCCCTTCCCAACATTAGCCGTACATGTGAGATACATACATGTGGCACGGAATTAGGAGCAGCGTCACCTCTATACACGGAAGTTGCAGGTTTTGTTATACATTCAGTACTTATCTGTAACAGTAGTGATCAGACCTAACATCAATCACTGCTGTTTAACCACTTACATGCCGCTGTCAATCTCTAATAGTGCCATTTAAAGGGAATCTGTCACCACATTTGACTTATCTAAACTATTAGGGCTCCTTTTCACTTGCGAGAAATATGTCCGAGTCACGCAGGTTAAAACCCTCCTCTGGCGCCGGCACTCCAGAGCGGAGCGTGCAGCCGCATAGCAACACATGGAGCTGCACGCGCCGCTCCCAAGTGCCGGCGCCAGAACAAGGTATTAACCTGCGAGACTCGGACGTATTTCTCCCAAGTGAAAAGGAGCCCTTAATATGAGCATACAGGTTATAGACTGCTGTAAAAGTGTCTCTAATCAGGTACCTTGTTGTTGATAAATAATCTTTTATCACTTTATGTAAATTACCTCTTCTAGGCTCTGGGGAGAATGTTGCCCAGAGGATAACTCTGCCTCCAGAGATTATTTAACATGGAGTAGTTACTAGTGTGGTGCAACAGAGAAGAGCCAGAGGACTGCAGCGTCTGATTGCTCCTACTCCTGCTATGAAAAGAAGCACTTCACCTTCTTTTTAACCCCTTTACCCCCAAGGGTGGTTTGCACATTAATGACCGGGCCAATTTTTACAATTCTGACCACTGTCCCTTTATGAGGTTATAACTCTGGAACGCTTCAACGGATCCCGGTGATTCTGACTTTGTTTTCTCGTGACATATTGTACTTCATGATAGTGGTAAAATTTCTTTGATATTATCTGCGTTTATTTGTGAAAAAAAAAAACAGAAATTTGGCGAAAATTTAGAAAATTTCAAAATTTTCCAACTTTGAATTTTTATGCAATTAAATCACAGAGATATGTCACACAAAATACTTAATAAGTAACATTTCCCACATGTCTACTTTACATCAGCACAATTTTGGAACCAACATTTTTTTGTTAGGGAGTTATAAGGGTTAAAAGTTGACCAGCAATTTCTCATTTTTACAACACCATTTTTTTTAGGGACCACATCTCATTTGAAGTCATTTTGAGGGGTCTATATGATAGAAAATAACCAAGTGTGACACCATTCTAAAAACTGCACCCCACAAGGTGCTCAAAACCACATTCAAGAAGTTTATTAACCCTTCAGATGTTTCACAGGAATTTTTGGAATATTTAAATAAAAATGAACATTTAACTTTTTTCACAAAAAATTTACTTCAGCTCCAATTTGTTTTATTTTACCAAGGGTAACAGGAGAAAATGGACGCCAAAAGTTGTTGTACGATTAGTCCTGAGTACGCCGATACCCCGTATGTGGGGGTAAACCACTGTTTGGGCGCATGGCAGAGCTGCAAAATTGACAGGAATTGAGATGGGAAGCCATGTTGCGTTTGGAGAGCCACTGATGTGCCTACACATTGAAACGCCCCCAAGTGACACCATTTTGGAAAGTAGACCACCTAAGGAACTCATCTAGATGTGTTGTGAGAGCTTTGAACCCCCAAGTGTTTCACTACAGTTTATAACGCAGAGCCGTGAAAATAAAAAAAAATTTCCACAAAAATTATTTTTTAGCCCCCAGTTTTGTATTTTTCCAAGGATAACAGTTGAAATTAGACCCCAAAAGTTGTTGTCCAATTTATCCTGAGTACGCTGATACCCTATATGTGGGGGGGAACCACTGTTTTAGCGCATGGCAGAGCTCGGAAGGGAAGGAGCGTCATTTGGAATGCTGTTATGATCTGGTGGCTTTGGAGCCGCATAAGAATTTCTCAGGAGAAGTGGAATCTATACTGACCGCAGACCCTGAACTAACACCGCAACTAGAAGTAGCCTTGGGGTGTGCCTAACAAAACCCTAGACACCTCGACACAGCCGGAGGACTAAATACCCCTATAGATAGAAATAGGAATACTATCTTGCCTCAGAGCAGAACCCCAAAGAATAGGCAGCCCCCCACAAATATTGACTGTGAATAGGAGAGGAAAGACACACACACAGGCAGAAAACAGATTTCAACAAAAGAGGCCACTCTAGCTAAACAGGGAAAGATAGGACAGAATACTAAGCGGTCAGTAAAAAAACTCTAAAAATATCCACAGCAGAAAATACAAAAAGTTCCACAATCTAACTAAAGACATGGAATGTATATCTGCAACTCCTGAGAATCCAGCAAGACTTAAGGCCCCGTCACACATAGCGATTTACCAACGATCACGACCAGCAATACGACCTGGCCGTGATCGTTGGTAAGTTGCTGTGTGGTCGCTGGGGAGCTGTCACACAGACAGCTCTCTCCAGCGACCAACGATCAGGGGAACGACTTCGGCATCGTTGAAACTGTCTTCAACGATGCCGAAGTCCCCCTGCAGCACCCGGGTAACCAGGGTAAACATCGGGTTACTAAGCGCAGGGCCGCGCTTAGTAACCCGATGTTTACCCTGGTTACCAAAAAAAACAAACAGTACATACTCACCATCTGATGTCCGTCAGGTCCCTTGCCGTCCGCTTCCTGCTCTGACTGAGTGCCGCCGTACAGTGAGAGCAGAGCGCAGCGGTGACGTCACCGCTGTGCTGTACTTTCACTTTCACTTTGCGGCGCTCAGTCAGTGTGGGAAGCAGACGGCAAGGGACCTGACGGACATCAGATGGTGAGTATGTACTGTTTGGTTTTTTTTACATTTACGCTGGTAACCAGGGTAAACATCGGGTTACTAAGCGCGGCCCTGCGCTTAGTAACCCGATGTTTACCCTGGTTACCAGTGAAGACATCGCTGGATCGGTGTCACACACACCGATTCAGCGATGTCAGCGGGACCTCAATGACCAAAAAACGGTCCAGGCCATTCCGACACGACCAGCGATCTCACAGCAGGGGCCTGGTCGCTGGTACGTGTCACACATAGCGAGATCGCTACTGAGGTCGCTGTTGCGTCACAAAACTTGTGACTCAGCAGTGATCTCGCTAGCGATCTCGCTATGTGAGACGGGGCCTTAAGAAACTACTGATACAATCTAAGCTGGACAAAAAAACACTGAATAGCACTAAATTGTTAAGCACACAGCATGTGTGCCACAAAAACCAGACACTTATCTTTGCAGATTTGGCAGCAAGGCAAGAAGGAACCAGGCAAGGACAAAACCTCCAAAAACAATGGACAACTGGCAAGGACTAATGAATCCTGCACGCCTAAATACCCCAGTCAGAACCGCAATCAGCGGATACACCTGACCAAGGCTGCAACCCAGAGACAACTGCATTACCACCTACAACCACCGGAGGGAGCCCAAAAGCAGAATTCACAACAGTACCCCCCCCTTGAGGAGGGGTCACCGAACCCTCAACAGAGCCCCCAGGCCGATCAGGACGAGCCAGATGAAAGGCATGAACCAAATCAGCAGCATGGACATCGGAGGCAAAAACCCAAGAATTATCCTCCTGGCCATAACCCTTCCATTTAACAAGATACTGAAGCCTCCGGCTCGAAAAACGAGAATCCAAAATCTTCTCAACCACATACTCCAACTCCCCATCAACCAACACAGGGGCCGGAGGATGAACAGAGAACAGAGGGAACAACGGGTACCACATATTTCCGCAATAAAGATCTATGGAAGACATTATGGATAGCAAAAGATGCCGGAAGCACCAATCGAAAAGACACCGGATTAATAATCTCAGAAATCCTATAAGGACCAATAAACCGAGGCTTAAACTTAGGAGAAGAAACCTTCATATGAACATGACGGGAAGACAACCAGACCAGATCCCCAACATGAAGCCGGGAACCAACACCCCGACGACGGTTAGCAAAACGTTGAGCCTTCTCCTGAGACAACACCAAATTGTCTACCACATGAGTCCAAATCTGCTGCAACCTGTCCACCACAGAATCCACACCAGGACAGTCAGAAGGCTCAACCTGCCCAGAAGAAAAGCGAGGATGAAAACCAAAATTACAAAAAAAAGGCGAAACCAAAGTAGCCGAACCAGCCCGATTATTAAGGGCAAACTCGGCCAATGGCAAAAAGGCCACCCAATCATCCTGATCAGCAGACACAAAGCATCTCAAATAAGTCTCCAAGGTCTGATTAGTTCGCTTGGTTTGGCCATTTGTCTGAGGAAGAAATGGAGAGGAAAAAGATAAATCAATGCCCAGCCTAGCACAAAATGCTCGCCAAAACCTAGAAACAAACTGGGAACCTCTGTCAGACACAATATTCTCCGGAATACCATGCAAACGAACCACATGCTGGAAAAACAACGAAACCAAATCTGAGGAGGAAGGCAATTTAGGCAAAGGCACCAAATAAACCATTTTAGAGAACCGGTCACAAACAACCCAGATAACCGACATCTTCTGGGAAACCGGAAGATCAGAAATAAAATCCATAGAAATATGCGTCCAAGGCCTCTCAGGGACCGGCAACGGCAAAAGCAACCCACTAGCACGGGAACAACAAGGCTTGTCCCGCGCACAAGTCCCACAGGACTGCACAAAAGAATGCACATCACGTGATAAAGAAGGCCACCAAAAGGACCTACCAACCAAGTCTCTAGTACCAAAAATACCAGGATGACCAGCCAACACCGAACAATGAACCTGAGAAATCACTCTACTAGACCATCTGTCAGGAACAAACAATTTCCCCACTGGACAGCGGTCAGGTCTGTCAGCCTGAAATTCCTGAAGAACCCGTCGTAAATCAGGGGAAATGGCAGAAAGAACCACCCCTTCTTTCAGAATGCCGACCGGTTCCAGGACCTCAGGAGAATCAGGCAAAAAACTCCTAGAAAGGGCATCAGCCTTAATATTCTTAGAACCCGGAAGGTATGAGACCACAAAATCAAAATGTGAAAAAAACAAAGACCATCGAGCCTGTCTAGGATTCAATCGTTTGGCAGACTCGAGGTAAATCAGATTCTTATGATCGGTCAAAACCACAATACGGTGCTTAGCTCCCTCAAGCCAATGTCGCCACTCCTCAAACGCCCACTTCATAGCCAACAACTCCCGATTGCCGACATCATAATTGCGTTCAGCAGGCAAAAATTTACAGGAAAAGAAGGCACACGGTTTCATCAAGGAACCAGCAGGATCCCTCTGAGACAAAACGGCCCCTGCACAAATCTCAGAAGCGTCAACCTCAACCTGAAACGGAAGAGAAACATCAGGTTGACGCAACAACGGAGCAGAAGTAAATCGACGTTTAAGCTCCTGAAAGGCAGAAACAGCCGCAGAGGACCAATTAGCCACATCAGCGCCTTTCTTAGTCAAATCGGTCAAGGGTTTAACCACGCTGGAAAAGTTAGCAATGAAACGGCGATAAAAATTTGCAAAACCCAAATATTTCTGAAGGCTCTTTACGGACGTGGGTTGAATCTAATCATGAATGGCCTGAACCTTAACCGGGTCCATCTCTATAGATGAAGGAGAAAAAACAAAACCCAAGAAAGAAACCTTCTGCACCCCAAAGAGACACTTAGACCCCTTCACAAACAAAGCATTGTCACGAAGGATCTGAAATACCATCCTGACCTGTTCCACATGAGACTTCCAATCATCAGAAAAAATCAAAATATCGTCCAGATATACAATCATGAATTTATCAATATAAGTCCGGAAGATATCATGCATGAAAGATTGAAACACAGATGGAGCATTAGTGAGCCCGAACGGCATCACAAGGTACTCAAAATGGCCTTCGGGCGTAGGCCACTCTAGCTAAACAGGGAAAGATAGGACAGAATACTAAGCGGTCAGTAATAAAACTCTAAAAATATCCACAGCAGAAAATACAAAAAGTTCCACAATCTAACTAAAGACATGGAATGTATATCTGCAACTCCTGAGAATCCAGCAAGACTAAGAAACTACTGATACAATCTAAGCTGGATAAAAAAACACTGAATAGCACTAAATTGTTAAGCACACAGCATGTGTGCCACAAAAACCAGACACTTATCTTTGCAGATTTGGCAGCAAGGCAAGAAGGAACCAGGCAAGGACAAAACCTCCAAAAACAATGGACAACTGGCAAGGACTAATGAATCCTGCACGCCTAAATACCCCAGTCAAAACTGCAATCAGCGGATACACCTGACCAAGGCTGCAACCCAGAGACAACTGCATTACCACCTACAACCACCGGAGGGAGCCCAAAAGCAGAATTCACAACAGAATGCAGGCTTAGATGGATTGGTCTGCAGGCATCACATTGCGTTTGCAGAGCCCCTAATGTACCTAAACAGTAGAAACCCCCCACAAGTGACCCCATATTGGAAACTAGACCCCCCAAGGAACTTATCTTGATGTGTTTTGAGAACTTTGAACCCCCAAGTGTTTCACTACAGTTTATAACGCAGAGCCGTGAAAATGAAAAAAAAAATTTTCAGCAAAAATTATATTTTAGCCCCCAGTTTTGTATTTTTCCAAGGGTAACAGTTGAAATTAGATGTCAAAAGTTGTTGTCCAATTTGTCCTGAGTACGCTGATACCCCATATGTGGGGTGGAACCACCGTTTGAGCGCATGGCAGAGCTCGGAAGAGAAGGAGCGTCATTTGGAATGCAGACTTAGATGGATTGGTCTGCAGGCATCACATTGCATTTGCAGAGCCCCTAATGTACCTAAACAGTAGAAACCCCCCACAAGTGACCCCATATTGGAAACTAGACCCCCCAAGGAACTTATCTAGATGTGTTGTGAGAACTTTGAACCCCCAAGTGTTTCACTACAGTTTATAACGCAGAGCCGTGAAAATAATTTTTTTTTTTCCACATAAATTATTTTTAGCCCCCAGTTTTGTATTTTCCCAAGGGTAACAGGAGAAATTGGACCCAAAAGTTGTTGTTCAATGTGTCATGAGTACGCTGATACCCCATATGTTGTGGTAAACCCCTGTTTGGGCGCACGGGAGAGCTCGGAAGGGAAGGAGCACTGTTTTACTTTTTAAACGCAGAATTGGCTGGAATTGAGATCGGACGCCATGTCGTGTTTGGAGGGTCCCTGATGTGCCTAAACAGTGGAAACCCCCAATTATAACTGAAACCCTAATCCAAACACATCCCTAACCCTAATCCCAACAGTAACCCTAACCACACCCCTAACTGTTGTGAATTCTGCTCTTGGGCTTACTCCGGTGGTTGTTAGTGGTAGTGCAGTGGTTTCTGGATTGTAAGCCAGAGCAGGTGTTTCTGCTTATTGCAGCTCTATTAGGTATTTAGGTGTGTAGGATCCTTCAATCCCTGCCAGTTGTCCATTGTATCTTGGAGGGATTGCTTCTCTGTCTGGCTCCTCTTGCCCTGCTGTCATTTCAGCTAAGATAAGTGTCTGGTTTTTTGTTCTCTGTAGCACGCATGCAGTGTGCTTTTATGTGCAGTGCAATCTATTGTGTTTTTGTCCAGCTTAGACTTTGTTTGTTTTTTTCTGTCTTGCTGGATTCTCTGGCGATGCTGATATACATTCTATGTCTTTAATTAGATGTAGAATATAGTATACTCTGCTGTGGATTTTTCTAGAGTTTAATACTGACCGCTTAGAACTCTGTCCTATCCTTTTCTATCTAGCTAGAAGTGCCTCTTTTGCTTAATTCTGTCTTTCTGCCTGTGTACATATTCCCTCTTAATCTCACAGTCAATATTTGTGGGGGGCTGCCTATCCTTTGGGGATCTGCTCTGAGGCAAGATAGTATTTCCCATTTCCATCTTTAGGGGTATTTAGTCCTCCGGCTGTGTCGAGGTGTCTAGGCCATGTTAGGAACATCCCACCGCTACTTCTAGTTGCGGTGTTAGTATTAGGATTGCGGTCAGTACAGGTACCACCTACTCCAGAGATAGTCTCATGTGGCTCCAGGGTCACCGGATCATAACAGTACAACTGGCCAACAACGAGTTAAATGCATCTCATAAGAAGGGAAGAAAAGTGCTGAGCCATTTTTTTTTCTGTAGTCTGTTTTGTCTTTCCTTCCCTCTTTTCCCCTGGGTGACTGAAGAGCTGTGTGCTAGCATGGATGTTCAGGGATTAGCTTCTCGTGTAGACCAACTTGCTGCTAGGGTACAGTATATTTCCGATTACAGTATATTGTTCAGACTCCTGTCTTAGAGCCTAGGATTCCTACTCCTGATTTATTTTTTGGGGACAGGTCTAAATTTTTGAGTTTCAAAAATAACTGTAAACTGTTTTTTGCTCTGAAACCTCGTTCTTCTGGTGATCCCATTCAGCAGGATAAAATTGTCATCTCCCTGCTGCGTGGCGATCCTCAGGATTGGGCATTTTCCCTGGAATCTGGGAATCCTGCCTTGCTTAATGTAGAAGCCTTTTTTCAGGCTCTAGGGTTATTATATGATGAACCAAATTCTGTGGATCATGCTGAGAAGACCTTATTTACCCTGTTTCAGGGTCAAGAAGTGGCAGAATTGTATTGTCAGAAATTTAGAAAATGGTCTGTGCTGACTAAATGGAATGAGGATGCTTTGGCGGCAATTTTCAGAAAGGGTCTTTCTGAATCTGTTAAAGATGTTATGGTGGGGTTTCCCACACCTATTGGTCTGAGCGATTCTATGAATCTGGCCATTCAGATTGATCGGCGCCTGCGTGAGTGCAGAACTGTGCGCGCTGTGGCGTTGTCCTCAGAGCAGATACCTGAGCCTATGCAGTGCAATAGGATTCTGTCTGGAACGGAACGACGGGTATTCAGACGTCAGAATGGGTTGTGTTTTTACTGTGGCGATGCTTCTCATGTCATTTCGGTCTGCCCTAAGCGTACTCAGAGAATCGCTAGTTCAGTTACCATCGGTACCGTACAACCTAAATTTCTGTTATTTGTGACATTGATCTGCTCATTGTCGTCATTTTCTGTCATGGCGTTTGTAGATTCTGGTGCCGCTTTGAACTTAATGGACTTTGAATTCGCTAGACGTTGTGGTTCCCCTTGCAGTCTTTGGAGAACCCTATTCCTTTAAGGGGCATTGATGCTACACCTTTGGCTAAAAATAAACCCCAGTTTTGGACACAGGTGACCATGTGCATGGCGCCAGCCCATCGGGAGGATTGTCGCTTTCTGGTGTTGCATAATTTGCATGATGCTATTGTGCTGGGTTTTCCATGGTTGCAGGTACATAATCCAGTGTTGGATTGGAAGTCTATGTCTGTGACTAGTTGGGGTTGTCAGGGAGTTCATGGTAACGTTCCTTTGATGTCAATCTCCTCTTCCCCCTCTTCTGAAATTCCAGAGTTCTTGTCTGATTTTCAGGATGTGTTCGATGAGCCCAAGTCCAGTTCCCTTCCACCGCATAGGGACTGTGATTGTGCTATTGACTTGATTCCAGGTTGTAAGTTTCCTAAGGGCCGAATTTTCAACCTGGCTGTGCCTGAACACACCGCCATGCGGAGTTATATTAAGGAGTCTTTGGAGAAAGGGCATATTCGGCCATCTTCTTCACCATTGGGAGCGGGATTTTTTTTTGTTGCCAAGAAGGATGGCTCCTTGAGACCCTGTATTGATTATCGCCTCTTGAATAAGATCACGGTCAAATTTCAATACCCTTTGCCTTTGCTTTCCGATTTGTTTGCTAGGATTAAGGGGGCTAGTTGGTTTACTAAGATTGACCTTCGAGGGGCATATAATCTTGTTCGTATTAAGCAGGGTGACGAATGGAAAACTGCATTTAATTCGCCCGAGGGCCATTTTAAATACCTTGTGATGCCTTTCGTGCTCTCTAATGCTCCATCTGTTTTTCAGTCCTTCATGCATGATATCTTCCGGAATTATCTTGATAAATTCATGATTGTATATTTGGATGACATTTTGATTTTTTCTGATGATTGGGAGTCTCATGTGAAACAGGTCAGGATGGTATTTCAGATCCTTCGTGTTAATGCTTTATTTGTGAAGGGGTCTAAGTGTCTCTTTGGAGTGCAGAAGGTTTCTTTTTTGGGCTTTATTTTTTCTCCCTCATCTATAGAGATGGATCTGGTTAAGGTTCAGGCCATTCATGATTGGATTCAGCCCACGTCCGTGAAGAGTCTTCAGAAATTTTTGGGCTTTGCTAATTTTTATCGCCGTTTCATTGCTAATTTCTTCAGTGTGGTTAAACCCCTGACCGATTTGACGAAAAAGGGCGCTGGTGTGACGAATTGGTCCTCTGCGGCTGTCTCTGCCTTTCAGGAACTTAAACGCCGATTTACTTCTGCCCCGGTGTTGCGTCAGCCAGATGTTTCTCTTCCATTTCAGGTTGAGGTTGACGCTTCTGAGATTGGGGCAGGGGCCGTTTTATCTCAGAGGAATTCTGATGGTCCTTGATGAAACCATGTGCCTTTTTTTCCCGTAAGTTTTCGCCTGCTGAACGTAATTATGATGTCGGCAATCGGGAATTGTTGGCTATGAAGTGGGCATTCGAGGAATGGCGACGTTGGCTTGAGGGAGCCAAGCACCGTATTGTGGTCTTGACCGATCATAAAAATCTGATTTACCTCGAGTCTGCCAAGCGGCTGAATCCTAGACAGGCTCGTTGGCCTTTGTTTTTCTCCCGTTTTGATTTTGTGGTCTCGTATCTTCCGGGTTCTAAGAATATTAAGGCTGATGCCCTCTCTAGGAGCTTTTTGCCTGATTCTCCAGAGGTCCTGGAACCGGTCGGCATTCTAAAGGAAGGGGTGGTCCTTTCTGCCATCTCCCCTGATTTGCGACGGGTTCTTCAGGAATTTCAGGCTGACAAACCTGACCGCTGTCCAGTGGGGAAACTGTTCGTTCCTGATAAATGGACTAGTAGAGTGATTTCGGAAGTTCATTGTTCTGTGTTGGCTGGTCATCCTGGTATTTTTGGTACCAGAGATTTAGTTGGTAGGTCTTTTTGGTGGCCTTCTTTGTCGCGGGATGTGCATTCTTTTGTGCAGTCCGGTGGGACTTGTGCGCGTGCTAAGCCTTGTTGTTCCCGCGCTAGTGGGTTGCTTTTGCCTTTACCGGTCCCTGAGAGGCCTTGGACGCATATGTCTATGGATTTTATTTCAGACCTTCCGGTTTCCCAGAAGATGTCGGTTATCTGGGTGGTTTGTGACCTGTTTTCCAAGATGGTCCATTTTGTGCCTTTGCCTAAGTTGCCTTCCTCTTCTGATTTGGTTCCATTGTTTTTTCAGCATGTGGTTCGTTTGCATGGTATTCCGGAGAATATTGTGTCCGACAGAGGTTCCCAGTTTGTCTCTAGGTTTTGGCGAGCCTTTTGTGCTAGGCTGGGCATTGATTTGTCTTTTTCTTCCGCATTTGATCCTCAGACAAATGGCCAAACTGAGCGAACTAATCAGACTTTGGAAACTTATTTGAGATGCTTCGTGTCTGCTGATCAGGATGATTGGGTGGCTTTCTTGCCATTGGCCGAGTTTGCCCTTAATAATCGGGCTAGTTCGGCTACCTTGGTTTCGCCCTTCTTTTGTAATTTTGGTTTTCATCCTCGTTTTTCTTCAGGGCAGGTTGAGCCTTCTGATTGTCCTGGTGTGGATTCTGTGGTTGACAGGTTGCAGCAAATTTGGGCTCATGTGGTGGACAATTTGGTGATGTCTCAGCAGGAGGTGCAACGTTTTGCTAATCGTCGTCGGTGTGTTGGTTCCCGGCTTCGGTTTAGGGATTTGGTCTGGTTGTCTTCCCGTCATGTTCCTATGAAGGTTTCTTCCCCTAAGTTTAAGCCTCGGTTTATTGGTCCTTATAGGATTTCTGAGATTATCAATCCGGTGTCTTTTCGTTTGGCCCTTCCGGCATCTTTTGCCATCCATAATGTTTTCCATAGATCTTTATTGCGGAAATATGTGGTGCTCATTCTTCCCTCTGTTGATCCTCCGGCTCCTTTGTTGGTTGATGGGGAGTTGGAGTATGTGGTTGAGAAGATTTTGGATTATCGTTTTTCGAGACGGAAGCTTCAGTACCTTGTCAAATGGAAGGGTTACGGCCAGGAGGATAATTCTTGGGTTTTTGCCTCTTATGTCCATGCTGCTGATTTGGTTCGGGCCTTTCATCTGGCTCGTCCTGATCGGCCTGTGGGCTCTGGTGAGGGTTCGGTGACCCCTCTTCAAGGGGGGTACTGTTGTGAATTCTGCTCTTGGGCTCCCTCCGATGGTTGTTAGTGGTAGTGCAGTGGTTTCTGGATTGTAAGCCAGGGCAGGTGTTTCTGCTTATTGCAGCTCTATTAGGTATTTAGGTGTGTAGGATCCTTCAATCCCTGCCAGTTTTCCATTGTATCTTGGAGGGATTGCTTCTCTGTCTGGCTCCTCTTGCCCTGCTGTCATTTCAGCTAAGATAAGTGTCTGGTTTTTTGTTCTCTGTAGCAGGCATGCAGTGTGCTTTTATGTGCAGTGCAATCTATTGTGTTTTTGTCCAGCTTAGACTTTGTTTGTTTTTTTCTGTCTTGCTGGATTCTCTGGAGATGCAGATATACATTCTATGTCTTTAGTTAGATGTAGAATATAGTATACTCTGCTGTGGATTTTTCTAGAGTTTAATACTGACCGCTTAGAACTCTGTCCTATCCTTTTCTATCTAGCTAGAAGTGCCTCTTTTGCTTAATTCTGTCTTTCTGCCTGTGTACGTATTCCCTCTTAAACTCACAGTCAATATTTGTGGGGGGCTGCCTATCCTTTGGGGATCTGCTCTGAGGCAAGATAGTATTTCCCATTTCCATCTTTAGGGGTATTTAGTCCTCCGGCTGTGTCGAGGTGTCTAGGCCATGTTAGGAACATCCCACCGCTACTTCTAGTTGCGGTGTTAGTATTAGGATTGCGGTCAGTACAGGTACCACCTACTCCAGAGATAGTCTCATGCGGCTCCAGGGTCACCGGATCATAACACCTAACCCTGACACACCCCTAACCCTAATCCCAACCCTATTCCCAACTGTAAATGTAATCCAAACCCTAACTTTAGCCCCAACCCTAACTGTAGCCTTAACCCTAGCCCCAACCCTAACTCTAGCCCTAACCCTTTCCCTAGCCCTAACCCTAACCCTAGCCCTAACCCTAATGGGAAAATGGAAATAAATACATTTTTTTATTTTTCGCTAACTAAGGGGGTGATGAAGGGGGGTATGATTTACTTTTATAGCGGGTTTTTTAGCGGATTTTTATGATTGGCAGCCGTCACACACTGAAATACGCTTTTTATTGCAAAAAAATATTTTTTGCTTTACCACATTTTGAGAGCTATAATTTTTCCATATTTAGGTCCACAGAGTCATGTGAGGTCTTGTTTTTTGCGGGACTAGTTGACGTTTTTATTGGTAATATTTTCGGGCACCTGACTTTTTTTATCGCGTTTTATTCCGATTTTTGTGAGGCAGAATGACCAAAAACCAGCTATTCATGAATTTATTTTGGGGGAGGCGTTTATACCGTTCCGCGTTTGGTAAAATGGATAAAGCAGTTTTATTCTTCGGGTCAGTACGATTACAGCGATACCTCATTTATATAATTTTTTTATGTTTTGTTGTTTTTATACGATAAAAACTAATTTATAGAAAAAATAATTATTTTTGCATCGCTTTATTCTGAGGACTATAACTTTTTTATTTTTTCTTTGATGATGCTGTATGGTGGCTCATTTTTTGTGGGACAAGATAACGTTTTCAGCGGTACCATGGTTATTTATATCCGTCTTTTTGTTTGCATGTTATTCCACTTTTTGTTTGGCGGTATGATAATAAAGAGCTGTTTTTGCCTCGTTTTTTTTTTTTTTTTACGGCGTTTACTGAAGGGGTTAACTAGTGGGACAGTTTTATAGGTCGGGTCGTTACGGACGCGGCGATACTAAATATGCGTACTTTTATTTTTATTTTTTTATTTAAATAGAGAAATGTATTTATAGGAACAATATATATATATTTTTTATTTTTTTTGGATTTTTTTTAAATTTTTTTTACACATTTGAATATTTTTTCTTTACACTATAACATTGCCCCAGGGGGGGCATCATGTTATAGTATAAGATCTCTGATCTGACACTTTGCAGGCGCTGTGAAGCCACCTCTCTGCAGGACCCGGATGCCGCGGCCATTTTGGATCCGGGCCTGCTTCAGGGAGGAGGAGGTAAGAGACCCTCGGAGCAACGCGATCACATCGCGTTGCTCCGGGGGTCTCAGGGAAGCACGCAGGGAGCCCCCTCCCAGCCCGATGCTTCCCTGTATCACCAGAACACTGCGATCATGTTTGATCGCAGTGTGCCGGAGGTTAATTTGCCGGGGGCGGTCCGTGACCACTCCTGGCACATAGTGCCGGATGTCAGCTGCGATAGCTGACACCCGGCCGCAATCGGCCGCGCTCCTCCCATGAGCGCAGCCGATCGCATATGACGTACTATCCCGTCGGTGGTCATACGGGCCCACCCCACCTCGACGGGATAGTATGTCTAATGTCAGAAAGGGGTTAAACAGTGTTAATTTCTTTTGGCAATACAGGGGTTAATCAGCTATTTTGGGAGTCTGGGCTCTAAGCTGAGCACGGTTAGCCACTCCTGTCCCCTATATAATCTGGGTCCCGTCTGAAATACATTGTCAGATCTAGCTTATGCTGCATGGCTAAGAGGATATTTGATTGGTGGTTATATGAGGTGTTTTGTGGATTTATCAGTGACTTTTGCCTGAGTTTATAAGTGTGATAATTCCCTTTCCTTCTCCTACTTTGGTTTTTCCCCATCCTCGACTCCCCAGTGCATTCCTCTGTTTTATGTGAGTGAATATTTGTATGCCTGGTATTTTCAGTTACCCCTGTTCGTGTTGCCTTGTTCGTCTGGTTGGTGTACTGTGGTGCACGGCTGCTCCCCTCTTCCCTGGATGGGGGAAGGATATAGACAGAAGGAGGATACAGGAGATAAGGCAAGGTTCGTGACCCCGGCATCTTCACCTTCAGAAGTAACCCGTGGAATAGGGCAAGCTAGGGTGCCCTAGCGTTAGGGACAGGGAAGGAGCCCCTGGTCACCCGACAACCGAGTTGTGACATTAGCTCTGACGGAAACCGTTTTTTTAAATCCATTATGAATCCTATCACTGCTCTGACAGGGCATCTGCAGCAGCTCAGACTCGTGGTGGCAGATCTATGCACTGTCGTTTTGCAGCACCCTAACACATCAAGTTTGGGAATTATGACTCCTAGGAAACCCATAATAGAGCCCAAAAGCTCTTTGCCTGACAGGTTCTCTAGGGGGCGTGACGAGGCCTATAAACTGTACTTCAGGTTACATCCTGGTTCCTCAGGTACAAAGGTGTGGGTATAATAATCTCACTCCTTGAGGGTGACCCCGAAGCATGGGCGTTTTCTCTCCCATCTGACTCCCAGTCACTTCAGACGGTGGAGGAATTAGTTCTGGCACTGAGCCTTATATGCGATGACCACAACTGTGCCAGCTCCAGCAAGGAGATTGGCTGTCAGAGGAGTATTGCTCTGATTTTCGGAGGTGGTCCACAGACACTAATTGGAATGACCCGCACTCCGTAGCCTGTTCTGTGAGGGGCTATCAGTAAGGGTGAAGGATGCCTCAGCCCTGCATGAGATTTCAATCTCCCTTGAGGTGACCATGTTTCTGGCTATCCGGGATGATCGCCGTCTTCACCAGAGACAGGGAGACATCCCAATGTGTGGGAGGTCCTGAGTCAAGGAAGATTGGGTCTGAGTCATCAGAGGTACCCATGCAGGTGGGTTCATCATCTCATCCTAGAAAACAATCTGTTGTTCAGCACAAAGGGGTATTATGTTTTTATTGCGGTAAAAAGGGCCACTTAGTGAGCACATGTCCTTCCCAACCTCACAGTAAAACTACCGCTGGAAACCTAAGAGGCCCGGATTGTGGGGAGGTTAATAACCCAGGTGTACTTATCATCTCCGTGGGTAGGACACAAATTTTTCTGCCAGCTGAGATACTCATGAGTGAAATTAAGGTCGCTGTGTCTGCATTTCCGGACAGTGGGGCAGGGTTTAACTTGATCGACGCTAGGTTCGTCCAGGTCCAGGGCCTCAATCCACATACTCTGTCCAGAACCATACCCATGATTGCCATCAACTCCGCCCCCTTGAGACAGGGGTATTTTACTCAAGTCGTCCGGGGGTTACATCAGGTAGGGGCTATGCACTCTGAAGTAATAGACTGTTATATGCTAGAGGGTCTGCCCTCTTCTGTGGTTCTTTGACTTCCTTGGCTCATTCTGCACAATCATGTGGTTCCCTGGCAGACTCAGGAAGTGGTAATGTGGAGTATTGTCAAGGACACTGATTAGGTGCTTGGCTTGCTAGGGTGGACACCCAGTCTGTGGCTAAATACCTGTCTGACTTTGGTGAATTGTTCTCGAAGCTGGGGTGCCAAGAACTTTATTCTCATCGTACTTACGACTGTGCTGTTAATCTTGTTCCTGGGGCCAAGCTGCCTACGAGCAGACTGTATAATATCTCTGGTCCAGAGAAGCAAGCTGCGAAGGACTATATTATGGAAAGTTTCGCAAAGGGTCATATCAGACCATCCTAATCCTCCATTCCTGCAGGGTTTTTCTTAGTTAAGAAGAAAGATGGGGGGGTTACGCTCATGCCTAGATTTCCGCAAACTCAATCTGATCACGGTCCGGGATCCATATCTGCTGGTTCCCATCCTGGACCTCTTTAATCAGATTGTAGGAGCGAAATGGTTTTCAAAACTGGAACTCAGGGGGTGCATAATCTAGTTTGCATTAAAGAGGGGCATGAGTGGAAAACAGCTTTCAGTACGCCTGAGGAACACTACACGAACCTGGTGATGCCATTTGGGTTGAAAAGTGCACCCGCCGTCTTTCAGCACTTTGTAAATCACAACTTTAGTCACCTGGTAGGTAGATTTGTGGTTATCTATCGTGATGACATATTAATTTATTCACCTGACCTTGAGTCACATCAGGTACATGTCAGGCAGGTCTTACAAATACTCAAGAGACAATAAATTATTTGTAAAACCAGATAAATGTATGTTCTCAGTTGAGGAGATCCCTTTTCTAAGATATGTGATATCGATCACTGGTTTTTGCATGGATCCAGCGAAAGTCCGGGCGGTACTGGATTGGGATCATCCTAAGGATTTGAAGACATTACAAAGATTTTTAGATTTGCCAAATACTACCGTAAGTTCATAAAAAACATTTCAGTAGTAGCCAAACCTCTGACGGATATGACTAGGAAGAGGATGGACTTTTCCAGGTGGTCTAGTCCGGCCAGTGAGCCATTCGATACCTGAAGAGGTGTTTTGCATCTGCGCCGATACTCATACAGCCTGACGTCACTCAACCTTTTATCGCCAAGGTTGACGCGTCTGAGGTAGGAGGTTAGGGCTATATTGTCGCAGGATGTGACTCCTGGTAAATAGTGTCCACATGCGTAGTTTTCTAAAAAACTGTCATCTGCAGAGAAAAATTATGATGTAGGTAACAGGGAACTCATGACAATCAAGTGGGCTTTTGAAGAGTGGCGTCATTTTTTGGAGGGAGCAGTTCATCCGACTATGATGATCACGGATCACAAGAACCTTTTATATTTAGAATCTGAGAAACATCTAACGCCTCGGCAGGCAAGATGAGCTTTGTTCTTTACCAGGTTTAACTTTTTTGCCACTTATAGGCCGGGGAACAAAAACATTAAGGCAGATGCCTTATCTCATTGTTTTCCTGGGGGAGGAAATAATTGTGAACCAGTGCCTATTCTAGTAAAAGGGGTGGTTATAGCGTCTAAGGGTTTAACGGTTTTCATCATTTATTCTTTCCATGTGGCAGGGGGTTAGTAATAATTTGAGGAAGATGGGGTCCAAATATAAGAGTGTGGCAAATCGGAGAAGTTTGGTGGGTCCGGACCTGTGTGTTAGTGACTTGGTGTGGTTGTCCACTAGGAAAATTAAGTTGAAGGTTCCATCTTGGAAACTGGGTCCCCAGGTTTATCGGTCCTTTTAAGATCATAGCTATCATCAATCCCATAGTATTTTGCCTTTCTTTGCCACCTATCTTTAGGATTAATAATATGTTTCATCAATCTCTCCTCAAAAAATATGTTGTGTCTTCGGTACCATCACTGCTACCACCATCTCCTGTCATTGTGGATGGAAACTTAGAATTTCAGATAGCAAAAATCATCTATTCTTGTTTAGTTTGTTAGTCGCTTCAGTATCTGGTACATCGGAGGGGATACGGTCCTGAATAGAGGATGTGGGTACCAGCATCTTATGTCCAGACATCCAGACTTATCCAGTCTTTTTACATGACACACCCCGAGAAACCCGCTCCTGTAGTTCCAGAGATCCCTCATAGAAGGGGGGTACTGTCATGGGGTTACCGCAAGAGAGAAGAGCCAGAAAACCAGAGCATCTGATTGATCCTACTCCAGCGCTGAAAAGAAGCTCTTCGGGCTCTTCTTTGGGCTTGGTCGAGGAACAAACACCTACACGAGAAGGTGGGTTTCCTTCAACTCTTTTACCCAGATCAACAAGGTTACCCTCTTGTCCCTTAGCCCTGCAGTGGAGATTATCACCAAGCTGGTAGCGGAAGATTTAAAAAAAAAAACTGTCCACACGGCGCCAATTTGATAAATTAATGTTTAAAGAAAGAGAAGCTATTGGTCAATTACAATCCCTTAAGGATGTTGTCTTTAAGGCAGCGTACAAGGAGGGAACATTGTGATCTGGCAGCAACATATGAGCAGGAGGCATTTTGCTAATTAACCCCTTTCTGACATCAGACGTAATATTTCGTCCATGTGACTGGGGCCAATTTGACTAAGGAGGGAATATTACGTCATCGCGATCACCCACACTCACGGGGGTGGGCGATCGCCGCCGGGTGTCAGCTGATTCTGACACCTATCGCCGGCAGAGTAGGGGAGAATGATGAGAGCCGTGTTCAGCATCCAGTGCCGGGGAACAGCACTTACTGTAAAGCTTCTTCCCTGGCGCTGATGCATGTCACCTGGATGACATCTATGTGTGTTATGCATATGCACGTGTGTGGGACATTTTGTGGCCCGTGCTGACATATAAAACGGACATGTCAGCATGTTTTGCCCATGGACACATGGTCTGTGAACACCCACTGACATGTGCACAGACCCATTCACTTGAATAGGCAAATAGCGCTCCTTTCCTCCCGAGTCTCTACGTATGGCTAAGTAGTATTGTACAGCCACATATCAGGAATTGCCACGTTCAGTAGAGATTGTGGGACAAATTGTGGTGCAATTTTTACCCACTTCTTGTGTGAAAATGTAAAATCTTTGGCTAAATAAAATTTTGGTGGTAAAAATGTTGTTTTGTCTTCACTGCCCAATAGTATAAAATTCTGTGACACACCCATGGTGTCAATATGATCACTGCAACCCTAGATGAATTCATTGAGAGGTGTAGTTCCTAATATGGGATCACTTATGGGGGGTTCTGCTGTTCTGGCACCTCAGGGGTTCTGCCAATGTGACATGGCACCCTCAAACCATTCCAGCAAAATCTAAACTCCAATTTGGTGCCTCTTCTCTTCTGAGATGTTTTGTTCAGTCATTCTACAGTCTTCTGAGTATGTGATAGTCATACTACAGTCTACTGGAAATGTGGTCAGACAATCCACAAGTAGCGTAAATGCTATGGTCAGTCAGTCCATAAGCTAGTGTAAACTTTTTGATCAGTCAGTCCACAATCCACTATAAAAGTGGTCTGTCCGTCCACATTCTAGGGTAAATGTTGAGTTCATTCACACCATAGTCTTCTGGTCTACTGGAAATGTGGTCAGAAATTTCATGATTGTCATGATTACGGGAGCTTAGTCTCCAGAAACGCCTTGAGATTCTTACCCATATGGTTCGTGCTGAAGTCTGTATCCTCCATGTTTAAGGTTTGTGAATAAAGAAAACTCTTTTTTATGGACTCGGTGAAGCTGGACATTCTTTTCTTTTTTGGACTTTATACTCTTGGACACAGCGGGTCCGTGCTCCAGAGGTTTGGTTCTTGCATCGCGGGTGAGCTGGTTTATATTCCTTCCCAGAAATTTCACACCTAGTATAAATGCTGTGGTCAGTCAGTCCTTAGACTAGTGTAAATGTTATAGTCAGTCAGTGCAAACTTTACTGGAACTGTGGTCAGGCACTCCAAATCTAGTGAAAATGATGCTGTCAGTACGTCTTTTAACAATTGCAAATGCTGTAGTCAGTCAGCACAAACTCTTCTGGCAATGTGGCCAGTCAGTCATCAAACTAATGTAAATGATTTGTTCCATTCATCCACAGACTAAAGTAAAGGTTTTGATCAGTCTGTCCAAGGTCTACTGTAAATGTGGCCATTCAATCCACACTCTAGTATAAATGCTGTAGTGAGTCAGTCCACAGCCTTGTATAAAAGCTGGTGATTCAGTCCATAGTCTTCTGGTCTACTGGAAATGTGGTCAGGAATTCCACACATAGCATAAATAATGTGCTCAGTCAGTCCTTAGACTACTGTAAATGCTTGGATAAGTCAGCCCATGAACTAGTGTTAAACTTTTTGTCTGTCAGTCCACATTCTGCTGTAAAATTGGCCAGTTAGTCCACAGTCTAGTGTGAATAATGTTGCCAGTGGGTCTACCATCTAGTTTAACTGCTGTGGTGAATCTACAGTCTAGTGTAAATTCTGTGTTCAGTTGGATCACAGTCTAGTGTAAATGTTGTTGTTAGTCAATCCACAGTCTGGAGGAAATGCTGTGGTCAGTCGGTCAACTGTTTAGTGTAAATGTTGTTGTTAGAGTCACAATAATCCCACAGGCAGAAGGCAGCTTAACCCCTTCATGACCTTGGGATTTTCCGTTTTTCCGTGTTTGTTTTTCGCTCCCCTCCTTCCCAGAGCCGTAACTTTGTTATTTTTCCGTCAATTTGGCCATGTGAGGGCTTATTTTTTGCGGGACGAGTTGTACTTTTGAACAACATCATTGGTTTTACCATGTCATGTACTAGAAAATGGGAAGAAATTCCAAGTGCGGTGAAATTGCAAAAAAAGTGCAATCCCACACTTGTTTTTTGCTTGGCTTTTTTGCTAGGTTCACTAAATGCTAAAACTGACCTGCCATTATGATTCTTCAGGTCAGTACAAGTTCATAGACACCTAAAATGACTAGGTTATTTTTTATCTAAGTGGTGAAAAAAAATTCCAAACTTGGCTAAAAAAAATAAAATAAAATTGCGCCATTTTCCGATACTCGTAGCGTCTCCATTTTTCATGATCTGGGGTTGGTTGAGGGCTTATTTTTTGCGTGCCTAGCTGGCGTTTTTAATGATACCATTTCGGTGCAGATACGTTCTTTTGATCGCCCATTATTGCATTTTAATTCAATGTCGCGGCGACCAAAAAAACGTAATTCTGGCGTTTCGATTTTTTTTTCGCTACGCTGTTGAGGGATCAGGTTAATGTTTTTTTTTATTGATAGATCGGGCGATTTTTTTTTTATTGATTTATTTTGAATGGGGCGAAGGGGGGGTGATTTAAACTTTTATATTTTTTTATTTGTTTCACATTTTTTTTAACTTTTTTTAAAAACTTTTGCCATGCTTCAATAGCCTCCATAGGAGGCTAGAAGCTGGCACAACGCGATCGCCTCTGCTACATAGCGGAAGCGGTAGTTAAATGCCGCTGTCTGCGTTTGACAGCGGCATTTAACTAGTTAATAGGCGCAGGTAGATCGCGATTTTGCCCGCGCCTATTACGGGCACATGTCAGCTGTTCAAAACAGCTGACATGTCCCGGCTTTGATGCGGGCTCACCGCCGGAGCCCGCATCAAAGCGGGGCTTCTGACCTCGGACGGGATAGTACGTCCGAGGTCAGAAAGGGGTTAACATTCGCTCATCCCTACTTACAACTTTGCAGCCTTTGCAAAGTAATTGTCCTCCCAATGAAGCCCTAGTTTCCCCTCTCATTGCACCCATAAAGTATAATACCAACATAAGTGCTCCACAAACACTGTATGAAACTCCCATAGTGCATTCCTCCACAGTACCCTCCACACACACAGTATGGTGACCCTACTGTACCCCCCCTCAACTCACCCAGCAAAGTATTGTGAACCCAATACAGTATGATCCCTCAACTATGAACCCCACACAGCTCTTCATGCACTAAATTAGGCTTACATACAGTATAATGGCCCCACACCTCTCCACACTGTATGCTTCCAAAAGCCCTCCAAGCAGTATGATGAACCCAACACAAACCTTCCCATTGTATAAATGCACACTCCATAGTCCTCCATATAGTATAATGAGGCCACAAAGCCCTCAATATCGTATAATGCATCCCTTTGGCGCCTACACATAGTATAATGCACCCCATAATTCTCCATATAGTATAATGCACCCTTATATCCCTCAATGTAGTGTAATGCACTCCCCATAGTCCTTGATATAGCATTTCCATTTCCCCTTACTTTCTATTTGATAATTCATCTTCCAATGGATCGGATGATGATCCAGTTCTTCCAAAACTTCACTTTTTGCTTAAACTTTTCAGGATTTTCCCTCTAGAGGCCTAGCTTCAGTAATAACAAACATGGTATTCGGTGTCTTCACAGTTCTCCTTTTCTGACAGAATTTCGTAATCCTTATGCCTTTTTCTTAACTATTTATTTTCCCCAAGGTACTCGTCAATCTTTCCCTTGTTCATTGTGTGACCTGCTATTGTGACCCATTTCTTATTCCCTATGGTCCTCCATCTGGAATACAGGCAAGCAATTTTATCCCTATATACGAGTCAATGAAATGCTAAGGCATTTGTTGAAATTGGGAGTTACCCACACTGCAACTTCTCTATACTCTCCCTCCATAGTGCCTACAGAGTGTTCATAGTTCCAAGCTCGTCCTTTGCTGTCCTGTAGCATCTTTAAACCATAACTGTTAAGATTTATTCATATCTCGCTATTACTATTGACTCCGTTGATGCTGCAGTTTTGCTGGGCGATAGCACTGCTCATAAATAGCCTACTAGCCCTATTGATTGCTACCTGACAATTCTGCCCATGGCCATCAGAGGCACTGCAACAAATTATCAACAAGTGAGACAGTGAAACAGTGCATGTGTTATAAACATGTGAGCCATTTGTGCCTAAAAAGGTGACATTGACTATTTCCACTCATGTCATTGTGAAATGAGATGCCAATGCTAAAATTATATGGGCTGCTTGCCCCTAAGCCTCCCTAGCTCGCTATATGAGACATTGTATTTGCTGTTGAGTTGTAATTTTGAATTTCACCTTTTGTTTTTCTGTATAATGTATTGAAAAACAGGAAAAGGTAAAAGGGACTGTCACAACTCTGTTGTTGGGTGTCCTGGGACCAGGGGCTCCTTCCCTGTTCCTAGCTAAGCCTGTTCCCTGGATTACTTCAGATGGTGAAGATACCAGGCCCACTTACCTTGCCTTAGCTCCTGAATCCGCCCTCAGTCTTTACCCTTCCTTCACCCAGGGAAGTGTGGAGTAGTAGTGTACTGTAGTACACCAACGAGACAAACAAGGTAATAAGAACAGGGATAAAGGAAAATACCAAATATATTCACAGATAACACAGGAATGCACCGGGGAGTGGAGAATGGGGTTAAACCAAAGTAGGAGAAGAAAGGGAATTATCACACACTCAGAACCTAGAGATAAATCCACCAAATGCCTTATCCAATAATAACCAACATTAACCTCAAGCCATGCAGCATAAGCTAACTCTGAAAATAAGTGGTAGCCAGGGCCCAGATTATATAGGAGATGGGAGTGGCTAACAGTGCACAGTTGAGAGCCTTAACTTAGGAAAGCTACCAGAAGCTCCCAACTGAGCAGACTAACCCCTGCACTGCTAAAATAAATTTACACTGTTTAATATGAAGGTGAAGTGCTTCTAATCAATGCAGTAGTAGGAGAAATCAGATGCTGCAGTCTTCTGACTCCTGTCATGGTAAACTCGTGACAGGGACCTAGCAGAATTAAAAAATATTGTATTGTCTTCCCATTTTGTGAAACCTGTAACGTTTTATTTTTTAATTGATTGAGCTGTGTGTTTATTTGCATTGAAAGCTGTAGTTTTCATTGATACCATTTGTTGTGTAAATTCTATACTTTTATTGCTTTGAATTAAATTTTTGGGAGGAGGTGTTACGACCAAAAAATAGCAATTCTGGCATTTTAATTTTTCTTTTGCTTTTCAGTGTTTACCATACATCTTAAATATTTTTATATTTTAATAGATAGGGTATTTGTGTCAGGTGTATTTACACACACAGCTCTGCAGTGAGATCAGGAGAGAATAGAGCAGCCTTTAGACATCACACTGGTAAGAGTGGTAACCATTACACATCACACTGGTAACCTGTCATGACTCAGTTGTCGGGTGACCATGGACCAGGGGCTGCTTTCCTGTCCCTAACGGTAGAGGCGCCCTAGCTCGACCTATTCCCCGGGTTACTTTTGAAGGTAAAGCTGCCGGGGCCACGAACCTGGCCTTATGTCCTGTATCTGCTCTCTGTTTGTATCCTTCCCCAACCCAGGGAAGAGGGGAGCAGCCGTGCACCGCAGTACACCAACCAGATGAACAAGGCAACACAAACAGGGGTAACTGAAAATACTAAGCATATAAATATTCACTCACATAAAACAGAGGGAGTGAAGGATGGGGAAAAACCAAAGCAGGAGAAGGAAATGGAATTATCACACTTACAAACCCAGGCAAAAGTCACTGATAAATCCACAAAACTCCTCATATAACCACCAAACTATCCTCCCAGCCATGCAGCATAAGCTAACTCTGACAATATGTTTCAGTCAGGACCCAGATTATATAGGGGATAGGAGTGGCTAACCATGCTCAGCTGAAAGCCTAGACTCCCAGAGCTCCCAACATAGCCGATTAACCACTGTACTGCCAAAATAAATTAACACTGTTTAAAAAGAAGGTGAAGAGCCTCTCTCTCAGCCCCACTTAATGCATCCTGTCCGTGTTCACCCATGAATTGCAGTTTCTTTAAAATACGTTTGCCTGAAAAAAGATGGAGGTCTTTTAGTGCTACAAAATAATCAAAGGCATTAGTTGAAGAAAATGTTAGGCCTCTATTTAATACATTCAATTGAACTGTAGAGAGGGCATGATCAGATAGATTAATTACCTGTAGCCGCCCTTGGGACCTGGTATCCGGCTGTATACCCACAAGCCCTTTCTTAGCATTTTGTCTCGTGTTTATTTTCTTGTTAGATTGAGTTCCCTCACTCTCTGTTTCAGGGCAGTCCTTTTTACCAGTATGATGATCTTCAAAAGATGTGGTGGATCAAATGGATGTTGAACGAGATCGTGAGAATGATCCGTTCCTATAAAAAGGATGTGATCGCTCATTCAGGTTTCTCCATTTATATGTCCTATTGGACTGTTTATCATTTATATTTTGTTGGAATTTTTTGCCTTTGTTTGCTGGATTTCCTCAGCCCATTTTTGCACCTACACATCTATATCATTATTAAATTTCTTTAGTGCTTCTCCTGATATTTCACTCTTGATGGTTGTTTGAAGAATTTATATTTCAATTTTCATTTCCTTGAGTGAGTTAGAGTTCATCTCTTTAAGAAGTGTCATAAACCCACTTGAGCATTTATTGGCACATTCCTCCCACCTATCCCAAAATTTAGTATCACCAATGGGAGGAATGGAAATACCTGCACCCTTAACCCCCTGGGGATTAACCCCTTCTGAAGATATTTATCTAAAAATGTGTGATTTCACCAGACTCGAGTCATTTTTTCTCTAAAGTTACTTAAATTTCACAACTGTTTCTTGCAGCCTCTTATTATTTCCTTGCATGCTTAAATCACTGGTGTCCTTAAACACATCATCTATTTGCGAGAGTCATGCGCCGTCACGTGCTCTAAAGTCCATATTAATGCTGGGAAAGACGGAAAAACACAGAAACAATAGTCATTAATTAAAAGCCCTGTCTCATGATAGCTAGTAAGCAAAAGAACAAGCCACACACTTTGCTACATCTATAGCTAAGTAGTTTAACCCCTTTCCTACATCGGGCGAAATAGAACGAAGATGTCGAAGTCCCCCCCTGTAATGTGGGCTCCGGCGGTAAGCCCACATCTTCCCGGGGACATGTCAGCTGTTTTGAACAGCTAGAGGTGATCGAAAGGATATTCACGCTATCAGATTCATAATGGGATATTTAGAACAATGTTCCTTGATAAAATATATACTAAACAAAAAAAAAGAAACAAAAACATAGTTAAAATAAAATATTAAAACCATGATCATTAATCCAGAGATGAACGGTACTTATAAGAAGGAGGAGATGCTGAGTTGCTCATTTAATCCCGTAGGTGCCATTGTATCTAAGGTCACAATCCACCTACATTCTTTTTGCGTAAGTATGCGTGAGTGTAATAATTATATGGGTACTACGGAATCTAATAGCATGGGATAAAGCCAGTCCGAGAACAAAGTTGCAGCAAAGAATGTTTTCTCCTTCGCCACATTGAGGGACACAGGACCATGGGTGTTATGCTGCTGTCACTAGGAGGCTGACACTAAGTTGAGACAAAAAAGAGTTAGCTCCTCCCCTGCAGTATACACCCTCGTGCTGGCTTCCAGATATCCAGTTCAAGCTTAGTGTCTGTAGGAGGCACACTGGATTTCAAACCTTTTATTCCGGACGAAGGGGGCGATGGATTCTTTCATGTTCCGATCTCCCCCGAACCAACAACAGGCGAGCACGGGAATTTTTACCTCTCCATACCCTCTCCTGCGACGTGGGAAGCCACTGCCTGAGCTGATTTTAGGGGCGACGGGTCCCTTCAAGGGCACCGATCTCCCCCTCCCTTATCAGACGAGCACTGGAGTGTCACCTCCAGTATCCTCTTCTGCAGCCAGGCCTATTGCCGGACATTCAGCCCTGCCCACCAGGTCTCACCCTGGGCTGTTCAGAGGCACCCTGCATCGTGGCGTCCGTGCAGCCCCCACTGCATCACCACTGAGAAAGCGGATGATGGAAGGAGGCGGACGGTTCCTTTCCACCCCCCTTTTTTATGGGGATGGTGGATAGAGGCTTCCCCCAACCCTGCACCGTCCTGATCACCCTGGGCACAGCTCACCTGCAGCAAGCTTCTCTGCGTTCCCCTTCTATTCGGGGTAAGTGCCATAATGTGGGGGGGGGGGGGGTCGGTCGTCCCAGTGGATCCGGAGAGCTCCTTTACTTTTCTCAGGGTCTCCCCTAGGGGCCGGCGCTCCACGGCCGCGCGCCGGGCCGAAGCCGCAAATTTAGCCCCCGGCTTCGGCCTAGCACAGGCCGGATTCCGATATGCTCCGCCCCCGTTTTCGCGTCATTCTGCGGCTCCACCCCCCAGTCCTGGCGCTTCTCGCTCTGTGCGAGATTACCCTCCCAACCCATGGCGGCCATCTTCTTCCTCTCTGCACGCCGCAGCTCCTCCACGTGCAGCGCTCTGACCGCCGGCTGTCGCTCCTCCTGCACCGCCGCTGCTTCTCTCCCTCTCTCTGCAGGACACAGGACCACGGGTAAGGAGACTACGTTAGATTCTCCCTTGCAGCGTCGCCCTCGCTTCCATAGCCCTATCTCTTACATTAGGATACACCATGTCCCAGTCAAGGACCAAAAGGATCACAAAGGTGCATACTACCTTTTTTACTGGGTGTACCACCTGCCAGGCTCCACTTCCTTGGCCTCAGAGTTCTCCCCTCTGCTCAGCCTGCGATGCCCCAGGTACCCAGGAGCCCTCCGCCGCCACCGACCCCAGTGTATCTAGTCCCCCTGAGTGGGTTGCGTCACTGTCGCAGTCCGTGGATTCGCTAGCCAAAGCGATTAAATCCCTTCAGGGCCCCTCTGGGGAGCGGGGCTCTCTTTTTCCCAGGTTAAGAGATCCCTCCGTAACAGGGGAATTGTCGGCCAGCAGGGGCCGCTCTCACCGGAAGGAGGCACGGTCATCCAGAAAACGAATCCGTACTACCTCCCCTGAGCACTCACCACGCCAGTCAGCCTCTGGTAGCTCCACTTCTCGCTCACCCTCTCTAGGGGCCCGTAGCGATCACGACTCTGAATATGAGTCTGATGCATCCTTAGACCCGGATGCTCCGGAGTTTAGGTCTACTGTCGACTCCCTCATCGAGGCAGTCAATCATGCACTAAAAGTGGACGATGACTCTAATCCTGCTCCGGACCATTCCGTTTCCTTTACGAGAAGCAAGCATTCCCATAAGACGTTCGCCTCTCACCCAGATTTCCTGGATATAGTCAGGCGACACAGGGAGCGTCCGGATAAGCGTTTTACAGGCAAAAAGGCCCTGGAATTGAAGTATCCCTTTTCCACAGATCTTGTTAAAGATTGGATGGAATCTCCACTAGTAGATCCTCCGGTTTCGCGCTTGGCATCCAAAACTCTCTTATCCGTTCCTGATGGCGCTTCTATTAAGAATCCCATGGAACGCCAGTTAGATCCTCTAGCTCGCTCAGTGTACGAAGCCTCAGGTTCCTCTCTATCTCCCTCCTTTGCTGCGGCTTGGGTTGCCAAGGCAATGGTTTGCTGGGCAGATGTCCTCGAGAAATCCATTCAGGAACAGGAGCTCCCGTCTGAAGTGGCGGACCTAGCCAAACAAATTGCCATGGCTGGAGATTATGTGATGTATGCGTCCCTCGACGCAGCGGACTGTGCAGCAACTGCGGCTTCGAATGCCATCACCATTAGGAGAGCTATCTGGCTCAGAGAGTGGCGTGCAGATTCCTCCTCAAAAAAGTCTCTGATTTCCCTTCCTTTTCCGAGCGGGCGTCTTTTTGGAGAAAAGCTAGATCAGCTTATTTCCGACGCTACAGGAGGAAAGAGCAAGTTCCTCCCGCAACACAGGCCCAAAGCTGCTTTTCAGTGTCAACAGTATTTTCGCTTTCGGCCCTTTCGCAGTAGCCCATTCTGGTCCAATTCTGCCACCTCATCCAGATCAGAACGACCCGCACGCACAGACAGAGACTCTCGACCTTCTTTCAGGCCGAATCAGTCCTGGCGAGGAAAGCCTAGGCAACCCAGAACCAGAGGGTCCAGGCCTGCCAGATTCCCTTCACAATGACTCGGGGACTTTTCCAGTCGACACCTCCAAAGTAGGCGGACGTCTGCTTCTTTTTCAGCAAGTCTGGCTCTCCGTCGTCCATGACGAATGGGTCAGGGATCTGGTGTCGTCTGGCTACAAAATAGAATTCTCCGCCTCCCCTCCAGCACGGTTTTTTCCCTCTCGTCTCCCAAGTTCGGGAGCTCAGTCTCGCGCCCTTCACTGCGCCATCGAATCCCTCCGCGGGGTCATCGTTCCGGTGCCGGAACACGAGAGATTCGGAGGTTTCTACTCGAACCTCTTCGTCGTGCCAAAAAAGAAAGGGAAGGTACGTCCCATTTTGGACCTGAAGCTACTAAACAAGTACGTAAAAGTACGGCACTTCAGAATGGAATCTCTCCAATCGGTCATCTTCTCGATGGAGAGAGGGGAGTTCCTAGCATCGATAGACATCAAAGATGCTTACCTTCATATCCCAATCTTCCCGCCACATCAAAGGTTTCTCCATTTCGCCATCTTGGAGGACCACTTTCAATTCACAGCCTTGCCCTTCGGTCTTGCCACGGCGCCCAGGGTATGTACAAATGTCATGGCGGCTGTCATGGCCATTCTTCACTCTCGAGGAGTGGTTGTGTTGCCATACTTAGACGACCTCCTCATAAAAGGTCCGTCTTATTAAGCCTGCGAAGCAAGCGTCCGCATTACGTTGGATTCTCTTTCGTGCCTGGGCTGGTTAATCAACTCGGACAAGTCCTCTCCCATTCCTGCCCAACGGATCTCATTCCTAGGCATGATCCTGGACACATCAAAGGGGCTGGTCTTGCTTCCCCGGTCCAAGGCCCAAGAGCTTCAACAGGGAACTCGGACGCTCTGTCACCCTTGTCCATGGTCCATCCGGTTTGCCATGAAGATCCTCGGAAAAATGGTGGCCGCAATAGGAGCTGTTCCCTTCGCTCAACTCCATCTCTGCCCCTCACAACAGGCTCTACTGGACATCTGGGACAGGAGTCCCTTATCCCTCGATCGGCCATGCCCTTTGTCCCCACGAATCAGGCAAGCCCTCACATGGTGGACTCTGGGTTCGTCTATACTCCAGGGGAACTCTTTTCTCCTGATCCGTTGGCTGGTGGTAACTACCGACGCCAGTCTCCTCGGTTGGGGAGTGGTATTCCTACACCACTCTGCCCAGGGGCGTTGGACGATTCGGGTATCGAGGCTCCCTATAAACATCCTGGAAATTCGAGCGATCAGACTCGCCCTGAGACGCTTTCACCCCCTGCTTGCGGGTCACACAATTCGAGTTCAATCGGACAACATCACGGCCGTGGCGTATATACACCATCAAGGGGGTACCCGCAGCAGGGCGGCGATGCAGGAAGTCTCCCACATTCTTCGTTGGGCCGAGGCCAACCACTCTACCATTTCCGCGGTGCACATCCCGGGTGTCGAGAACTGGGCGGCGGATTTTCTCAGCCGTCAGGGTCTTGCCTCGTGAGAGTGGGAACTCCATCCAGACGTTTTCCGGCAAATCTGCCTTCGCTGGGGAACCCCGGACGTGGACCTGATGGCGTCCAGACTGAACGCCAAAGTTCACAACTTCATAGCACGTTCTCGGGATCCCCAGGCCATCGGGGTGGACGCACTGATATCTCCGTGGCATCGGTTCCAACTCCCATACGTGTTCCCTCCGCTTCCCTTACTGCCGAAGGTGATCCAAAAAATCAAGACGGAGGGGGTTCAGGTCATCCTTGTTGACCCAGATTGGCCTCGTCGCGCATGGTACGCGGAGCTCGTTCAGCTCGTATCCGACGTTCCCTGGCGGTTACCAGACCGCCCAGATCTGCTTCGCCAAGGGACGATCTTCCACCAGAGCTCAGGGGCCCTACGTTTAATGGCGTGGCTGTTGAAACCTGGATTCTAACCCAAGCTGGTTTCTCTCAGCAGGTCATTCCCACCATGATAAGAGCTCGCAAAGCGTCTTCCGCTTGCATCTATCACCGCACCTGGAAGACCTTCTTCGCATGGTGCAGGCTCCGAGGTCGCCCTCCGCTCATTTACTCAATCTCTTCCATTTTGGATTTCCTACAGTCCGGCTTGGATTCCGGCCTGGCGCTGAGTTCCCTCAAGGGTCAGATCTTAGCTTTATCCGTTTTGTTTCAACAAAATATCGCTGCCAACCTGCAAGTCAGGACCTTCATTCAGGGGGTCTCCCATGTGGTACCCCCCTACAGGATGCCGTTAGAGACCTGGGATCTCAATTTGGTTCTGAGCGTTCTTCAGGAACCTCCATTTGAACCTCTGCAGGACTTCCCGCTAACGGTCCTCTCCTGGAAAGTTGCCTTCCTTGTAGCAGTGACATCTATCAGACGGGTCTCAGAATTGGCCGCTTTATCCTGCCGGGCGCCTTTCCTTGCCTTCCACCAAGATAAGGTGGTTCTATGCCCATCTCCGGCTTTTCTCCCTAAGGTCGTCTCATCTTTTCACCTTAATGAGGAAATCATTCTTCCCTCCTTCTGCCCACAGCCAAAATACAGGGTCGAAAAGGCCCTTCATACCCTGGATGTGGTACGGGCCCTTAGGAGGTACATTTCCAGAACTGCTCATTTCCGCAAATCGGACTCCCTCTTTGTTCTCCCGGAGGGTCACAGAAAGGGTTTAGCTGCATCTAAGGCCACGATAGCCAGATGGATTCGGTCTGCTATCCAAGAATCCTATCGGGTCAGGGGCAGACCTATCCCAGCGGGGATTAGAGCACACTCCACTCGGTCAGTGGGTGCTTCCTGGGCCATCCGGCACCAGGCAACGGCAGAGCAGGTTTGCAAGGCCGCAACGTGGTCCAGCCTGCATACTTTCTCAAAGCACTACAATGTTCACATTCAATCTTCTGCGGATGCGGCCCTTGGCAGACGTATTCTGCAAGTGGGCGTCACGCATTTATAGTCAGTTGGTACACAGAGTTTATTTGGTTGTATTGTTTCCCACCCAGGGACTACTTTGGAACGTCCCATGGTCCTGTGTCCCCCAATGTGGCGAAGGAGAAACAGGGATTTTTGTATGTGCTCACCGTAAAATCCTTTTCTCCGAGCCACTCATTGGGGGACACAGCACCCACCCTGTTAGCCTTATGGCTTGTTACCATTTTGGTTCCTGACTTTCTTTGACATGTTATACTCTAATGTTAGCTATTGTACTGTTATTAATCTCCTACTGCTTTTGCACTGAACTGGATATCTGGAAGCCAGCATGAGGGTGTATACTGCAGGGGAGGAGCCAACTCTTTTTTGTCTCAACTTAGTGTCAGCCTCCTAGTGACAGCAGCATAACACCCATGGTCCTGTGTCCCCCAATGAGTGGCTCGGAGAGAAGGATTTTACGGTAAGTACACACAAAAATCCCTGTTTTACTTGAAACAGAAATGTAAACAGAATTGACACAGATATTTCTGCAATTGTAACGAGGACTTCAGCTCTATATAGTAAATAGCAAACGGAGCATAATGCAGATATTCCTGCAGTAGTAACAAGGTCCTCAGCACAATAAAGTAAATCACAGCAGACTTAGAGGCGAACAGATATTTAAACAAGGAAGTCCAATAAGGTTAGAGTGCGAATGCACACAGTACTTAAAATGAGGAAGTCCAGCAAAACTTGATCACACATGTGCCAGTACTTGTTTGTAAGAGTCCAATAATTCACAGATGATGCATTGTGTGAATGCAGTCCTGGGAAAGAGATGACAAGGGGAAAAGAGGGAGAGTGCTATCTAAGCGCAGCTCATTGCAGAAGTTCCAGAGGCGAGAGGTAGCTGAATGAAGAAAGGCAGACCACCAAGTAGTGAGCAGAAGCAGGGAGTTCACCAGCAAACCGGCAGAAGCTCAGGAGCCAGCAGCACAAAATTCCCAGGCACCTTAGAACACATGACCCAGACTTAAATAATCAGGACAGACAGGAAGTGCCATGACAGGGCAAGATCCAAGACTCCATCTTGGATCAGGGCGAACAGGCACCAGGAAAGTCCAGAATCCTTACAGTGACCTATCACCACCTTGAATTCCCATATGTACACAATCAATGCCCCATATTTTGAAATCCCCTGAGTTACATTTATGTTTTAATTTAAAGAGTCTGGGTATTGTTTTCAAAGAATCCACGTCATCCACGTCACGGGTGGCCTCAATATCCCTTACGTGTTCACGGGTTCTCACACACAACTCACGTGATGTTAACCCAATGTAAATTAGGTTACAACTGCATATAGCATGTGTGGTAGTACATGTGATATAATCCCTAATATCAAAGGTCTTGAGGCCATCCGATGACACGAAGTACCTGGATCATTTATGATTTTTACAAGCCAGGCAGTTGCCACATGGAAAGAATCCTTTCCTTTTACCCTTACTCTTAAAAAAAGAGGGAGATTTTGAAACATAATGACTAGATACCAAAGTGTCTTTCAAATTTCTGCCTCTGCGTGCCGTCATTAAAATGTATATATGTATACTCAATGTATATTGAGAAAGGCTCATTTAGAGCCGAAACGTCAGACAGACATGTGGGTGTAATTAAACACTGGACGATGAACTAAGAAACAATGGAGTGCTGCCTGGTTTTTGCTTGAATCTATGGACTTTGGATAGCCGGTGGACGGGCTTCCTGAAGGCTTTGCACCCAGAAGATAAGTTTAAAAGTGTTGTGCTGTTCCCTTTTTTGTACGATTATATATATATATATATATATATATATATATATATATATATATATATATACTCATTTTTTTATTTGAAAATTTGTACTAGGTTTTGAGGAATGTAACTCCGGTACAGGAAGGTGCTTCATTACATTGTATGTATGTATTTCATTGTGCATTGTATTTATTGTATCCATTACGTAATGTTCCACATTCTAGGTTGACCAGTTAAGGTTGGATAGGTGATGGGTGATGTTTTAGGGCTATGTACACAGGAGCCATTGTATACCACTGAAACTGGTTGGTTGTTATATCGGGTAGTGATGTATGTATGTATGTATGGTAGTCTTGAATGTATCTGTACTACTGGTCAGCATAAGTAGAAATGTACACGGGATTTTTCAGATTTTGGCATTTCATGATGAAGCCATCATTGCCAAGAACTCTAACTACAGGGTAGTTTATACTTTTCTTTTTAATAATTCTTATATTCACCATGTTGAATCAATCATCATTCAATAAAGCTATGATCAGACAGACTTCCAATTAAGAAGCTGTGTGTAGTATAGTGTTATTATTATTGGGGGGTGACCAGGTGGGTTTTTATTAACTCCTTAAATATCAGCCCTTATAATTTCTTGTGCATCCTCCACCATTGTGACACTTTATGTAATCATCCAATGTCCTTTCCAGCATCCTATGCTTGTCATCACTGATGATGTCATAGATAGTTGATGTCACAATCACTTAGAACTTTCAGCTCTATTTTCCATTCACTTGTGCAGTTGGTGCGATTGCGGTGAAGCATGAAGATGTGGAAGAGGTGTCTCTGGACAGGTAATTACTATAATTAATTAGAATTATCAGAAGACATGCTAATTATAGGACCACAAGTTAAACTAATGTAATTAAGGACTTATATCCCCAAATATAAAAGGACCTTGGATCAAATTGCATCCAAATATCATCATTAATTTTCTAGCATAGGATAGGGGATGACTTTCTGATTGGTGGAGATCCAACCCCGAGGACCCTCACTGATCTCAAGAAAGCAGGTTGGAGGTGCAGCATATAAACCTCAGCTCCAATCATTCTCTATTGAACTGCCTGAGATATCGCTGTATCCGGTCACATAGAGAATGACTCAGTCTGCAGAGTGGTTTATTTGTTGTAGACATGTGTCATACATGGCTTTATTCTGTGTGCTTCAGCTCCTCTAGCACCTCCTGCTCTTCCTGGAATTATGGTGGTTACACAAGACCCTATTACAACCAGTCACATATTTTACCAGTGACAATAACATTAAAGCTAAAATCTGAATGTTTGCTTTGATGAGCAATATTTCTGCAAAAAATACTGCCACACCTTACGATGAAGGGGACAAATTTAGCTTTTTTAAACATTTTTAAAAATTGATAAATCTTTTTTTATTTAATAAAAATGTGCTTTTAAATCAGATACATGTTTCTCTACTTCAAACTGAAATTTAGAGATGTACAGAACATTTGTAAATTGCTGGTAAGGAAGCAGCAGGCTGTATGCGTCCACAGGACAACATCGTCCCCAGGTTCCTTTGCTTCTCTTCTTTTATCATGTCATAAAGGCTTAATATCATAATGTTAGAACTCGGTGCTGTGGGGGTACAGGTCAGGCCGTTGTCATCACAGGGGTGCACACAAGCAGCAGGGGAGAAAGAGGACTGGAGAACACAGGAGAGGTAAGGAAATCCGAATTATTGAGCAGAAAAGATTTTTGTTCAGGTCTCCATGTTCTGTAAAAGCTTTCTAGTATTATACTGTATACAGTAAGATGGAAGTGGGGGTCATTTGTCATATTTCTTATATGTAATCCCTAACTACAAGACTGGGGTTTTAGCAGCAGATACGATAGGGGGGGGGACATTTCTCTGTTACATATTAGCCTTCATATTGATAATAACATAAGTAATATTTAGCAGGACAAAAGCATGATCAATGAGAAAAAAGTGTTGGCTGATAACAGGCAATTATTTTCCCTGTATGTGGGCATAATTTTTGCAGAATGGAACAAGCTTTATATTGGCGTAATATGATGTGATATGAAGCAGGAAACATAATCGGCTTAGAAGGAGTAATTAACTTTTGTGACAATTCATGATGGTTGAGGTCTTCCAATATAAGTTGTACTTGACATGTCAACGTCAGTATTGTAAACTTGGATATTTATGACGTTAGAGCTTTTGAGACTAATATCCTAAGAAAAATACACTTGTCTTTTATCAATGTTGGAATCTAATATTCCCAACATGAATGAGCTGAAATTGTAACCAATATTTCCTTTGGTGTGAACTGTACATGCTGCATGTGGCTAAGAAAGATTACTAGAGCAAAGGGTATCATACCCTTTACTCCGATATGGCATTATTCCCTTTCACTGGAGTTAGTGAAATTGGGAGAATT
The DNA here is from genome assembly GCF_051348905.1 of Ranitomeya variabilis. Lineage (NCBI taxonomy): Eukaryota > Metazoa > Chordata > Amphibia > Anura > Dendrobatidae > Ranitomeya > Ranitomeya variabilis. Next base: position 354,302,582 of record NC_135237.1, on the reverse strand, counting down.
TAAAACCTGGAGAAATAATTTGATTGATGTTATAAAACAGGGAAAACTGATTCCTTTTTCAGATTTACATTTAAATTCAATCTAACGGATGAATACCTGACCACATTTCAAGTAGACCAGAAAACTACTATCAAATGACTGACTACAGGATTCAGAATAAACTGACCACAATCCTTATACCTGAAATACCGTATATACTCGAGTATAAGCCGACCCGAGTATAAGCCGACCCCCCCTAATTTTGCCACAAAAAACTGGGAAAACTTAATGACTCGAGTATAAGCCTAGGGTGGGAAATGCAGCAGCTTCCGGTAAATGTCAAATATAAAAATAGATACCAATAAAAGTAAAATTAATTGAGACATCAGAAGGTTAAGTGTCTTTGAATATCCATATTGAATCAGGAGCCCCATATAATGCTCCATACAGTTCATGATGGGCCCCATAAGATGCTCCATATTAAAGTATGCCCCATATAATGCTGCACAAATGTTGATTATGCCCCCATAAGATGCTCTATAAAGATATTTGCCCCATATAGTGCTGCACAAACGTTATGGCCCTATAAGATGCTCCATACACACACTTGCCCCATATACTGTAGTGCCCTACAAACGTTAATTATGGCCCCATACAGACACTTGCCCCATATAGTGTTGCACAAACGTTATGGCCCCATATAGTGCTGCAGAAACGTTATGGCCCCATATAGTGCTGCAGAAACATTATGGCCCTATATAGTGCTGCAGAAACGTTATAGCCCCCATATAGTGCTGCTCAAACATTATGGCCCCCATATAGTGCTGCTCAAACATTATGGCCCCATATAGTGCTGCAGAAACATTATGGCCCCATATAGTGCTGCAGAAACATTATGGCCCCATATAGTGCTGCAGAAACGTTATGGCCCCATAGATGCTCCATACAAACACTTGCCCCATATAGTGCTGTACAAACATTATGGCCCCATATAGTGCTGCACAAACATTATGGCCCCATATAGTGCTGCACAAACATTATGGGCCCATATAGTGCTGCAGAAACATTATGGCCCCATATAGTGCTGCACAAACATTATGGACCCATAGATGCTCGATACAGACACTTGCCCCATTTGCTGCGATAAAAAAAAAAATCACATGCTCACCTCTCCGTCGCTCAGGCCCCCGGCACTTCCAATAGTCACCTGCTCCTTGTTCCGGGCGCCGATCTGTCTCCAGCACTGACGTTCAGCAGAGGGCGCGCACTAACCACGTCACCGTGCCCTCTGCTGAACGTCAGTGCTAGAGACAGATCGGCGCCCGGAACGAGGAGCAGGTGACTATCGTGCAGCGCAGCGCTCCCCTCCCCGTATACTCACCTGGTCCTGCTGCTGTGTAGTCCCCACTTCCCCGACGCCACAGCGCTTCATCTGTACTGAGCAGGAACAGGAAGAAGCTGAAGCTGCTGCTGCCGGCGCCGGGGAAGCAGGGACCTGCGGGGACCGCGCCTGGACTAAGTGAGTATTTTTAGACAGCCCCCGCTCCCCCTCCCCTGCCGACCCCCGGGTATGACTCGAGTATAAGCCAAGAGGGGCAATTTCAGCCCAAAAAAGTGGGCTGAAAATCTCGGCTTATACTCGAGTATATACGGTAAGTAATTTTTTTCCTAGTGTGTTATATTTTTCTTTGTGTATAGCATATAGCAGGAACATATTATCACACCTTTGACTATTTACAGGTGACTGACGCCCAGTGAGATGGTGGAACGTGAAACTTTTCCTTGTGGATTTCAAGTAGAGAATTAGAACAATCTCCTAACAGGTAATTAATATTCATATTAATTACTGATAATTGTAGGTTTAGACATAAGTTCTAGGCCTGCCGGGGTGTAATAACACCTTCCTGGTACATGGGAATATATTGTTTGTGTTTTTCACATGTATATCTTCTATACACAACTCCTAGTATAACACAACCATATTTCAGGTAGAGATGTAAGGAACATTTCTTCTCCTTATTCTCTGTCTTCTAAAATAAGAAAACGTTCTTATGTTTCATAGAATAGGCTTCTTATCAGCGGTGTAACATTCAATGCCTCGATTACAAGAGACTGATCTCATCATTTACGCTAGGCTGTGGAGCTACTGACCACAGCTTTTCCACTAGACTATGGACAGACTAACATCATTTACTCTAGACTGTTGACCGACTGACCACAGCATTTCCTCTAGGCTTTGGATCAGCTAACAACAACATTTACACCAGACTGTGAACTAACTGAACAAAGAATTTACACTAGACTGTGGACTGATGGACCACAGCATTTAAACTAGATAGTAGACCCAATGACGACATCGTTTACACCTGACTGTGGACTGACTGGCCACATTTACATCAGACTGTGGACTGACGGACAAAAAGTTTTACACTAGTCCATGGGCTAACTGATCCAATCATTTACAGTAGTCTAAGGACTGATTGAGCACAGCAATTATGCTAGGTGTGGAATTCATGACTACATTTCCAGTAGACTAAAAGACTATGGACTGAATGGCCATAACATTTACATTAGACTGTGGACTGACAGACCACTTTTACAGTGGACTGTGGACTGGCGGACCAAATGTTTTACGCTAGTTTATGGACTGATTTGCCATAGCATTTAGCTAGGTGTTAAATTCCTGACCACATTTGCAGTAGACCAAAACACTATGTGTGATGCGAGTCAATATAGTAAATGTTAGCCCCAGAAGTGGAGAGAAAGACTACAATAACAGTAAAAAATAATATACACCACTTACTGAATAAGTAAAAGGAGGTCAAACAATCCGAGGTGAGGTCCAGGAAATGGCGCAGTACAGCAAAGAGAAATCAGAGACTAAATCCAATTTACTAGCTGAGTTCAGAAAAACCAGAAAGACAAGACAGTTTACAGGGAGCAGGCACAAGAGAAGTCAGGTCACAAGCAAAGAGTCTAAGTTCGGGAAGGGAATAAATTCAGGCTGGGTCAGGCACAGATCACAGAGAGATCAGTCTTATACAGGCAGCAGCAAGTGTACAATTGACACTGGATGGAGGAGCCAGCAGGCTTAAGTAGAGGACTACTCAAGGAAAGTGAACACAGATGATTGCAGCACAGACTCAGCATGGATCAGTCTTACACAGTCAACAGCAAGTGTACGATTGACACTGGATGGAGGAGCCAGCATGCTTAAGTAGAGGACTAATCAAGGAAAGTAGTGAGGGAGACAGAGCAGGGGGAATAAACTCCTTCAACAATGACTTGTGGAACACATTAGGAATACGGAAAGACCGAGGGAGTTTTAGCGGAAGGCAACTGGATTGACCACCTCTAGAATTTCATACGGACCAATGAATCTAGGACCCAACTTCAGCGAGGGCATCTTCAATGTAATATTCTTAGGGGATAACCATACATTAACTCCCACTTTGAAGGTGGCCCCTGACGAGCGCCTCGTATTGGCCTTCCGCTGCTGCCAATACTGAACCACCCCAATGTTCTTTTTAACCTTCCTCCAGACATCCCCCAGCTCTTGAATGGTGACATCCACCCCAGGACACCCGGAACTTATCCTGGGGAACTCACCAAAATGAGGATGAAACCTGTATTTATAGAAAAACGGCGAGGTCACCACGGACTGATTAACCCGACTGTTAAAAGAAAACTCAGCCAGAGGAAGAAATGATGGCCATTTACCCTGCTGATCAGCGATAAAATATCTTAAAATTGGCTTCAAAGACTGATTTGTCCTCTCTGTCTGACCGTTCGTTTCAGGGTGATAAGCCGAGGAAAAGGACAAATCAATCCTCATTTTTCTGCAGAAAGCCCTCCAAAATCTAGAGTTGAATTGTACACCCCTATCCAATACTATATTTAACAGAATCCTATGCAATTGTACCACATGAATAATAAACAGTTTGGAGAGAGATTCAGCATTGGATAACCAAGATAATGGGATGAAGTGAGCTTGTTTGCTGAAGCGATCGACTGCCACCCAAATAGTAGTCATCCCCCCAGACAGCGGTAAATCTGAAATGAAATCCATGGACAAATGATTCCATGGTCTTTCTGGAATTGGCAAAGGAACCAATTCCCCGGCTGGCCGGCAATGCTGTATTTTGGCACGTGCATAAGTTTCACAAGCTGACACAAAATCTCTAATATCCTTATGCATGGTGGACCACCAAAACAGTCTCTAGCAACTGCCTTCGGGTTTGCAGTGACCCCTGGATGAACACTCAATACACAATCATGGAATCCTTGCAAAAGGCATAATCTGAGATACACAGGGACAAACAGCTTGCATTCAGGGGTATTGGAAGGAGCCAAGTACTGAGCAGTACGGATTCCAGGTTCCAGATCAGAGGAACCCATGACCACAACAATACCCTGAGGAAGAATGGAGGAAGGAGGTTCTGGAGGAGACACAGAATCAAGACTACAAGACAGGGTATCTGCCCAAACAAACAATTATCTCTCAACCTATGCAGAAACAAACGGACATGTTTATAATGTGAATCCATGTTAGGTGAGAAAAGTAGAATGTAGAATATCATCTAAATCAACCACAATAGATTTGCCAATATAATCAGAGCAAATATCATTCATAAAATTTTGAAAAACCGCACCTGCATTCGTTAGACCAAAAGGCATAACGAGATTTTCAAAGACACTTTCAGATGGTAAAAATACTGTCTTCCACTCATCACCCTCACGAACCCGTATCAGATTATATGCCCCGCTGAGATCCAGTTTGGAAAACCATTTAGCCCCGGAGAGCTGATTATATTGATCGGGAATAAGTGGAAGCCGATAAGAATTTTTAATTGTTTAATTCTCGGAAATTGCCACTGGATGGAGGAGCTAGCATGCTTAAGTAGAGGACTAATCTAGGAAAGTTAACACAGATGATTGTAGCACAGACCAGCACAACCAAAACAGACTGAGAGCTTCTACACCAAGTAACATAGAAAACAGGAACAGAATGGAGATCGTGACACTATGCTCTGAATGAGCATTTCATTTACACTAGACTGTGGACTGACTGACCATAGTCTTTATACTATTCTGTGGACTGACTGGCCACATCTACAGTAGACCTTGGACTGACGGATCAAAACTTTTAATCTAGTCTTTGGATGAATGATCACAGCATTTACATTAGTTTGAATACTGACTGATCAAAGCATTTGCACTTGTTTAAGGCCTTGCTGACCTTGTCATTTTCACTAGATTTCCACTGCCTGACCACATTTCCAGTAAAGTTTGCACTGCCTGGATATAACATTTACACTAGTCTAAAGACTGAGTGACCACAGCATTTATGCTAGGTGTGGAATTTCTGAACACATTTCCAGGAGACCAGAAGACTATGGACTGAATGAACACAACATTTACACTAGAATGTGGACTAATAGACCACTTTTACAGTGGACTGTGGACTGGCGGACCAAAACTTTTACACTAGTTTATGGACTGGCTGATCATAGCATTTACGCTAGGTGTGCATTTTCTGACCACATTTCTAGTATACTGTAGTCTGACTATAACATTTATAGAATAATGTAGAATGACTGAACATAATATATACCGTAAACTAACAAATGACTGACTACAGGATTCAGAATAAACTGACCACAGTCCTTATACCTGAAATAAGTAATTTTGTCCCTAGTGTGTTATATTTTTCTTTGTGTATAGCATGTAGCAGGAACATATTATCACACCTTTGACTATTTACAGGTGACTGACGCCCAGTGAGATGGTGGAACGTGAAAATTTTCCTTGTGGATTTCAAGAAGAGAATTAGAAAAATCTCCTAACAGGTAATTAATATTCATATTAATTACTGATAATTGTAGGTTTAGACATAAGTTCTAGGCCTGCCGGGGTGTAATAACACCTTCCTGGTACATGGGAATATATTGTTTGTGTTTTTCACATGTATATCTTCTATACACAACTCCTAGTATAACACAACCATATTTCAGGTAGAGATGTAAGGAACATTTCTTCTCCTTATTCTCTGTCTTCTAAAATAAGAAAACGTTCTTATGTTTCATAGAATAGGCTTCTTATCAGCGGTGTAACATTCAATGCCTCGGGTTACAATAGACTGATCTCATCATTTACGCTAGGCTGTGGAGCTACTGACCACAGCTTTTCCACTAGACTGTGGACAGACTAAAAACATTTACTCTAGACTGTTGACCGACTGACCACAGCATTTCCTCTAGGCTTTGGATCAGCTAACAACAACATTTACACCAGACTGTGAACTAAATGAACTAAGAATTTACAGCAGACTGTGGACTGATGGACCACAGCATTTAAACTAGATAGTAGACCCAATGACGACATCGTTTACACCTGACTGTGGACTGACTGGCCACATTTACATCAGACTGTGGACTGATGGACAAAAAGTTTTACACTACTCCATGGGCTAACTGATCCAATCATTTACAGTAGTGTAAGGACTGATTGAGCACAGCAATTATGCTAGGTGTGGAATTCATGACTACATTTCCAGTAGACTAAAAGACTATGGACTGAATGGCCATAACATTTACATTGGACTGTGGACTGACAGACCACTTTTACAGTGGACTGTGGACTGGCGGACCAAATGTTTTACGCTAGTTTATGGACTGATTTGCCATAGCATTTAGCTAGGTGTGAAATTCCTGACCACATTTGCAGTAGACCAAAACACTATGTGTGATGCGAGTCACTATAGTAAATGTTAGCCCCAGAAGTGGAGAGAAAGACTACAATAACAGTAAAAAATAATATACACCACTTACTGAATAAGTAAAAGGAGGTCAAACAATCCGAGGTCAGGTCCAGGAAATGGCGCAGTACAGCAAAGAGAAATCAGAGACTAAATCCAATTTACTAGCTGAGTTCAGAAAAACCAGAAAGACAAGACAGTTTACAGGGAGCAGGCACAATAGAAGTCAGGTCACAAGCAAAGAGTCTAAGTTTGGGAAGGGAATAAAGTCAGGCTGGGTCAGGCACAGATCACAGAGAGATCAGTCTTATACAGGCAGCAGCAAGTGTACAATTGACACTGGATGGAGGAGCCAGCAGGCTTATGTAGAGGACTACTCAAGGAAAGTGAACACAGATGATTGCAGCACAGACTCAGCATGGATCAGTCTTACACAGTCAACAGCAAGTGTACGATTGACACTGGATGGAGGAGCCAGCATGCTTAAGTAGAGGACTAATCAAGAAAAGTTGTGAGGAAGACAGAGCAGGGGGAATAAACTTCAACAATGACTTGTGGAACACATTAGGAATACGGAAAGACCGAGGGAGTTTTAAGCGGAAGGCAACTGGATTGACCACCTCTAGAATTTCATACGGACCATTGAATCTAGGACCCAACTTCAGCGAGGGCATCTTCAATGTAATATTCTTAGAGGATAACCATGCATTAACTCCCACTTTGAAGGTGGCCCCTGATGAGCGCCTCGTATTGGCCTTCCGCTGCTGCCAATACTGAACCACCCCAATGTTTTTTTTAACCTTCCTCCAGACATCCCCCAGCTCTTGAATGGTGACATCCACCCCAGGACACCCGGAACTTATCCTGGGGAACTCACCAAAATGAGGATGAAACCTGTAATTATAGAAAAACGGCGAGGTCCCCACGGACTGATTAACCCGACTGTTAAAAGAAAACTCAGCCAGAGGAAGAAATGATGACCATTTCCCCTGCTGATCAGCGACAAAATATCTTAAAATTGGCTTCAAAGACTGATTTTTCCTCTCTGTCTGACCGTTCGTTTCAGGGTGATAAGGCGAGGAAAAGGACAAATCAATCCTCATTTTTCTGCAGAAAGCCCTCCAAAATCTAGAGTTGAATTGTACACCCCTATCCAATACAATATTTAACAGAATCCTATGCAATTGTACCACATGAATAATAAACAGTTTGGAGAGAGATTCAGCATTGGATAACCCAGATAATGCGATGAAGTGAGCTTGTTTGCTGAAGCGATCGACTGCCACCCAAATAATAGTCATCCCCCCAGACAGCGGTAAATCTGAAATGAAATCCATGGACAAATGATTCCATGGTCTTTCTGGAATTGGCAAAGGAACCAATTCCCCGGCTGGCCGGCAATGCTGTACTTTGGCACGTGCATAAGTTTCACAAGCGGACACAAAATCTCTAATATTCTTATGCATGGTGGACCACCAAAACAGTCTCTAGCAACTGCCTTCGGGTTTGCAGTGACCCCTGGATGAACACTCAATACACAATCATGGAATCCTTGCAAAAGGCATAATCTGAGATACACAGGGACAAACAGCTTGCATTCAGGGGTATTAGAAGGAGCCAAGTACTGAGCAGTATGGATTCCAGGTTCCAGATCAGAGGAAACCATGACCACAACAATACCCTGAGGAAGAATGGAGGAAGGAGGTTCTGGAGGAGACACAGAATCAAGACTACGAGACAGGGTATCTGCCCAAACAAACAATTATCTCTCAACCTTTGCAGAACCAAACGGACATGTTTATAATGTGAATCCATGTTAGGTGAGAAAATTAGAATATCATCTAAATAAACCACAATAGATTTGCCAATATAATCAGAGAAAATATCATTCATAAAATTTTGAAAAACCGCATCTGCATTCGTTAGACCAAAAGGCATAACGAGATTTTCAAAGACACTTTCAGATGGTAAAAATACTGTCTTCCACTCATCACCCTCAAGAATCCGTATCAGATTATATGCCACGCTGAGATCCAGTTTGGAAAACCATTTAGCCCCGGAAAGCTGATTATATTGATCGGGAATAAGTGAAAGCCGATAAGAATTTTTAATTGTTTAATTCTCGGAAATTGCCACTGGATGAAGGAGCTAGCATGCTTAAGTAGAGGACTAATCTAGGAAAGTTAACACAGATGATTGCAGCACAGACCAGCACAACCAAAACAGACTGACAGCTTCTACACAAAGTAACATGGCAGACAGGAACAGAATGGAGATCGTGACACTATGCTCTGAATGAGCATTTCATTTACACTAGACTGGGGACTGACTGACCATAGTCTTTATACTATTCTGTGGACTGACTGGCCACATCTACAGTAGACCTTGGACTGACGGATCAAAACTTTTAATCTAGTCTTTGGATGAATGATCACAGCATTTACATTAGTTTGAATACTGACTGATCAAAGCATTTGCACTTGTTTAAGCCCTTACTGACCTTGTCATTTTCACTAGATTTCGACTGCCTGACCACATTTCCAGTAAAGTTTGCACTGCCTGGATATAACATTTACACTAGTCTAAAGACTGAGTGACTACAGCATTTATGCTAGGTGTGGAATTTCTGAACACATTTCCAGGAGACCAGAAGACTATGGACTGAATGAACACAACATTTACACTAGAATGTGGACTAATAGACCACTGGACTGTGGACTGGCGGACCAAAACTTTTACACTAGTTTATGGACTGGCTGATCATAGCATTTACGCTATGTGTGCATTTTCTGACCACATTTCTAGTATACTGTAGTCTGACTATAACATTTATAGAATAATGTAGAATGACTGAACATAATATATACCGTAAACTAACAAATGACTGACTACAGGATTCAGAATAAACTGACCACAGTCCTTATACCTGAAATAAGTAATTTTGTCCCTAGTGTGTTATATTTTTCTTTGTGTATAGCATGTAGCAGGAACATATTATCACACCTTTGACTATTTACAGGTGACTGACGCCCAGTGAGATGGTGGAACGTGAAATTTTTCCTTGTGGATTTCAAGAAGAGAATTAGAAAAATCTCCTAACAGGTAATTAATATTCATATTAATTACTGATAATTGTAGGTTTAGACATAAGTTCTAGGCCTGCCGGGGTGTAATAACACCTTCCTGGTACATGGGAATATATTGTTTGTGTTTTTCACATGTATATCTTCTATACACAACTCCTAGTATAACACAACCATACTTCAGGTAGAGATGTAAGGAACATTTCTTCTCCTTATTCTCTGTCTTCTAAAATAAGAAAACGTTCTTATTTTTCATAGAATAGGCTTCTTATGAGCGGTGTAACATTCAATGCCTCGATTACAAGAGACTGATCTCATCATTTACGCTAGGCTGTGGAGCTACTGACCACAGCTTTTCCACTAAACTATGGACAGACTAACAACATTTACTCTAGACTGTTGAACGACTGACCACAGCATTTCCTCTAGGCTTTGGATCAGCTAACAACAACATTTACACCAGACTGTGAACTAACTGAACAAAGAATTTACACTAGACTGTGGACTGATGGACCACAGCATTTAAACTAGATAGTAGACTGTTATGGTTTCCAATGGCAAGGAAACATCAGAAGCATAGAATAAACGGACAAGCTCTCGGGTGATGGAAACTAGAGCTGACCGCGATGCTAAACCTACACACCACACTAGAAGTAGCCAGGGGGCATTCCTGCGTTGTCTCTAGATGCCGCGCGCCAGCCGGAGAACTAACTACCCCTGGTAGAAGAAAACACAGTCCTGGCTTGCCTCCAGAGAATGTCCCCACAGGAGATAGCAGCCCCCCACATATAATAACGGTGAGAGCAGATGAAAAGACACACATAGTATGAAAGCAGATTTAGCACAGAGAGGCCCGCTAACTAAATAGCAGAAAGATACAACAGAGGACTTTGCGGTCAGCTGCAAAACCCTTCAAAACACCATCCTGAAATTACCTTAACTCATGTGATAACTCATGCCACTGGAGTGGTAATTTCAGCCCAACAAGAGCTTCCAGCTGCAGAGATTCACATAAGTGCAAACTGGACAAAACATACAAAAATAGACTTAAGGACTAAAGTGTCCAACTTAGCTGAGCAGAAAACTGGGAGCAGGAACATGCAACAGAATCACTCTGGATACATTGATGGCCAGCATTAGAATGACTGAGGAGCAAGGTTAAATAGGATACTCCCACATCCTGATAGGAACAGGTGAACTGAGAAGGCAAAGCTTGCAGGACACCAGTACCACAAGAGACCACCGGGGGAGCCCACGAACCGAATCACAACAGTACCCCCCCCTTAAGGAGGGGGCACCGAACCCTCACAAGAACCACCAGGACGATCTGGATGAGCCCTATGAAAGGCACGGACCAAATCAGAAGCATGAACATCAGAAGCTGTAACCCAAGAATTATCCTCTTGACCGTAGCCCTTCCATTTCACCAGATATTGAAGTCTCCGTCTGGAAACACGGGAGTCCAAGATTTTCTCCACCACGTACTCCAATTCACCCTCAACCAGCACAGGAGCAGGAGGCTCAACAGAAGGCACAAGTGGTACCTCATACCTCCGCAATAATGACCGATGGAAGACATTATGGATAGCAAAGGATGCTGGGAGGTCCAAACGAAAAGACACAGGGTTAAGAATTTCCAAAATCTTATAAGGACGATGAACCGAGGCTTAAACTTAGGAGAAGAGACCCTCATAGGGACAAAACGGGAGGACAACCACACCAAGTCCCCAACACGAAGACGAGGACCAACACGATGATGGCGATTAGCAAAACGTTGAGTCCTCTCCTGGGACAACTCCAAATTGTCCACCACCTGCCCCCAAATACGATGCAACCTATCCACCATGGTATCCACTCCAGGACAATAGAAGATAACGAACAAATTAGAGTTACAAAATAAACTTGGACTGCAAAGTGCCAATAGCAGAGGATTTATCAACTTTCTTTGTTCGTTTAGAGCATGCTGATATAACATGAGTAGAATTTCCACAATAGAAGCACAAATGATTTTTGCGCCTATAAATCTGTCGTTCGCTTCTGGACAGAAAGCTATCACATTGCATACTCTGTGGTGCCTCTTCAGAAGACACCGCCAACTGGTGCACAGGTTTGCGTTCCCGTAAACGCCGATCAATCTGAATTGCCATTGTCATGGACTCATTCAGACCAGTAGGCGCAGGAAACCCCACCATGACGTCTTTTACAGCATCAGAGAGACCTTCTCTGAAAATTGCCGCCAGAGCGCACTCATTCCACTTAGTAAGCACAGACCATTTTCGAAATTTTTGGCAATATATTTCGGCTTCATCTTGCCCCTGAGAGAGGGCTATTAGGGCTTTCTCAGCCTGAATCTCCAAATTTGGTTCCTCATAAAGCAACCCCAAAGCCAGAAAAAACGCATCCACATTGAGCAACGCAGGATCCCCTGGTGCCAATGAAAATGCCCAATTTTGGGGGTCACCCCGCAGTAAAGAAATAACAATTTTTACTTGCTGGGCAGGATCTCCAGCAGAATGAGATCTCAGCGAAAGAAACAATTTACAATTGTATTTAAAATTTAGAAAACAAGATCGATCTCCAAAAAAAACTCCGGTATAGGAATTTTAGGTTCAGACCGAGGAGCATGTAACAAAAAATCTTGTATATTCTGAACTTTAGAGGCAAGATTATTCAAATTGGTAGCCAGACTCTGGGGATCCATATTTCAACAGATAAAGTCTGAGCCATTCAGGGGTTAAGAGGAGAGAAAAACAGGAGACTGCAATTAGAGCTGGAGTGCAACTTCAGAGGAAGGAAAAAAAAAAAAAAAAAAAATGTTTCACACAGTTCCTTTTCTCTCCTGCTTCAGCCTATAGATTAAACCATTTTGGCTGGCCATACTGTTATGGTTTCCAATGGCAAGGAAACATCAGAAGCATAGAATAAACGGACAAGCTCTCGGGTGATGGAAACTAGAGCTGACCGCGATGCTAAACCTACACACCACACTAGAAGTAGCCAGGGGGCATTCCTGCGTTGTCTCTAGATGCCGCGCGCCAGCCGGAGAACTAACTACCCCTGGTAGAAGAAAGCACAGTCCTGGCTTGCCTCCAGAGAATGTCCCCACAGGAGATAGCAGCCCCCCACATATAATAACGGTGAGAGCAGATGAAAAGACACACATAGTATGAAAGCAGATTTAGCACAGAGAGGCCCGCTAACTAAATAGCAGAAAGATACAACAGAGGACTTCGCGGTCAGCTGCAAAACCCTTCAAAACACCATCCTGAAATTACCTTAACTCATGTGACAACTCATGCCACTGGAGTGGTAATTTCAGCCCAACAAGAGCTTCCAGCTGCAGAGATTCACATAAGTGCAAACTGGACAAAACATACAAAAATAGACTTAAGGACTAAAGTGTCCAACTTAGCTGAGCAGAAAACTGGGAGCAGGAACATGCAACAGAATCACTCTGGATACATTGATGGCCAGCATTAGAATGACTGAGGAGCAAGGTTAAATAGGATACTCCCACATCCTGATAGGAACAGGTGAACTGAGAAGGCAAAGCTTGCAGGACACCAGTACCACAAGAGACCACCGGGGGAGCCCACGAACCGAATCACAACAGTACCCCCCCCTTAAGGAGGGGGCACCGAACCCTCACAAGAACCACCAGGACGATCTGGATGAGCCCTATGAAAGGCACGGACCAAATCAGAAGCATGAACATCAGAAGCTGTAACCCAAGAATTATCCTCTTGACCGTAGCCCTTCCATTTCACCAGATATTGAAGTCTCCGTCTGGAAACACGGGAGTCCAAGATTTTCTCCACCACGTACTCCAATTCACCCTCAACCAGCACAGGAGCAGGAGGCTCAACAGAAGGCACAAGTGGTACCTCATACCTCCGCAATAATGACCGATGGAAGACATTATGGATAGCAAAGGATGCTGGGAGGTCCAAACGAAAAGACACAGGGTTAAGAATTTCCAAAATCTTATAAGGACCGATGAACCGAGGCTTAAACTTAGGAGAAGAGACCCTCATAGGGACAAAACGGGAGGACAACCACACCAAGTCCCCAACACGAAGACGAGGACCAACACGACGATGGCGATTAGCAAAACGTTGAGTCCTCTCCTGGGACAACTCCAAATTGTCCACCACCTGCCCCCAAATACGATGCAACCTATCCACCATGGTATCCACTCCAGGACAATAGAAGATAACGAACAAATTAGAGTTACAAAATAAACTTGGACTGCAAAGTGCCAATAGCAGAGGATTTATCAACTTTCTTTGTTCGTTTAGAGCATGCTGATATAACATGAGTAGAATTTCCACAATAGAAGCACAAATGATTTTTGCGCCTATAAATCTGTCGTTCGCTTCTGGACAGAAAGCCATCACATTGCATACTCTGTGGTGCCTCTTCAGAAGACACCGCCAACTGGTGCACAGGTTTGCGTTCCCGTAAACGCCGATCAATCTGAATTGCCATTGTCATGGACTCATTCAGACCAGTAGGCGCAGGAAACCCCACCATGACGTCTTTTACAGCATCAGAGAGACCTTCTCTGAAAATTGCCGCCAGAGCGCACTCATTCCACTGAGTAAGCACAGACCATTTTCAAAATTTTTGGCAATATATTTCGGCTTCATCTTGCCCCTGAGAGAGGGCTATTAGGGCTTTCTCAGCCTGAATCTCCAAATTTGGTTCCTCATAAAGCAACCCCAAAGCCAGAAAAAATGCATCCACATTGAGCAACGCAGGATCCCCTGGTGCCAATGAAAATGCCCAATTTTGGGGGTCACCCCGCAGTAAAGAAATAACAATTTTTACTTGCTGGGCAGGATCTCCAGCAGAATGAGATCTCAGCGAAAGAAACAATTTACAATTGTATTTAAAATTTAGAAAACAAGATCGATCTCCAAAAAAAAATTTTAGGTTCAGACCGAGGAGCATGTAACAAAAAATCTTGTATATTCTGAACTTTAGAGGCAAGATTATTCAAATTGGTAGCCAGACTCTGGGGATCCATATTTCAACAGATAAAGTCTGAGCCATTCAGGGGTTAAGAGGAGAGGAAAACAGGAGACTGCAATTAGAGCTGGAGTGCAACTTCAGAGGAAGGAAAAAAAAAAAAAAAGGTTTCACACAGTTCCTTTTCTCTCCTGCTTCAGCCTATAGATTAAACATTTTGGCTGGCCATACTGTTATGGTTTCCAATGGCAAGGAAACATCAGAAGCATAGAATAAACGGACAAGCTCTCGGGTGATGGAAACTAGAGCTGACCGCGATGCTAAACCTACACACCACACTAGAAGTAGCCAGGGGGCATTCCTGCGTTGTCTCTAGATGCCGCCCGCCAGCCGGAGAACTAACTACCCCTGGTAGAAGAAAACACAGTCCTGGCTTGCCTCCAGAGAATGTCCCCACAGGAGATAGCAGCCCCCCACATATAATAACGGTGAGAGCAGATGAAAAGACACACATAGTATGAAAGCAGATTTAGCACAGAGAGGCCCGCTAACTAAATAGCAGAAAGATACAACAGAGGACTTTGCGGTCAGCTGCAAAACCCTTCAAAACACCATCCTGAAATTACCTTAACTCATGTGACAACTCATGCCACTGGAGTGGTAATTTCAGCCCAACAAGAGCTTCCAGCTGCAGAGATTCACATAAGTGCAAACTGGACAAAACATACAAAAATAGACTTAAGGACTAAAGTGTCCAACTTAGCTGAGCAGAAAACTGGGAGCAGGAACATGCAACAGAATCACTCTGGATACATTGATGGCCAGCATTAGAATGACTGAGGAGCAAGGTTAAATAGGATACTCCCACATCCTGATAGGAACAGGTGAACTGAGAAGGCAAAGCTTGCAGGACACCAGTACCACAAGAGACCACCGGGGGAGCCCACGAACCGAATCACAACAGTAGACCCAATGACGACATCGTTTACACCTGACTGTGGACTGACTGGCCACATTTACATCAGACTGTGGACTGACGGACAAAAAGTTTTACACTAGCCCATGGGCTAACTGATCCAATCATTTACAGTAGTCTAAGAACTGATTGAGCACAGCAATTATGCTAGGTGTGGAATTCATGACCACATTTCCAGTAGACTAAAAGACTATGGACTGAATGGCCATAACATTTACATTAGACTGTGGACTGACAGACCACTTTTACAGTGGACTGTGGACTGGCGGACCAAATGTTTTACGCTAGTTTATGGACTGATTTGCCATAGCATTTAGCTAGGTGTGAAATTCCTGACCACATTTGCAGTAGACCAAAACACTATGTGTGATGCGAGTCACTATAGTAAATGTTAGCCCCAGAAGTGGAGAGAAAGACTACAATAACAGTAAAAAATAATATACACCACTTACTGAATAAGTAAAAGGAGGTCAAACAATCCGAGGTCAGGTCCAGGAAATGGCGCAGTACAGCAAAGAGAAATCAGAGACTAAATCCAATTTACTGGCTGAGTTCAGAAAAACCAGAAAGACAAGACAGTTTACAGGGAGCAGGCACAAGAGAAGTCAGGTCACAAGCAAAGAGTCTAAGTTCGGGAAGGGAATAAATTCAGGCTGGGTCAGGCACAGATCACAGAGAGATCAGTCTTATACAGGCAGCAGCAAGTGTACAATTGACACTGGATGGAGGAGCCAGCAGGCTTAAGTAGAGGACTACTCAAGGAAAGTGAACACAGATGATTGCAGCACAGACTCAGCATGGATCAGTCTTACACAGTCAACAGCAAGTGTACGATTGACACTGGATGGAGGAGACAGCATGCTTAAGTAGAGGACTAATCAAGGAAAGTAGTGAGGAAGACAGAGCAGGGGGAATAAACTCCTTCAACAATGACTTGTGGAACACATTAGGAATACGGAAAGACCGAGGGAGTTTTAGCGGAAGGCAACTGGATTGACCACCTCTAGAATTTCATACGGACCAATTAATCTAGGACCCAACTTCAGCGAGGGCATCTTCAATGTAATATTCTTAGAGGATAACCATACATTAACTCCCACTTTGAAGGTGGCCCCTGACGAGCGCCTCGTATTGGCCTTCCGCTGCTGCCAATACTGAACCACCCCAATGTTCTTTTTAACCTTCCTCCAGACATCCCCCAGCTCTTGAATGGTGACATCCACCCCAGGACACCCGGAACTTATCCTGGGGAACTCACCAAAATGAGGATGAAACCTGTAATTATAGAAAAACGGCCAGGTCCCCACGGACTGATTAACCCGACTGTTAAAAGAAAACTCAGCCAGAGGAAGAAATGATGACCATTTCCCCTGCTGATCAGCAACAAAATATCTTAAAATTGGCTTCAAAGACTGATTTGTCCTCTCTGTCTGACCGTTCGTTTCAGGGTGATAAGGCGAGGAAAAGGACAAATCAATCCTCATTTTTCTGCAGAAAGCCCTCCAAAATCTAGAGTTGAATTGTACACCCCTATCCAATACAATATTTAACAGAATCCTATGCAATTGTACCACATGAATAATAAACAGTTTGGAGAGAGATTCAGCATTGGATAACCCAGATAATGCGATGAAGTGAGCGTGTTTGCTGAAGCGATCGACTGCCACCCAAATAGTAGTCATCCCCCCAGACAGCGGTAAATCTGAAATGAAATCCATGGACAAATGATTCCATGGTCTTTCTGGAATTGGCAAAGGAACCAATTTCCCGGCTGTCCGGCAATGCTGTACTTTGGCACGTGCATACGTTTCACAAGCTGCAACAAAATCTCTAATATACTTATGCATGGTGGACCACCAAAACAGTCTCTAGCAACTGCCTTCGGGGTTGCAGTGACCCCTGGATGAACACTCAATACACAATCATGGAATCCTTGCAAAAGGCATAATCTGAGATACACAGGGACAAACAGCTTGCATTCAGGGGTATTGGAAGGAGTCAAGTACTGAGCAGTACGGATTCCAGGTTCCAGATCAGAGGAAACCATGACCACAACAATACCCTGAGGAAGAATGGAGGAAGGAGGTTCTGGAGGAGCCACACAATCAAGACTACAAGACAGGGTATCTGCCCAAACAAACAATTATCTCTCAACCTTTGCAGAACCAAACGGACATGTTTATAATGTGAATCCATGTTAGATGAGAAAATTAGAATATCATCTAAATAAACCACAATAGATTTGCCAATATAATCAGAGAAAATATCATTCATAAAATTTTGAAAAACCGCAGCTGCATTCGTTAGACCAAAAGGCATAACGAGATTTTCAAAGACACTTTCTGATGGTAAAAATACTGTCTTCCACTCATCACCCTCACAAATCCGTATCAGATTATATGCCCCGCTGAGATCCAGTTTGGAAAACCATTTAGCCCCGGAAAGCTGATTATATTGATCGGGAATAAGTGAAAGCCGATAAGAATATTTAATTGTTTAATTCTCGGAAATTGCCACTGGATGAAGGAGCTAGCCTGCTTAAGTAGAGGACTAATCTAGGAAAGTTAACACAGATGATTGCAGCACAGACCAGCACAACCAAAACAGACTGACAGCTTCTACACAAAGTAACATAGAAGACAGGAACAGAATGGAGATCGTGACACTATGCTCTGAATGAGCATTTCATTTACACTAGACTGTGGACTAACTGACCATAGTCTTTATACTATTCTGTGGACTGCCTGGCCACATCTACAGTAGACCTTGGACTGACGGATCAAAACTTTTAATCTAGTCTTTGGATGAATGATCACAGCATTTACATTAGTTTGAATACTGACTGATCAAAGCATTTGCACTTGTTTAAGGCCTTGCTGACCTTGTCATTTTCACTAGATTTCCACTGCCTGACCACATTTCCAGTAAAGTTTGCACTGCCTGGATATAACATTTACACTAGTCTAAAGACTGAGTGACCACAGCATTTATGCTAGGTGTGGAATTTCTGAACACATTTCCAGTAGACCAGAAGACTATGGACTGAATGAACACAACATTTACACTAGAATGTGGACTAATAGACCACTTTTACAGTGGACTGTGGACTGGCGGACCAAAACTTTTACACTAGTTTATGGACTGGCTGATCAAAGCATTTACGCTAGGTGTGCATTTTCTGACCACATTTCTAGTATAGTGTAGTCTGACTATAACATTTATAGAATAATGTAGAATGACTGAACATAATATATACCGTAAACTAACAAATGACTGACTACAGGATTCAGAATAAACTGACCACAGTCCTTATACCTGAAATAAGTAATTTTGTCCCTAGTGTGTTATATTTTTCTTTGTGTATAGCATGTAGCAGGAACATATTATCACACCTTTGACTATTTACAGGTGACTGACGCCCAGTGAGATGGTGGAACGTGAAATTTTTCCTTGTGGATTTCAAGAAGAGAATTAGAAAAATCTCCTAACAGGTAATTAATATTCATATTAATTACTGATAATTGTAGGTTTAGACATAAGTTCTAGGCCTGCCGGGGTGTAATAACACCTTCCTGGTACATGGGAATATATTGTTTGTGTTTTTCACATGTATATCTTCTATACACAACTCCTAGTATAACACAACCATATTTCAGGTAGAGATGTAAGGAACATTTCTTCTCCTTATTCTCTGTCTTCTAAAATAAGAAAACGTTCTTATGTTTCATAGAATAGGCTTCTTATCAGCGGTGTAACTGTCATGATCTCTGCAGGCAGAGATCATAGCAAGCCTATAGAGGGACAAGCTCTCGGAAGATGGAACTATACTGACCATGAACTAAGCCTGCCGCGCAACTAGAAATAGCCAGGTAGCATTTCCTATTTATCGCTAGATGCCCAGCTCTGGCCTAAGACCTAAATAGCTAGCAGAGGGAAATATAAGACCTGGCTCACCTCTAGAGAAATATTCCAAAGAAGACAGTAGCCCCCCACATATAATGACGGTGAGTTCAGATGAAACAACAAACGCAGCAGGAAAATAGTCTTAGCAAATTTGAGGTCCGCTTACTAGATAGCAGAAGACAGATAGTATACTTTCATGGTCAGCAGAAAAACACTAACAAAACACCATCCAGAGATTACCTTAAACTCTGGCATTAACTCATAACGCCAGAGTAGCAATCCCTGATCAACGAGAGCTTTCCAGACACAGTAACAAAACTTCAGCTGTGAACTGGAACAAATAGGCAAAACAAAACATGGACAAAAGTCCAACTTATCTAGAAGTTGTCTAGAAGCAGGAACAAGCACTGAGAGGCATCAGATAACATTGTTGACCGGCAAGAAACCACCAGAGAAATGAGCTTAAATAGCGACACCCACTACTGATGGAACCAGGTGAAACAGGAAAGAGGATGACAAGTCCAATTCCACAAGCGGCCACCGGGGGAGCCAGAATCCAAATTCACAACAGTACCCCCCCCTCAAGGAGGGGGCACCGAACCCTCACCAGATCCACCAGGGCGACCAGGATGAGCCCTATGGAAGGCACGAACAAGATCAGAAGCATGAACATCAGATGCATTGACCCAAGAATTATCCTCCTGGCCGTAACCCTTCCAGTTGACCAGATACTGGAGTTTCCGTCTGGAAACACGAGAGTCCAAAATTTTCTCCACAACGTACTCCAACTCACCCTCAACCAACACCGGAGCAGGAGGCTCAACCGAAGGTACAACAGGTACCTCATACCTGCGCAATAACGACCGATGAAAAACGTTATGAATGGAAAAGGACGCAGGGAGGTCCAAACGGAAAGAAACAGGATTAAGAATCTCCAATATTCTATAAGGGCCGATGAACCGAGGTTTAAACTTAGGAGAAGAGACCCTCATAGGGACAAAACGAGAAGACAACCACACCAAATCTCCAACACAAAGCCGAGAACCAACACGACGATGACGGTTGGCAAAACGCTGAGTCTTCTCCTGGGACAACTTCAAATTGTCCATAACCTGCCCCCAGATGTGATGCAATCTCTCCACCACCGCATCCACTCCAGGACAATCCGAGGATTCCACCTGACCGGAGGAAAATCGAGGGTGAAACCCCGAATTACAGAAAAACGGGGACACCAAGGTGGAAGAACTGGCCCGATTATTGAGGGCGAACTCTGCCAATGGCAAAAAAGCAACCCAATCATCCTGGTCAGCAGAGACAAAACACCTCAGATATGTCTCAAGGGTCTGATTAGTCCGCTCGGTCTGGCCATTAGTCTGAGGGTGAAAAGCAGATGAAAAAGACAAATCTATGCCCATCCTAGCACAGAATGCCCGCCAAAATCTAGACACAAATTGGGTACCTCTGTCAGAAACAATATTCTCAGGAATACCGTGCAATCGGACAACATTCTGAAAAAACAGAGGAACCAACTCAGAAGAAGAAGGCAACTTGGGCAGAGGAACCAAATGGACCATTTTAGAGAAACGGTCACAGACCACCCAGATGACAGACATCTTCTGGGAAACAGGCAGATCTGAAATAAAATCCATCGAGATGTGTGTCCAAGGCCTCTTAGGAATAGGCAAGGGCAACAGCAGTCCGCTAGCCCGAGAACTACAAGACTTGGCCCGAGCACAAACGTCACATGACTGCACAAAGACTCGCACATCTCGTGACAGGGAAGGCCACCAGAAGGATCTTGCCACCAAATCCCTGGTACCAAAAATTCCGGGATGACCTGCCAATGCAGAAGAATGTACCTCAGAGATGACTCTGCTGGTCCAATCATCCGGAACAAACAGTCTATCAGGCGGACAACGATCCGGTCTATCCGCCTGAAACTCTTGCAAGGACCGCCGCAGATCAGGAGAAACGGCCGACAAAATTACTCCCTCCCTAAGGATACCTGTGGGTTCAGAATTACCAGGAGAGTCCGGGTCAAAACTCCTAGAAAGGGCATCTGCCTTAACATTCTTAGAACCCGGTAGGTATGACACCACAAAATTAAAGCGAGAAAAAAATAAAGACCAGCGCGCCTGTCTAGGATTCAGGCGTCTGGCAGTCTCAAGATAAATCAAATTTTTGTGGTCAGTCAATACCACCACCTGATGCCTAGCCCCCTCGAGCCAATGGCGCCACTCCTCAAAAGCCCACTTCATGGCCAAAAGCTCCCGATTCCCAACATCATAATTCCGCTCTGCGGGCGAAAATTTGCGAGAAAAGAAGGCACAAGGCCTAATGACGGAGCAGTCGGAACCTTTCTGCGACAACACTGCCCCAGCTCCGATCTCCGAAGCGTCAACCTCAACCTGAAAAGGCAGATTCACATCAGGCTGACGCAACACAGGGGCAGAGGCAAAACGGCGCTTAAGCTCCTGAAAGGCCTCTACAGCATGAGGGGACCAATTAGCAACATCAGCGCCTTGTCTGGTCAAATCAGTCAGTGGTTTAACGACATCCGAAAAACCAGCAATAAATCGGCGGTAAAAGTTGGCAAAGCCCAAAAATCTCTGAAGACCCTTAAGAGAGGAGGGCTGAGTCCAGTCACAAATAGCTTGCACCTTGACGGGATCCATCTCAATGGAAGAGGGAGAAAAAATATACCCCAAAAAGGAAATTTTCTGGACCCCAAAAACGCACTTAGACCCCTTCACACATAAAGAATTAGACCGCAGAACCTGAAAAACTCTCCTGACCTGCTGGACATGAGAGTCCCAGTCATCAGAAAAAATCAGAATATCATCCAGATATATTATCATAAATTTATCCAGAAAATCGCGGAAAATATCATGCATAAAAGACTGGAAAACTGAAGGGGCATTAGAAAGACCAAAAGGCATGACCAAATACTCAAAGTGGCCCTCGGGCGTATTAAATGCGGTCTTCCACTCATCCCCCTGCCTGATCCGCACCAAATTATACGCCCCACGAAGATCAATTTTAGAGAACCACTTAGCACCCTCTATACGAGCAAACAAATCAGTAAGCAATGGCAATGGGTATTGATACTTAACAGTGATCTTATTCAGAAGCCGATAATCAATACATGGTCTCAAAGAGCCGTCTTTTTTTGAGACAAAGAAAAACCCAGCTCCCAAGGGAGAAGAAGATGGACGAATATGTCCCTTTTCCAAAGACTCCTTTATATATTCCCGCATAGCAGCATGTTCCGGCACAGACAAATTAAACAAACGACCCTTTGGATATTTACAACCCGGTATCAAATCTATGGCACAATCGCACTCACGGTGCGGAGGTAACGACCCAAGCTTGGGTTCGTCAAAGACGTCTTGATAATCAGAGAGGAACTCAGGGACTTCAGAGGGAATGGACGACGAAATAGAAACCAAAGGTACGTCCCCATGAATACCCTTACATCCCCAGCTCAACACAGACATTGCTCTCCAGTCCAAGACTGGGTTGTGAGACTGCAACCATGGCAATCCCAGTACCAAATCGTCATGTAAATTATACAGCACCAGGAAACGAATAATCTCCTGGTGATCCGGATCGATACGCATGGTTACTTGTGTCCAGTATTGTGGTTTATTATTAGCCAATGGGGTGGAGTCAATCCCCTTCAGAGGAATAAGAGTCTCCAAAGGCTCTAAATCAAAACCACAACGATTGGCAAAGGACCAATCCATAAGACTCAGAGCGGCGCCAGAGTCAACATAGGCGTCCGTAGCAATGGATGACAAAGAACAAATCAGGGTTACAGACAAAATAAACTTAGACTGAATGGTGCCAATGGAAACAGACTTATCAAGCTTCTTTGTACGCCTAGAGCATGCTGATATAACATGAGTAGAATCCCCACAATAGAAACACAATCCATTCTTCCGTCTAAAATTCTGTCGCTCGCTCCTGGACAGAATTCTATCACACTGCATACTTTCTGGCGTCTTTTCCATAGACACCGCCAGATGGTGCACCGGTTTGCGCTCCCGCAGACGCCTATCAATCTGAATAGCCATTGTCATGGACTCATTCAAACCTGCAGGCAAAGGGAACCCCACCATAACATCCTTAACGGCATCAGAGAGACCTTCTCTGAAAGTTGCCGCCAAGGCGCACTCATTCCACTGAGTAAGCACAGACCATTTACGGAATTTTTGGCAGAAAACTTCAGCTTCGTCTTGCCCCTGAGATAGTGCCATCAAAGTTTTTTCTGCCTGAAGTTCCAAATGAGGTTCCTCATAAAGCAAGCCCAAGGCCAGAAAAAACGCATCCACATCGCGTAACGCAGGATCCCCTGCTGGCAATGAGAAGGCCCAATCTTGAGGGTCACCCCTGAGCAAGGAAATCACAATCCTAACCTGCTGAGCAGGGTCTCCAGCAGAACGAGACTTCAGGGACAAATAAAGCTTACAATTATTTCGGAAATTCTGGAAGCTAGCTCTATTCCCTGTGAAGAACTCCGGCAAAGGAATTCTCGGCTCAGATACCGGAGCATGTACCACAAAATCTTGTAAATTTTGTACTTTCGTGATGAGATTATTCAAACCCGCAGTTACACTCTGGAGATCCATTATTGTCAGGTGCACACAGAGCATACAGAGATTAGGAGGAGAGAGAGAAAAAAGACTGCAACAAGGCAGACTGGAGGAAAAAAAAAAAAAAAAAATTCCAGCAGACTTCTTATAACTCTCCTTTCTCAACCTGGGTCTTTAACACTTTATGGGCCGGTCAAACTGTCATGATCTCTGCAGGCAGAGATCATAGCAAGCCTATAGAGGGACAAGCTCTCGGAAGATGGAACTATACTGACCATGAACTAAGCCTGCCGCGCAACTAGAAATAGCCAGGTAGCATTTCCTATTTATCGCTAGATGCCCAGCTCTGGCCTAAGACCTAAATAGCTAGCAGAGGGAAATATAAGACCTGGCTCACCTCTAGAGAAATATTCCAAAGAAGACAGTAGCCCCCCACATATAATGACGGTGAGTTCAGATGAAACAACAAACGCAGCAGGAAAATAGTCTTAGCAAATTTGAGGTCCGCTTACTAGATAGCAGAAGACAGATAGTATACTTTCATGGTCAGCAGAAAAACACTAACAAAACACCATCCAGAGATTACCTTAAACTCTGGCATTAACTCATAACGCCAGAGTAGCAATCCCTGATCAACGAGAGCTTTCCAGACACAGTAACAAAACTTCAGCTGTGAACTGGAACAAATAGGCAAAACAAAACATGGACAAAAGTCCAACTTATCTAGAAGTTGTCTAGAAGCAGGAACAAGCACTGAGAGGCATCAGATAACATTGTTGACCGGCAAGAAACCACCAGAGAAATGAGCTTAAATAGCGACACCCACTACTGATGGAACCAGGTGAAACAGGAAAGAGGATGACAAGTCCAATTCCACAAGCGGCCACCGGGGGAGCCAGAATCCAAATTCACAACATGTAACATTCAATGCCTCGATTACAAGAGACTGATCTCATCATTTACGCTAGGCTGTGGAGCTACTGACCACAGCTTTTCCACTAGACTATGGACAGACTAACAACATTTACTCTAGACTGTTGACCGACTGACCACAGCATTTCCTCTAGGCTTTGGATCAGCTAACAACAACATTTACACCAGACTGTGAACTAACTGAACAAAGAATTTACACTAGACTGTGGACTGATGGACCACAGCATTTAAACTAGATACTAGACCCAATGACGACATCGTTTACACCTGACTGTGGACTGGCTGGCCACATTTACATCAGACTGTGGACTGACGGACAAAAAGTTTTACACTAGTCCATGGGCTAACTGATCCAATCATTTACAGTAGTCTAAGGACTGATTGAGCACAGCAATTATGCTAGGTGTGGAATTCATGACTACATTTCCAGTAGACTAAAAGACTATGGACTGAATGGCCATAACATTTACATTAGACTGTGGACTGACAGACCACTTTTACAGTGGACTGTGGACTGGCGGACCAAATGTTTTACGCTAGTTTATGGACTGATTTGCCATAGCATTTAGCTAGGTGTGAAATTCCTGACCACATTTGCAGTAGACCAAAACACTATGTGTGATGCGAGTCACTATAGTAAATGTTAGCCCCAGAAGTGGAGAGAAAGACTACAATAACAGTAAGAAATAATATACACCACTTACTGAATAAGTAAAAGGAGGTCAAACAATCCGAGGTCAGGTCCAGGAAATGGCGCAGTACAGCAAAGAGAAATCAGAGACTAAATCCAATTTACTAGCTGAGTTCAGAAAAACCAGAAAGACAAGGCAGTTTACAGGGAGCAGGCACAAGAGAAGTCAGGTCACAAGCAAGGAGTCTAAGTTCGGGAAGGGAATAAAGTCAGGCTGGGTCAGGCACAGATCACAGAGAGATCAGTCTTATACAGGCAGCAGCAAGTGTACAATTGACACTGGATGGAGGAGCCAGCAGGCTTAAAGGGAACCTGTCACCACGTTTTTGGAAGATGGGATAAAAATAGCGTTAAATAGGGGCAGAGGTGGGCGTTACATTAGTGTGTGTGTTATGCGTTTATTACCCACCTAAGTTGCCGAAATAACTTTGCAAAGTCTCCGTTTTCGCCTGTCAATCAGGCTGGTCAGGTCGCATGGGCGTTGTCTTCCCCCAGATTTGGCGTAGTTTTCCGTTGGTGGCGTAGTGGTGTGCGCATGCCCAAAGTCCGGAATCCTCTTCCAGGGGATTTAAAATAGCGCGGTGTTCGTTATTGCATTGGTGATCGGTGGGCGCGGCCATCTTCCTTTGGCCGCGCGTGCGCAGAAGCGGCGCTCTGCTGGCCGCGGCTTCAGGAAAATGGCCGCCGCGATATCCATCTGCGCACGCGCGGCATCCCGCGGCCATTTTCCTGAAGCCGCGGCCAGCAGAGCGCCGCTTCTGCGCACGCGCGGCCAAAGGAAGATGGCCGCGCCCACCGATCACCAATGCAATAACGAACACCGCGCTATTTTAAATCCCCTGGAAGAGGATTCCGGACTTTGGGCATGCGCACACCACTACGCCACCAACGGAAAACTACGCCAAATCTGGGTGAAGACACCACGCCCATGTGACCTGACCAGCCTGATTGACAGGCGAAAACGGAGACTTTGCAAAGTTATTTCGGCAACTTAGGTGGGTAATAAACGCATAACACACACACTAATGTAACGCCCACCTCTGCCCCTATTTAACGCTATTTTTATCCCATCTTCCAAAAACGTGGTGACAGGTTCCCTTTAAGTAGAGGACTACTCAAGGAAAGTGAACACAGATGATTGCAGCACAGACTCAGCATGGATCAGTCTTACACAGTCAACAGCAAGTGTACGATTGACACTGGATGGAGGAGCCAGCATGCTTAAGTAGAGGACTAATCAAGGAAAGTAGTGAGGAAGACAGAGCAGGGGGAATAAACTCCTTGAACAATGACTTGTGGAACACATTAGGAATACGGAAAGACCGAGGAAGTTTTAGCGGAAGGCAACTGGATTGACCACCTCTAGAATTTCATACGGACCAATGAATCTAGGACCCAACTTCAGCGAGGGCACCTTCAATGTATATTCTTAGAGGATAACCATACATTAACTCCCACTTTGAAGGTGGCCCCTGACGAGCGCCTCGTATTGGCCTTCCGCTGCTGCCAATACTGAACCACCCCAATGTTCTTTTTAACCTTCCTCCAGACATCCCTCAGCTCTTGGTGACATCCACCCTAGGACACCCGGAACTTATCCTAGAGAACTCACCAAAATGAGGATGAAACCTGTAATTATAGAAAAACGGCCAGGTCCCCACGGACTGATTAACCCGACTGTTAAAAGAAAACTCAGCCTGAGGAAGAAATGATGACCATTTCCCCTGCTGATCAGCGACAAAATATCTTAAAATTGGCTTCAAAGACTGATTTGTCCTCTCTGTCTGACCGTTAGTTTCAGGGTGATAAGCAGAGGAAAAGGACAAATCAATCCCCATTTTTCTGCAGAAAGCCCTCCAAAATCTAGAGTTGAATTGTACACCCCTATCCAATACAATATTTAACAGAATCCTATGCAATTGTACCACATGAATAATAAACAGTTTGGAGAGAGATTCAGCATTGGATAACCCAGATAATGCGATGAAGTGAGCTTGTTTGCTGAAGCGATCGACTGCCACCCAAATAGTAGTCATCCCCCCAGACAGCGGTAAATCTGAAATTAAATCCATGGACAAATGATTCCATGGTCTTTCTGGAATTGGCAAAGGAACCAATTCCCCGGCTGGCCGGCAATGCTGTACTTTGGCACGTGCATAAGTTTCACAAGCTGACACAAAATCTCTAATATCCTTATGCATGGTGGACCACCAAAACAGTCTCTAGCAACTGCCTTCGGGTTTGCAGTGACCCCAGGATGAACACTCAATACACAATCATGGAATCCTTGCAGGAGGCATAATCTGAGATACACAGGGACAAACAGCTTGCATTCAGGGGTATTGGAAGGAGCCAAGTACTGAGCAGTACGGATTCCAGGTTCCAGATCAGAGGAAACCATGACCACAACAATACCCTGAGGAAGAATGGAGGAAGGAGGTTCTGGAGGAGACACAGAATCAAGACTACGAGACAGGGTATCTGCCCAAACAAACAATTATCTCTCAACCTATGCAGTAACAAACGGACATGTTTATAATGTGAATCCATGTTAGGTGAGAAAAGTAGAATGTAGAATATCATCTAAATCAACCACAATAGATTTGCCAATATAATCAGAGAAAATATCATTCATAAAATTTTGAAAAACCGCACCTGCATTCGTTAGACCAAAAGGCATAACGAGATTTTCAAAGACACTTTCAGATGGTAAAAATACTGTCTTCCACTCATCACCCTCACGAACCCGTATCAGATTATATGCCCCGCTGAGATCCAGTTTGGAAAACGATTTAGCCCCGGAGAGCTGATTATATTGATCGGGAATAAGTGGAAGCCGATAAGAATTTTTTATTGTTTAATTCTCGGAAATTGCCACTGGATGGAGGAGCTAGCATGCTTAAGTAGAGGACTAATCTAGGAAAGTTAACACAGATGATTGCAGCACAGACCAGCACAACCAAAACAGACTGACAGCTTCTACACCAAGTAACATAGAAGACAGGAACAGAATGGAGATCGTGACACTATGCGCTGAATGAGCATTTCATTTACACTAGTGTTATGATCCTTAGTGGTTGAGGATCACGAATTACTCCAGATAAGTAACAAACATAGGACAAGCTCTAGGGAGGTGGCAAACTGGACTGACCAAACACACTAGAAGTAGCCGGTGAACGTGCCTAAAAATCCTAGACGTCTCGAGCCAGCCTGAGGAACTAACTACCCCTAGAGAGAAAGAAAGATCTCTCTTGCCTCCAGAGAAATAATCCCCAAAGATATAGAAGCCCCCAACAAATAATAACGGTGAGGTAAGAGGAAGGCACATACACAGGGGTGAAAACAGATTCAGCAAATGAGGCCCACTAATACTAGATAGCAGAAAATAGTAAAGGGGTCTGTGCGGTCAGTAAAAAACCCTTACAAAATATCCACACTGAGATTTCAAGAACCCCCGCACCAACTAACGGTGTGGGGGGAGAAACTCAGTCCCCTAGAGCAACCAGCAAGCGAGAAGATCACATCTTAGCAAGCTGGACAAGAAACATGATGAATGCTGATAATCAAAAAATGAACGGACAAAAACTTAGCTTGTCTTGGAGAGGCTGGGAGCAAGGTAATCACAAGGAATCTGAAGAGCACTGAATACATTGATAGCAGACAAGGAACTGAGTATCCAGGTTTGTTAAATAGGAAACCAACCAAGGATAACGAACCAGCTGATGCAGCCAACCTGCAGAAAGACAACACTACACAGTACCGCTTGTGACCACTAGAGGGAGCCTAAAAATAGAGTTCACAACAGTACCCCCCCCCTTGAGGAGGGGTCACCGAACCCTCATCAAGACCCCCAGGGCGATCAGGATGAGCCAGCCGCGTGGAAGGCAAGAACCAAATCGGCCGCATGAACATCAGAGGCGACAACCCAGGAATTATCCTCCTGACCATAGCCCTTCCACTTCACCAAATACTGAAGCCTCCGTCTAGAGATACGAGAATCCAAAATCTTCTCCACCACGTACTCCAATTCTCCCTCAACCAGCACCGGAGCAGGAGGCTCAACAGAAGGAACCACAGGTACCACATACCTCCGCAACAAAGACCTATGGAACACATTATGAATGGCAAACGATGCTGGGAGATCCAAACGAAAAGACACCGGGTTAAGGATTTCCAAGATCTTATAAGGACCGATGAAGCGATGCTTGAATTTAGGAGAGGAGACCTTCATAGGAACATACCGAGAAGACAGCCACACCAAATCCCCAACACGAAGTCGGGGACCCACACCGCGGCGGCGGTTGGCAAAGCGCTGAGCCTTCTCCTGTGACAACCTCAAATTGTCCACCACATGGTTCCAAATCTGCTGCAACCTATCCACCACAGAATCCACCCCAGGACAGTCAGAAGACTCAACCTGACCCGAGGAAAAACGAGGATGGAAACCAGAATTGCAAAAAAAAGGCGAAACCAAAGTAGCAGAACTAGCCCGATTATTAAGGGCAAACTCGGCCAATGGCAAAAAAGTCACCCAATCATCCTGATCAGCAGAAACAAAACATCTCAAATAAGTTTCCAACGTCTGATTAGTTCGCTCGGTTTGGCCATTAGTCTGAGGATGGAAGGCCGACGAAAAAGATAAATCAATGCCCATCTTAGCACAAAAAGTCCGCCAAAACCTGGACACAAACTGGGATCCTCTATCAGACACAATATTTTCAGGAATGCCGTGCAAGCGAACCACATTCTGAAAAAATAGAGGAACCAAATCGGAGGAGGAAGGCAACTTAGGCAAGGGCACCAAATGGACCATCTTGGAAAAACGATCACACACCACCCAGATGACAGACATTTTCTGAGATACTGGAAGATCCGAAATAAAATCCATGGAAATGTGCGTCCAAGGCCTTTTCGGGACAGGCAAAGGCAAAAGCAAACCGCTGGCACGAGAACAGCAAGGCTTAGCCCGAGCACAAATCCCACAAGACTGCACAAAGGAACGCACATCCCGCGACAAGGAAGGCCACCAGAAGGACCTAGCCACCAAATCTCTGGTACCAAAAATCCCAGGATGACCCGCCAACACCGAAGAATGAACCTCGGAAATAACTCTGCTGGTCCATCTATCCGGGACAAACAGTCTCTCTGGTGGACAACGGTCAGGTCTATCCGCCTGAAATTTCTGCAGCACTCGTCGCAAATCTGGGGAAATGGCAGACAAAATCACTCCCTCTCTGAGAATACCAGCCGGCTCAGAAACTCCCGGAGAGTCAGGCACAAAACTCCTAGAAAGTGCATCAGCCTTCATGTTCTTCAAACCAGGCAGGTATGAGACCACAAAGTTGAAACGGGAGAAAAACAGCGACCAACGAGCCTGTCTAGGATTCAGGCGCTTGGCAGATTCGAGGTAAATCAGGTTTTTGTGATCAGTCAAGACCACCACACGATGTTTAGCTCCTTCGAGCCAATGTCGCCAATCCTCAAATGCCCACTTCATAGCCAACAACTCCCGATTACCAACATCATAATTCCGCTCGGCAGGCGAAAACTTTCTTGAAAAGAAAGCACATGGCTTCATCACAGAGCCATCAGAGCTTCTCTGCGACAAAACAGCCCCTGCTCCAATCTCAGAAGCATCAACCTCGACCTGGAAGGGGAGAGAGACATCTGGTTGACATAAGACTGGAGCTGAAGAAAACCGGTGCTTCAGTTCCCGAAAGGCCTCCACGGCCGCAGGAGACCAATTAGTCACATCAGAACCCTTCTTGGTCAAATCCGTCAAAGGTTTAACCACGCTAGAAAAATTAGCGATGAAACGACGGTAAAAATTAGCAAAACCCAAGAACTTCTGAAGACTCTTAACAGACGTAGGCTGAGTCCAGTCATGAATAGCCTGGACCTTGACTGGGTCCATCTCCTGTTGTGATCCGCTTTTTGGGCTCCCCTAGTGGTGGCTGGTGGTACTGGAGACTTGTGTGTTCTTTTCTGCCTCAGCTCACCTGCTTCCATCAGTTTTGGGAGTTCCCTATTTAGCCTTGCTCTCCAGTCACTTCCTTGCCGGTCATCATTGTAACCTGAGTCTTTCAGTTGCATGTTCCTGCTACCAGTCTGCTGATCAGCTAAGCGGACTCTTGTCCTTTTTGTTTTGTATTTTTTGTCCAGTTTACAGTTTGTCATTTCCTGTTACTGGAAGCTCTTGTGGACTGAAATTGCCACTCCTGTGTCATGAGTTGACACAGGAGTCTTAAAGTAATTTCAGGATGGGTTTTTGAAAGGGTTTTTCAGCTGACCGTGAAGTCCTCTTTTGTATCCTTCCTCTATCTAGTAAGTGGACCTCGCTTTGCTAAATCTACCTTCATACTGTGTATGTCTTTTCCTCTGAACTCACCGTTAATATATGTGGGGGCTACTATCATCTTTGGGGAATTTCACTAGAGGTAAGCCAGGTCTGTTCCTTCCTCTTCCAGGCGTAGTTAGTTCTCCGGCTGGCGCATGGCATCTAGGCAGCCGTAGGAATGCTTCCTGGCTACTGTTAGTTGTGTGGTAGATTTAGGTCACGGTCAGCTTGAGTTTCCATCACCCGAGGGCTAGTCTGTTATTTTGTGTTTCTGATGTTCCCATGCCATTGGGGAATCATGACAGTATGACCGGCCACTGTTAAAGTAATTGGCAGAAGAAAGGAGAGTAAAAGAAGTCTGTAGATTTTTTTTTTTTTTTCCTCACATGTTTGCTACTTAGTTGGCTCAGTTGTATTTCTGCTCTATTTACAGCCTTGCCTTTCTCTCCTTCTAATCCTTGAATGGCTCTGATCTCTCCGGTTTAAGGATGGACTCTCAGAGTTTGGCTGCAGGTTTAAATAATCTTGCTACGAAGGTTCAGAATTTACAAGATTATGTTATACGTACTCCTATTTCTGAACCTAAGATTCCTACACCAGAGGTATTTTCCGGAGATAGATCTCGGTTTCTGAATTTCAAATGTAATTGTAAATTATTCCTTTCTCTCAGACCTCACTCCTCTGGAGATCCTGTTCAGCAGGTTAAGATTGTGATTTCTTTGCTGCGAGGTGACCCTCAAAATTGGGCATTTTCATTGACACCAGGGGATCCTGCGTTGCTCAATGTGGATGCGTTTTTTCTGGCTTTAGGGTTGCTGTATGAGGAACCTAATTTGGAGATTCAAGCTGAAAAAGCTTTAATAGCCCTGTCTCAAGGGCAAGATGAAGCTGAGATATACTGCCAAAAATTTCATAAATGGTCTGTGCTTACTCAGTGGAATGAGTGTGCCCTAGCGGCAATTTTCAGAGAAGGCCTTTCTGATGCCGTTAAGGATGTCATGGTGGGGTTTCCTACGCCCACAGGTCTGAATGAGTCCATCACAATGGCGATTCAGATTGATCGGCGTTTGCGGGAGCGCAAACCCGTGCACCATTTGGCGGTATCTTCTGAAGGGACGCCAGAGAAAATGCAATGTGACAGAATTCTGTCAAGAAGCGAGCGGCAGAATTATAGGCGCAAAAATGGCTTGTGCTTCTACTGTGGTGATTCCACGCATGTTATATCAGCATGCTCTAAACTTACTAGGAAGGTTGACAAGTCTGTTTCTATTGGCACTTTACAGTCTAAATTTCTTCTGTCTGTAACTCTGATTTGTTCATTATCAGTTATTACCGTGGATGCCTATGTGGACTCTGGCGCCGCTCTGAGTCTCATGGATTGGTCCTTCGCCAGGCGCTGTGGGTTTGATTTGGAGCCTCTGGAAGTTCCTATACCTCTGAAGGGTATTGATTCTACACCTCTGGCTTGTAATAGACCACAGTTCTGGACGCAAGTGACTATGCGTATGACTCCAGACCATCAGGAGATGATTCGCTTCCTCGTGTTGCATAATTTACATGATGTGTTAGTGCTTGGATTACCATGGTTGCAATCTCATAACCCAGTACTGGACTGGAAAACTATGTCTGTGTTAAGCTGGGGATGTCGGGGGGCTCATGGGGACATACCTTTGGTTTCTATCTCGTCATCTATTCCCTCTGAGGTTCCGGCATTTTTGTCGGATTTTGGGGATATTTTTGAAGAGCCTAAAATTGGTTCTCTCCCTCCCCACAGAGAGTGTGATTGCGCCATAGATCTGATTCCAGGCAGTAAATTTCCAAAGGGTCGTTTGTTTAACCTATCTGTACCTGAGCATGCTGCCATGCGAGAGTATGTTAAGGAGTCCCTGGAAAAGGGACATATTCGTCCTTCTTCATCACCTTTAGGAGCTGGGTTTTTCTTTGTCTCTAAAAAGGATGGCTCGCTGAGGCCTTGTATTGATTATCGACTCCTGAATAAAATTACTGTCAAATATCAGTATCCGTTGCCGCTGCTTACTGATTTGTTTGCTCGCATAAGGGGGGCTAAGTGGTTCTCCAAGATTGATCTCCGTGGGGCGTATAATTTGGTGCGAATTAAGCAAGGGGATGAGTGGAAAACCGCATTTAATACGCCTGAGGGCCACTTTGAGTATTTAGTAATGCCTTTCGGCCTTTCTAATGCACCTTCAGTTTTTCAGTCCTTTATGCATGATATTTTCCGTGAATATCTGGATAAATTTATGATTGTGTATTTGGACGATATTTTGATTTTTTTGAGGACTGGGAGTCTCATGTTCAGCAGGTCAGGAGGGTTTTTCAGGTCTTGCGGGAGAATTCTCTGTGTGTAAAGGGTTCTAAGTGTGTTTTTGGGGTTCAAAAGATTTCCTTTTTGGGGTACATTTTTTCCCCTTCTTCTGTTGAGATGGACCCTGTCAAGGTTCGGGCTATTTGTGACTGGACGCAGCCTACTTCTCTAAAGGGTCTTCAGAAGTTCTTGGGCTTTGCTAATTTTTATCGTCGATTTATAACTGGTTTTTCTGGTGTTGCTAAGCCTCTTACGGATTTGACTAAGAAGGGTGCTGATGTTGCCAATTGGTCCTCTGCCGCTGTGGAGGCCTTTCGGGAACTTAAGCGCCGCTTTTCGTCTGCCCCTGTGTTGCGCCAGCCTGATGTCTCTCTCCCCTTTCAGGTTGAGGTCGATGCTTCCGAGATCGGAGCGGGGGCGGTTTTGTCGCAGAGAAGTTCCGATTGCTCAGTGATGAGACCTTGTGCGTTCTTTTCTCGAAAATTTTCTGCCGCCGAAAGAAATTATGATGTCGGTAATCGGGAGCTTTTGGCCATGAAGTGGGCATTTGAGGAGTGGCGTCATTGGCTTGAGGGTGCTAGACATCAGGTGGTGGTTTTGACTGATCACAAGAATCTGATTTATCTTGAGTCTGCCAGGCGCCTGAATCCTAGACAGGCGCGCTGGTCGTTGTTTTTCTCTCGGTTTAATTTTGTGGTCTCATATCTACCAAGTTCTAAGAATGTGAAGGCAGATGCCCTTTCTAGGAGTTTTGAGCCTGATTCCCCTGGTGATTCGGAACCTACAGGTATCCTTAAGGATGGGGTGATATTATCCGCTATTTCCCCAGATCTGCGACGTGCTTTGCAAGAGTTTCAGGCGGATAGACCTGATCGCTGTCCACCTGGTAGACTGTTTGTTCCTGATGATTGGACCAGTAGAGTCATCTCGGAGGTTCATTCTTCTACGCTGGCGGGTCATCCTGGAATTTTTGGTACCAGGGATTTGGTGGCTGGATCCTTCTGGTGGCCATCTCTGTCTCGAGATGTGCGTGTTTTTGTGCTGTCTTGTGATGTGTGTGCTCGGGCCAAGCCTTGTTGTTCTAGGGCTAGCGGGTTGTTGTTGCCCTTGCCTATTCCGAAGAGGCCTTGGACGCACATCTCGATGGACTTTATTTTTGATCTTCCTGTCTCTCAGAGGATGTCTGTTATCTGGGTGGTGTGTGACCGTTTTTCTAAGATGGTTCATTTGGTGCCATTGCCGAAGTTGCCTTCCTCGTCTGAGTTGGTTCCTTTGTTTTTTCAAAATGTGGTTCGCTTGCATGGTATTCCTGAAAATATTGTTTCTGATAGGGGTACCCAGTTCGTTTCTAGATTTTGGCGGGCATTCTGTGCCAGGTTGGGCATTGATTTGTCTTTTTCGTCTGCCTTCCATCCTCAGACTAATGGCCAGACGGAGCGAACTAATCAGACTTTGGAGACGTATTTGAGGTGTTTTGTGTCTGCGGATCAGGATGATTGGGTTGCCTTTTTGCCGTTGGCGGAGTTTGCTCTTAATAATCGGGCTAGTTCGGCCACTTTGGTTTCCCCTTTCTTTTGCAATTCGGGGTTTCATCCCCGTTTTTCTTCTGGTCAGGCGGAGTCTTCGGATTGTCCTGGAGTAGATGCTGTGGTGGATCGGTTGTATCGGATTTGGGAACAAGTGGTGGACAATTTGAATTTGTCCCAGGAGAGGACTCAGCGGTTTGCTAACCGCCAGCGTCGGGTTGGTCCTCGCCTTCGTGTTGGGGACTTGGTGTGGTTGTCTTCCCGTTTTGTCCCAATGAGGGTTTCTTCTCCTAAATTTAAGCCTCGGCTCATCGGTCCCTATAGGATTTTGGAGATTATTAACCCTGTTTCCTTTCGTTTGGACCTCCCGGCATCTTTCGCTATCCATAATGTGTTCCATCGGTCGTTGTTGCGGAGATACGAGGTGCCGGTGGTTCCTTCTGCTGAGCCTCCTGCTCCTGTGCTGGTTGAGGGTGAATTGGAGTACGTTATAGAGAAGATCTTGGACTCCCGTATTTCCAGGCGGAGACTCCAGTATCTGGTTAAATGGAAGGGCTATGGTCAGGAAGATAATTCTTGGGTAACTGCCTCTGATGTTCATGCCTCGGATTTGGTTCGTGCCTTTCATAGGGCTCATCCAGGTCGCCCTGGCGGTTCTTGTGAGGGTTCGGTGCCCCCTCCTTAAGGGGGGGGTACTGTTGTGATCCGCTTTTTGAGCTCCCCTAGTGGTGGCTGGTGGTACTGGAGACTTGTGTGTTCTTTTCTGCCTCAGCTCACCTGCTTCCATCAGTTTTGGGAGTTCCCTATTTAGCCTTGCTCTCCAGTCACTTCCTTGCCGGTCATCATTGTAACCTGAGTCTTTCAGTTGCATGTTCCTGCTACCAGTCTGCTGATCAGCTAAGCGGACTCTTGTCCTTTTTGTTTTGTATTTTTTGTCCAGTTTACAGTTTGTCATTTCCTGTTACTGGAAGCTCTTGTGGACTGAAATTGCCACTCCTGTGTCATGAGTTGACACAGGAGTCTTAAAGTAATTTCAGGATGGGTTTTTGAAAGGGTTTTTCAGCTGACCGTGAAGTCCTCTTTTGTATCCTTCCTCTATCTAGTAAGTGGACCTCGCTTTGCTAAATCTACCTTCATACTGTGTATGTCTTTTCCTCTGAACTCACCGTTAATATATGTGGGGGCTACTATCATCTTTGGGGAATTTCACTAGAGGTAAGCCAGGTCTGTTCCTTCCTCTTCCAGGCGTAGTTAGTTCTCCGGCTGGCGCATGGCATCTAGGCAGCCGTAGGAATGTTTCCTGGCTACTGTTAGTTGTGTGGTAGATTTAGGTCACGGTCAGCTTGAGTTTCCATCACCCGAGGGCTAGTCTGTTATTTTGTGTTTCTGATGTTCCCATGCCATTGGGGAATCATGACAATCTCCACAGTAGAAGGAGAAAAAATAAAACCCAAAAAGGAAACCTTCTGTACTCCGAAGAGGCATTTTGAGCCCTTCACAAATAAAGCATTAGCACGCAGGACCTGAAACACCATCCTGACCTGCTTCACATGGGACTCCCAATCATCAGAAAAGACCAAAATGTCATCCAGATAAACAATCATAAATTTATCCAGATATTCTCGGAAGATGTCATGCATGAAGGACTGAAACACAGAAGGAGCATTAGAGAGTCCAAAAGGCATCACTAAGTACTCAAAATGGCCTTCGGGCGTATTAAATGCTGTTTTCCATTCATCTCCCTGCTTAATGCGCACAAGGTTATACGCACCACGGAGATCTATCTAAGGGTACTGTCACACAGTACCATTTTAATCGCTACGACGGCACGATCCGTGACGTCGCAGCGATCGTATGATTATCGCTCCAGCGTCGTAGACTGCGGTCACACGTTGCAATCACGGCGCTGGAGCGATGCCGAAGTCCCCGGGTAACCAGGGTAAACATCGAGTTACTAAGCGCAGGGCCGCGCTTAGTAACCCGATGTTTACCCTGGTTACCAGCGTAAACGTAAAAAAAACAAACAGTACATACTCACATTCCGGTGTCTGTCCTCCGGCGTCTCAGCTTCTCTGCACTGTGTAAGCACAGCGGCCGGAAAGCAGAGCGGTGACGTCAGACGTCACCGCTGTGCTCGCTTTCCGGCTGGCCGGCGCTCACACTGCAGAGAAGCTGAGACGCCGGAGGACAGACACCGGAATGTGAGTATGTACTGTTTGTTTTTTTTACGTTTACGCTGGTAACCACGGTAAACATCGGGTTACTAAGCGCGGCCCTGCGCTTAGTTACCCGATGTTTACCCTGGTTACAAGCGAACACATCGCTGGATCGCTGTCACACACAACGATCCAGCGATGTCAGCGGGTGATCAAGCGACGAAAGAAAGTTCCAAACGATCTGCTACGACGTACGATTCTCAGCAGGATCCCTGATCGCTGCTGCGTGTCAGACACTGCGATATCGTAACGATATCGCTAGAACGTCACGAATCGTACCGTCGTAGCGATCAAAATGGTACTGTGTGACAGTACCCTTAGTGAACCAACTGGCCCCCTTAATCCGAGCAAACAAATCAGACAATAGTGGCAAAGGATACTGAAATTTAACTGTGATTTTGTTCAGAAGACGATAATCTATACAAAGTCTCAAAGAACCGTCCTTCTTGGCCACAAAAAAAATCCTGCACCAAGAGGGGAAGAGGATGGCACATACACAGGGGTGAAAACAGATTCAGCAAATGAGGCCCACTAATACTAGATAGCAGAAAATAGTAAAGGGGTCTGTGCGGTCAGTAAAAAACCCTTACAAAATATCCACACTGAGATTTCAAGAACCCCCGCACCAACTAACGGTGTGGGGGGAGAAACTCAGTCCCCTAGAGCAACCAGCAAGCGAGAAGATCACATCTTAGCAAGCTGGACAAGAAACATGATGAATGCTGATAATCAAAAAATGAACGGACAAAAACTTAGCTTGTCTTGGAGAGGCTGGGAGCAAGGTAATCACAAGGAATCTGAAGAGCACTGAATACATTGATAGCAGGCAAGGAACTGAGTATCCAGGTTTGTTAAATAGGAAACCAACCAAGGATAACGAACCAGCTGATGCAGCCAACCTGCAGAAAGACAACACTACACAGTACCGCTTGTGACCACTAGAGGGAGCCTAAAAATAGAGTTCACAACACACTAGACTGTGGACTGACTGACCATAGTCTTTATACTATTCTGTGGACTGACTGGCCACATCTACAGTAGACCTTGGACTGACGGATCAAAACTTTTAATCTAGTCTTTGGATGAATGATCACAGCATTTACATTAGTTTGAATACTGACTGATCAAAGCATTTGCACTTGTTTAAGGCCTTGCTGACCTTGTCATTTTCACTAGATTTCGACTGCCTGACCACATTTCCAGTAAAGTTTGCACTGCCTGGATATAACATTTACACTAGTCTAAAGACTGAGTGACCACAGCATTTATGCTAGGTGTGCATTTTCTGACCACATTTCTAGTATACTGTAGTCTGACTATAACATTTATAGAATAATGTTGAATGGCTGAACATAATATATACCGTAAACTAACAAATGACTGACTACAGGATTCAGAATAAACTGACCACAGTCCTTATACCTGAAATAAGTAATTTTGTCCCTAGTGTGTTATATTTTTCTTTGTGTATAGCATGTAGCAGGAACATATTATCACACCTTTGACTATTTACAGGTGACTGACGCCCAGTGAGATGGTGGAACGTGAAATTTTTCCTTGTGGATTTCAAGAAGAGAATTAGAAAAATCTCCTAACAGGTAATTAATATTCATATTAATTACTGATAATTGTAGGTTTAGACATAAGTTCTAGGCCTGCCGGGGTGTAATAACACCTTCCTGGTACATGGGAATATATTGTTTGTGTTTTTCACATGTATATCTTCTATACACAACTCCTAGTATAACACAACCATATTTCAGGTAGAGATGTAAGAAACATTTCTTCTCCTTATTCTCTGTCTTCTAAAATAAGAAAACGTTCTTATGTTTCATAGAATAGGCTTCTTATCAGCGGTGTAACATTCAATGCCTCGATTACAAGAGACTGATCTCATCATTTACGCTAGGCTGTGGAGCTACTAACCACAGCTTTTCCACTAGACTATGGACAGACTAACAACATTTACTCTAGACTGTTGACCGACTGACCACAGCATTTCCTCTAGGCTTTGGATCAGCTAACAACAACATTTACACCAGACTGTGAACTAACTGAACTAAGAATTTACACCAGACTGTGGACTGATGGACCACAGCATTTAAACTAGATAGTAGACCCAATGACGACATCATTCACACCTGACTGTGGACTGACTGGCCAAATTTACATCAGACTGTGGACTGACGGACAAAAAGTTTTACACTAGTCCATGGGCTAACTGATCCAATCATTTACAGTAGTCTAAGGACTGATTGAGCACAGCAATTATGCTAGGTGTGGAATTCATGACTACATTTCCAGTAGACTAAAAGACTATGGACTGAATGGCCATAACATTTACATTAGACTGTGGACTGACAGACCACTTTTACAGTGGACTGTGGACTGGCGGACCAAATGTTTTACGCTAGTTTATGGACTGATTTGCCATAGCATTTAGCTAGGTGTGAAATTCCTGACCACATTTGCAGTAGACCAAAACACTATGTGTGATGCGAGTCACTATAGTAAATGTTAGCCCCAGAAGTGGAGAGAAAGACTACAATAACAGTAAAAAATAATATACACCACTTACTGAATAAGTAAAAGGAGGTCAAACAATCCGAGGTCAGGTCCAGGAAATGGCGCAGTACAGCAAAGAGAAATCAGAGACTAAATCCAATTTACTAGCTGAGTTCAGAAAAACCAGAAAGACAAGACAGTTTACAGGGAGCAGGCACAATAGAAGTCAGGTCACAAGCAAAGAGTCTAAGTTTGGGAAGGGAATAAAGTCAGGCTGGGTGAGGCACAGATCACAGAGAGATCAGTCTTATACAGGCAGCAGCAAGTGTACAATTGACACTGGATGGAGGAGCCAGCAGGCTTAAGTAGAGGACTACTCAAGGAAAGTGAACACAGATGATTGCAGCACAGACTCAGCATGGATCAGTCTTACACAGTCAACAGCAAGTGTACGATTGACACTGGATGGAGGAGCCAGCATGCTTAAGTAGAGGACTAATCAAGGAAAGTAGTGAGGAAGACAGAGCAGGGGGAATAAACTTCAACAATGACTTGTGGAACACATTAGGAATACGGAAAGACCGAGGGAGTTTTAAGCGGAAGGCAACTGGATTGACCACCTCCAGAATTTCATACGGACCAATGAATCTAGGACCCAACTTCAGCGAGGGCATCTTCAATGTAATATTCTTAGAGGATAACCATACATTAACTCCCACTTTGAAGGTGGCCCCTGATGAGCGCCTTGTATTGGCCTTCCGCTGCTGCCAATACTGAACCACCCCAATGTTTTTTTTAACCTTCCTCCAGACATCCCCCAGCTCTTGAATGGTGACATCCACCCCAGGACACCCGGAACTTATCCTGGGGAACTCACCAAAATGAGGATGACACCTGTAATTATAGAAAAACGGCGAGGTCCCCACGGACTGATTAACCCGACTGTTAAAAGAAAACTCAGCCAGAGGAAGAAATGATGACCATTTCCCCTGCTGATCAGCGACAAAATATCTTAAAATTGGCTTCAAAGACTGATTTGTCCTCTCTGTCTGACCGTTCGTTTCAGGGTGATAAGCCGAGGAAGAGGACAAATCAATCCTCATTTTTCTGCAGAAAGCCCTCCAAAATCTAGAGTTGAATTGTACACCCCTATCCAATACAATATTTAACAGAATCCTATGCAATTGTACCACATGAACAATAAACAGTTTGGAGAGAGATTCAGCATTGGATAACCCAGATAATGGGATGAAGGGAGCTTGTTTGCTGAAGCGATCGACTGCCACCCAAATAGTAGTCATCCCCCCAGACAGCGGTAAATCTGAAATGAAATCCATGGACAAATGATTCCATGGTCTTTCTGGAATTGGCAAAGGAACCAATTCCCCGGCTGGCCGGCAATGCTGTACTTTGGCACGTGCATAAGTTTCACAAGCTGACACAAAATCTCTAATATCCTTATGCATGGTGGACCACCAAAACAGTCTCTAGCAACTGCCTTCGGGGTTGCAGTGACCCCTGGATGAACACTCAATACACAATCATGGAATCCTTGCAGGAGGCATAATCTGAGATACACAGGGACAAACAGCTTGCATTCAGGGGTATTGGAAGGAGCCAAGTACTGAGCAGGACGGATTCCAGGTTCCAGATCAGAGGAAACCATGACCACAACAATACCCTGAGGAAGAATGGAGGAAGGAGGTTCTGGAGGAGCCACAGAATCAAGACTACAAGACAGGGTATCTGCCCAAACAAACAATTATCTCTCAACCTTTGCAGAACCAAATGGACATGTTTATAATGTGAATCCATGTTAGGTGAGAAAATTAGAATATCATCTAAATAAACCACAATAGATTTGCCAATATAATCAGAGAAAATATCATTCATAAAATTTTGAAAAACTGCAGCTGCGTTCGTTAGACCAAAAGGCATAACGAGATTTTCAAAGACACTTTCAGATGGTAAAAATACTGTCTTCCACTCATCACCCTCACAAATCCGTATCAGATTATATGCCACGCTGAGATCCAGTTTGGAAAACCATTTAGCCCCGGAAAGCTGATTATATTGATTGGGAATAAGTGGAAGCCGATAAGAATTTTTAATTGTTTAATTCTCGGAAATTGCCACTGGATGAAGGAGCTAGCATGCTTAAGTAGAGGACTAATCTAGGAAAGTTAACACAGATGATTGCAGCACAGACCAGCACAACCAAAACAGACTGACAGCTTCTACACAAAGTAACATAGCAGACAGGAACAGAATGGAGATCGTGACACTATGCTCTGAATGAGCATTTCATTTACACTAGACTGTGGACTGACTGACCATAGTCTTTATACTATTCTGTGGACTGACTGGCCACATCTACAGTAGACCTTGGACTGACGGATCAAAACTTTTAATCTAGTCTTTGGATGAATGATCACAGCATTTACATTAGTTTGAATACTGACTGATCAAAGCATTTGCACTTGTTTAAGGCCTTGCTGACCTTGTCATTTTCACTAGATTTCGACTGCCTGACCACATTTCCAGTAAAGTGTGCACTGCCTGGATATAACATTTACACTAGTCTAAAGACTGAGTGACCACAGCATTTATG
Source organism: Ranitomeya variabilis (assembly GCF_051348905.1). Taxonomy (NCBI): domain Eukaryota; kingdom Metazoa; phylum Chordata; class Amphibia; order Anura; family Dendrobatidae; genus Ranitomeya; species Ranitomeya variabilis. The sequence goes on along the minus strand of NC_135237.1, from coordinate 354,259,173 downwards.
CTAGGTGTGGAATTTCTGAACACATTTCCAGGAGACCAGAAGACTATGGACTGAATGAACACAACATTTACACTAGAATGTGGACTAATAGACCACTTTTACAGTGGACTGTGGACCAAAACTTTTACACTAGTTTATGGACTGGCTGATCATAGCATCATAGCATTTACGCTAGGTGTGCATTTTCTGACCACATTTCTAGTATACTGTAGTCTGACTATGACATTTATAGAATAATGTAGAATGGCTGAACATAATATATACCGTAAACTAACAAATGACTGACTACAGGATTCAGAATAAACTGACCACAGTCCTTATACCTGAAATAAGTAATTTTGTCCCTAGTGTGTTATATTTTTCTTTGTGTATAGCATGTAGCAGGAACATATTATCACACCTTTGACTATTTACAGGTGACTGACGCCCAGTGAGATGGTGGAACGTGAAATTTTTCCTTGTGGATTTCAAGACGAGAATTAGAAAAATCTCCTAACAGGTAATTAATATTCATATTAATTACTGATAATTGTAGGTTTAGACATAAGTTCTAGGCCTGCCGGGGTGTAATAACACCTTCCTGGTACATGGGAATATATTGTTTGTGTTTTTCACATGTATATCTTCTATACACAACTCCTAGTATAACACAACCATATTTCAGGTAGAGATGTAAGGAACATTTCTTCTCCTTATTCTCTGTCTTCTAAAATAAGAAAACGTTCTTATGTTTCATAGAATAGGCTTCTTATCAGTGGTGTAACATTCAATGCCTCGATTACAAGAGACTGATCTCATCATTTACGCTAGGCTGTGGAGCTACTGACCACAGCTTTTCCACTAGACTATGGACAGACTAACAACATTTACTCTAGACTGTTGACCGACTGACCACAGCATTTCCTCTAGGCTTTGGATCAGCTAACAACAACATTTACACCAGACTGTGAACTAACTGAACAAAGAATTTACACTAGACTGTGGACTGATGGACCACAGCATTTAAACTAGATAGTAGACCCAATGACGACATCGTTCACACCTGACTGTGGACTGACTGGCCACATTTACATCAGACTGTGGACTGACGGACAAAAAGTTTTACACTAGTCCATGGGCTAACTGATCCAATCATTTACAGTAGTCTAAGAACTGATTGAGCACAGCAATTATGCTAGGTGTGGAATTCATGACTACATTTCCAGTAGACTAAAAGACTATGGACTGAATGGCCATAACATTTACATTAGACTGTGGACTGACAGACCACTTTTACAGTGGACTGTGGACTGGCGGACCAAATGTTTTACGCTAGTTTATGGACTGATTTGCCATAGCATTTAGCTAGGTTTGAAATTCCTGACCACATTTGCAGTAGACCAAAACACTATGTGTGATGCGAGTCACTATAGTAAATGTTAGCCCCAGAAGTGGAGAGAAAGACTACAATAACAGTAAGAAATAATATACACCACTTACTGAATAAGTAAAAGGAGGTCAAACAATCCGAGGTCAGGTCCAGGAAATGGCGCAGTACAGCAAAGAGAAATCAGAGACTAAATCCAATTTACTAGCTGAGTTCAGAAAAACCAGAAAGGCAAGACAGTTTACAGGGAGCAAGCACAAGAGAAGCCAGGTCACAAGCAAAGAGTCTAAGTTCGGGAAGGGAATAAAGTCAGGCTGGGTCAGGCACAGATCACAGAGAGATCAGTCTTATACAGGCAGCAGCAAGTGTACAATTGACACTGGATAGAGGAGCCAGCAGGCTTAAGTAGAGGACTACTCAAGGAAAGTAAACACAGATGATTGCAGCACAGACTCAGCATGGATCAGGTTTACACAGTCAACAGCAAGTGTACGATTGACACTGGATGGAAGAGCCAGCATGCTTAAGTAGAGGACTAATCAAGAAAAGTAGTGAGGAAGACAGAGCAGGGGGAATAAACTCCTTCAACAATGGCTTGTGGAACACATTAGGAATACGGAAAGACCGAGGGAGTTTTAAGCGGAAGGCAACTGGATTGACCACCTCTAGAATTTCATACGGACCAATGAATCTAGGACTCAACTTCAGCGAGGGCATCTTCAATGTATATTCTTAGAGGATAACCATACATTAACTCCCACTTTGAAGGTGGCCCCTGACGAGCGCCTCGTATTGGCCTTCCGCTGCTGCCAATACTGAACCACCCCAATGTTCTTTTTAACCTTCCTCCAGACATCCCCCAGCTCTTGAATGGTGACTTCCACCCCAGGACACCCGGAACTTATCCTGGGGAACTCACCAAAATGAGGATGAAACCTGTAATTATAGAAAAACGGCGAGGTCCCCACGGACTGATTAACCCGACTGTTAAAAGAAAACTCAGCCAGAGGAAGAAATGATGACCATTTCCCCTGCTGATCAGTGACAAAATATCTTAAAATTGGCTTCAAAGACTGATTTGTCCTCTGTCTGACCGTTCGTTTCAGGGTGATAAGCCGAGGAAAAGGACAAATCAATCCTCATTTTTCTGCAGAAAGCCCTCCAAAATCTAGAGTTGAATTGTACACCCCTATCCAATACAATATTTAACAGAATCCTATGCAATTGTACTACATGAATAATAAACAGTTTGGAGAGAGATTCAGCATTGGATAACCCAGATAATGGGATGAAGTGAGCTTGTTTGCTGAAGCGATCGACTGCCACCCAAATAGTAGTCATCCCCCCAGACAGCGGTAAATCTGAAATTAAATCCATGGACAAATGATTCCATGGTCTTTCTGGAATTGGCAAAGGAACCAATTCCCCGGCTGGCCGGCAATGCTGTACTTTGGCACGTGCATAAGTTTCACAAGCTGACACAAAATCTCTAATATCCTTATGCATGGTGGACCACCAAAACAGTCTCTAGCAACTGCCTTCGGGTTTGCAGTGACCCCAGGATGAACACTCAATACACAATCATGGAATCCTTGCAGGAGGCATAATCTGAGATACACAGGGACAAACAGCTTGTATTCAGGGGTATTGGAAGGAGCCAAGTACTGAGCAGTACGGATTCCAGGTTCCAGATCAGAGGAAACCATGACCACAACAATACCCTGAGGAAGAATGGAGGAAGGAGGTTCTGGAGGAGACACAGAATCAAGACTACGAGACAGGGTATCTGCCCAAACAAACAATTATCTCTCAACCTATGCAGTAACAAACGGACATGTTTATAATGTGAATCCATGTTAGGTGAGAAAAGTAGAATGTAGAATATCATCTAAATCAACCACAATAGATTTGCCAATATAATCAGAGAAAATATCATTCATAAAATTTTGAAAAACCGCACCTGCATTCGTTAGACCAAAAGGCATAACGAGATTTTCAAAGACACTTTCAGATGGTAAAAATACTGTCTTCCACTCATCACCCTCACGAACCCGTATCAGATTATATGCCCCGCTGAGATCCAGTTTGGAAAACCATTTAGCCCCGGAGAGCTGATTATATTGATCGGGAATAAGTGGAAGCCGATAAGAATTTTTAATTGTTTAATTCTCGGAAATTGCCACTGGATGGAGGAGCTAGCATGCTTAAGTAGAGGACTAATCTAGGAAAGTTAACACAGATGATTGCAGCACAGACCAGCACAACCAAAACAGACTGACAGCTTCTACACCAAGTAACATAGAAGACAGGAACAGAATGGAGATCGTGACACTATGCGCTGAATGAGCATTTCATTTACACTAGTGTTATGATCCTTAGTGGTTGAGGATCACGAATTACTCCAGATAAGTAACAAACATAGGACAAGCTCTAGGGAGGTGGCAAACTGGACTGACCGCAAATCTGAACCTATCCAAACACACTAGAAGTAGCCGGTGAACGTGCCTAAAAATCCTAGACGTCTCGAGCCAGCCTGAGGAACTAACTACCCCTAGAGAGAAAGAAAGATCTCTCTTGCCTCCAGAGAAATAATCCCCAAAGATATAGAAGCCCCCAACAAATAATAACGGTGAGGTAAGAGGAAGGCACATACACAGGGGTGAAAACAGATTCAGCAAATGAGGCCCACTAATACTAGATAGCAGAAAATAGTAAAGGGGTCTGTGCGGTCAGTAAAAAACCCTTACAAAATATCCACACTGAGATTTCAAGAACCCCCGCACCAACTAACGGTGTGGGGGGAGAAACTCAGTCCCCTAGAGCAACCAGCAAGCGAGAAGATCACATCTTAGCAAGCTGGACAAGAAACATGATGAATGCTGATAATCAAAAAATGAACGGACAAAAACTTAGCTTGTCTTGGAGAGGCTGGGAGCAAGGTAATCACAAGGAATCTGAAGAGCACTGAATACATTGATAGCAGGCAAGGAACTGAGTATCCAGGTGAGTTAAATAGGAAACCAACCAAGGATAACGAACCAGCTGATGCAGCCAACCTGCAGAAAGACAACACTACACAGTACCGCTTGTGACCACTAGAGGGAGCCTAAAAATAGAGTTCACAACACACTAGACTGTGGACTGACTGACCATAGTCTTTATACTATTCTGTGGACTGACTGGCCACATCTACAGTAGACCTTGGACTGACGGATCAAAACTTTTAATCTAGTCTTTGGATGAATGATCACAGCATTTACATTAGTTTGAATACTGACTGATCAAAGCATTTGCACTTGTTTAAGGCCTTGCTGACCTTGTCATTTTCACTAGATTTCGACTGCCTGACCACATTTCCAGTAAAGTTTGCACTGCCTGGATATAACATTTACACTAGTCTAAAGACTGAGTGACCACAGCATTTATGCTAGGTGTGGAATTTCTGAACACATTTCCAGTAGACCAGAAGACTATGGACTGAATGAACACAACATTTACACTAGAATGTGGACTAATAGACCACTTTTACAGTGGACTGTGGACTGGGGGACCAAAACTTTTACACTAGTTTATGGACTGGCTGATCATAGCATTTACGCTAGGTGTGCATTTTCTGACCACATTTCTAGTATACTGTAGTCTGACTATAACATTTATAGAATAATGTAGAATGACTGAACATAATATATACTGTAAACTAACAAATGACTGACTACAGGATTCAGAATAAACTGACCACAGTCCTTATACCTGAAATAAGTAATTTTGTCCCTAGTGTGTTATATTTTTCTTTATGTATAGCATGTAGCAGGAACATATTATCACACCTTTGACTATTTACAGGTGACTGACGCCCAGTGAGATGGTGGAACGTGAAATTTTTCCTTGTGGATTTCAAGAAGAGAATTAGAAAAATCTCCTAACAGGTAATTAATATTCATATTAATTACTGATAATTGTAGGTTTAGACATAAGTTCTAGGCCTGCCGGGGTGTAATAACACCTTCCTGGTACATGGGAATATATTGTTTGTGTTTTTCACATGTATATCTTCTATACACAACTCCTAGTATAACACAACCATATTTCAGGTAGAGATGTAAGGAACATTTCTTCTCCTTATTCTCTGTCTTCTAAAATAAGAAAACGTTCTTATGTTTCATTGAATAGGCTTCTTATCAGCGGTGTAACATTCAATGCCTCGGTTACAAGAGACTGATCTCATCATTTACGCTAGGCTGTGGAGCTACTGACCACAGCTTTTCCACTAGACTGTGGACAGACTAACATCATTTACTCTAGACTGTTGACCGACTGACCACAGCATTTCCTCTAGGCTTTGGATCAGCTAACAACAACATTTACACCAGACTGTGAACTAACTGAACTAAGAATTTACACTAGACTGTGGACTGATGGACCACAGCATTTAAACTAGATAGTAGACCCAATGACGACATCGTTCACACCTGACTGTGGACTGACTGGCCAAATTTACATCTGACTGTGGACTGACGGACAAAAAGTTTTACACAAGTCCATGGGCTAACTGATCCAATCATTTACAGTACTCTAAGGACTGATTGAGCACAGCAATTATGCTAGGTGTGGAATTCATGACTACATTTCCAGTAGACTAAAAGACTATGGACTGAATGGCCATAACATTTACATTAGACTGTGGACTGACAGACCACTTTTACAGTGGACTGTGGACTGGCGGACCAAATGTTTTACGCTAGTTTATGGACTGATTTGCCATAGCATTTAGCTAGGTGTGAAATTCCTGACCACATTTGCAGTAGACCAAAACACTATGTGTGATGCGAGTCACTATAGTAAATGTTAGCCCCAGAAGTGGAGAGAAAGACTACAATAACAGTAAAAAATAATATACACCACTTACTGAATAAGTAAAAGGAGGTCAAACAATCTGAGGTCAGGTCCAGGAAATGGCGCAGTACAGCAAAGAGAAATCAGAGACTAAATCCAATTTACTAGCTGAGTTCAGAAAAACCAGAAAGACAAGACAGTTTACAGGGAGCAGGCACAATAGAAGTCAGGTCACAAGCAAAGAGTCTAAGTTTGGGAAGGGAATAAAGTCAGGCTGGGTCAGGCACAGATCACAGAGAGATCAGTCTTATACAGGCAGCAGCAAGTGTACAATTGACACTGGATGGAGGAGCCAGCAGGCTTAAGTAGAGGACTACTCAAGGAAAGTGAACACAGATGATTGCAGCACAGACTCAGCATGGATCAGTCTTACACAGTCAACAGCAAGTGTACGATTGACACTGGATGGAGGAGCCAGCATGCTTAAGTAGAGGACTAATCAAGGAAAGTAGTGAGGAAGACAGAGCAGGGGGAATAAACTCCTTGAACAATGACTTGTGGAACACATTAGGAATACGGAAAGACCGAGGGAGTTTTAAGCGGAAGGCAACTGGATTGACCACCTCCAGAATTTCATACGGACCAATGAATCTAGGACCCAACTTCAGCGAGGGCATCTTCAATGTAATATTCTTAGAGGATAACCATACATTAACTCCCACTTTGAAGGTGGCCCCTGATGAACGCCTCGTATTGGCCTTCCGCTGCTGCCAATACTGAACCACCCCAATGTTCTTTTTAACCTTCCTCCAGACATCCCCCAGCTCTTGAATGGTGACATCCACCCCAGGACACCCGGAACTTATCCTGGGGAACTCACCAAAATGAGGATGAAACCTGTAATTATAGAAAAACGGCGAGGTCCCCACGGACTGATTAACCTGACTGTTAAAAGAAAACTCAGCCAGAGGAAGAAATGATGACCATTTCCCCTGCTGATCAGCGACAAAATATCTTAAAATTGGCTTCAGAGACTGATTTGTCCTCTCTGTCTGACCGTTCGTTTCAGGGTGATAAGCTGAGGAAAAGGACAAATCAATTCTCATTTTTCTGCAGAAAGCCCTCCAAAATCTAGAGTTGAATTGTACACCCCTATCCAATACAATATTTAACAGAATCCTATGCAATTGTACCACATGAACAATAAACAGTTTGGAGAGAGATTCAGCATTGGATAACCCAGATAATGGGATGAAGGGAGCTTGTTTGCTGAAGCGATCGACTGCCACCCAAATAGTAGTCATCCCCCCAGACAGCGGTAAATCTGAAATGAAATCCATGGACAAATGATTCCATGGTCTTTCTGGAATTGGCAAAGGAACCAATTCCCCGGCTGGCCGGCAATGCTGTACTTTGGCACGTGCATACGTTTCACAAGATGACACAAAATCTCTAATATCCTTATTCATGGTGGACCACCAAAACAGTCTCTAGCAACTGCCTTCGGGGTTGCAGTGACCCCTGGATGAACACTCAATACACAATCATGGAATCCTTGCAAAAGGCATAATCTGAGATACACAGGGACAAACAGCTTGCATTCAGGGGTATTGGAAGGAGCCAAGTACTGAGCAGTACGGATTCCAGGTTCCAGATCAGAGGAAACCATGACCACAACAATACCCTGAGGAAGAAAGGAGGAAGGAGGTTCTGGAGGAGCCACAGAATCAAGACTACAAGACAGGGTATCTGCCCAAACAAACAATTATCTCTCAACCTTTGCAGAACCAAATGGACATGTTTATAATGTGAATCCATGTTAGGTGAGAAAATAAGAATATCATCTAAATAAACCACAATAGATTTGCCAATATAATCAGAGAAAATATCATTCATAAAATTTTGAAAAACCGCAGCTGCATTCGTTAGACCAAAAGGCATAACGAGATTTTCAAAGACACTTTCAGATGGTAAAAATACTGTCTTCCACTCATCACCCTCACAAATCCGTATCGGATTATATGCCCCACTGAGATCCAGTTTGGAAAACCATTTAGGGTACCGTCACACATTGAAATTTTCATCGCTGCGACGGCACGATTCGTGACGTCGCAGCGTCGTATAATCATCGCTCCAGCGTCGTAGACTGCGGTCACACGTTGCAATCACGGCGCTGGAGCGATGCCGAAGTCCCCGGGTAACCAGGGTAAACTTCGGGTAACTAAGCGCAGGGCCGCGCTTAGTAACCCGATGTTTACCCTGGTTACCAGCGTAAACGTAAAAAAACAAACAGTACATACTCACCCGTCGGTGTCCTTCAGGTCCCTTGCCGTCTGCTTCCTGCTCTGAGTGCAGCCGTACAGTGAGAGCAGATCACAGCAGTGACGTCACCGCTGCGCTCTCACTGTACGGCGGCTCAGTCAGAGCAGGAAGCAGACGGCAAGGGACACCGAAAGGCGAGTATGTACTGTTTGTTTTTTTTTGGTAACCAGGGTAAACATCGGGTTACTAAGCGCGGCCCTGCGCTTAGTTACCCGATGTTTACCCTGGTTACAAGCGAACACATCGCTGGATCGCTGTCACACACAACGATCCAGCGATGTCAGCGGGTGATCAAGCGACGAAAGAAAGTTCCAAACGATCTGCTACGACGTACGATTCTCAGCAGGGTGTCTGATCGCTGCTGCGTGTCAGACACAGCGATATCGTAACGATATCGCTAGAACGTCACGAATCGTAACGTCGTAGCGATGGAAATTTCAATGTGTGACGGTACCCTTAGCCCCGGAAAGCTGATTATATTGATTGGGAATAAGTGGAAGCCGATAAGAATTTTTAATTGTTTAATTCTCGGAAATTGCCACTGGATGAAGGAGCTAGCATGCTTAAGTTGAGGACTAATCTAGGAAAGTTAACACAGATGATTGCAGCACAGACCAGCACAACCAAAACAGACTGACAGCTTCTACACCAAGTAACATAGAAGACAGGAACAGAATGGAGATCGTGACACTATGCGCTGAATGAGCATTTCATTTACACTAGTGTTATGATCCTTAGTGGTTGAGGATCACGAATTACTCCAGATAAGTAACAAACATAGGACAAGCTCTAGGGAGGTGGCAAACTGGACTGACCAAACACACTAGAAGTAGCCGGTGAACGTGCCTAAAAATCCTAGACGTCTCGAGCCAGCCTGAGGAACTAACTACCCCTAGAGAGAAAGAAAGATCTCTCTTGCCTCCAGAGAAATAATCCCCAAAGATATAGAAGCCCCCAACAAATAATAACGGTGAGGTAAGAGGAAGGCACATACACAGGGGTGAAAACAGATTCAGCAAATGAGGCCCACTAATACTAGATAGCAGAAAATAGTAAAGGGGTCTGTGCGGTCAGTAAAAAACCCTTACAAAATATCCACACTGAGATTTCAAGAACCCCCGCACCAACTAACGGTGTGGGGGGAGAAACTCAGTCCCCTAGAGCAACCAGCAAGCGAGAAGATCACATCTTAGCAAGCTGGACAAGAAACATGATGAATGCTGATAATCAAAAAATGAACGGACAAAAACTTAGCTTGTCTTGGAGAGGCTGGGAGCAAGGTAATCACAAGGAATCTGAAGAGCACTGAATACATTGATAGCAGACAAGGAACTGAGTATCCAGGTTTGTTAAATAGGAAACCAACCAAGGATAACGAACCAGCTGATGCAGCCAACCTGCAGAAAGACAACACTACACAGTACCGCTTGTGACCACTAGAGGGAGCCTAAAAATAGAGTTCACAACAGTACCCCCCCCCTTGAGGAGGGGTCACCGAACCCTCATCAAGACCCCCAGGGCGATCAGGATGAGCCAGCCGCGTGGAAGGCAAGAACCAAATCGGCCGCATGAACATCAGAGGCGACAACCCAGGAATTATCCTCCTGACCATAGCCCTTCCACTTCACCAAATACTGAAGCCTCCGTCTAGAGATACGAGAATCCAAAATCTTCTCCACCACGTACTCCAATTCTCCCTCAACCAGCACCGGAGCAGGAGGCTCAACAGAAGGAACCACAGGTACCACATACCTCCGCAACAAAGACCTATGGAACACATTATGAATGGCAAACGATGCTGGGAGATCCAAACGAAAAGACACCGGGTTAAGGATTTCCAAGATCTTATAAGGACCGATGAAGCGATGCTTGAATTTAGGAGAGGAGACCTTCATAGGAACATACCGAGAAGACAGCCACACCAAATCCCCAACACGAAGTCGGGGACCCACACCGCGGCGGCGGTTGGCAAAGCGCTGAGCCTTCTCCTGTGACAACCTCAAATTGTCCACCACATGGTTCCAAATCTGCTGCAACCTATCCACCACAGAATCCACCCCAGGACAGTCAGAAGACTCAACCTGACCCGAGGAAAAACGAGGATGGAAACCAGAATTGCAAAAAAAAGGCGAAACCAAAGTAGCAGAACTAGCCCGATTATTAAGGGCAAACTCGGCCAATGGCAAAAAAGTCACCCAATCATCCTGATCAGCAGAAACAAAACATCTCAAATAAGTTTCCAACGTCTGATTAGTTCGCTCGGTTTGGCCATTAGTCTGAGGATGGAAGGCCGACGAAAAAGATAAATCAATGCCCATCTTAGCACAAAAAGTCCGCCAAAACCTGGACACAAACTGGGATCCTCTATCAGACACAATATTTTCAGGAATGCCGTGCAAGCGAACCACATTCTGAAAAAATAGAGGAACCAAATCGGAGGAGGAAGGCAACTTAGGCAAGGGCACCAAATGGACCATCTTGGAAAAACGATCACACACCACCCAGATGACAGACATTTTCTGAGATACTGGAAGATCCGAAATAAAATCCATGGAAATGTGCGTCCAAGGCCTTTTCGGGACAGGCAAAGGCAAAAGCAAACCGCTGGCACGAGAACAGCAAGGCTTAGCCCGAGCACAAATCCCACAAGACTGCACAAAGGAACGCACATCCCGCGACAAGGAAGGCCACCAGAAGGACCTAGCCACCAAATCTCTGGTACCAAAAATCCCAGGATGACCCGCCAACACCGAAGAATGAACCTCGGAAATAACTCTGCTGGTCCATCTATCCGGGACAAACAGTCTCTCTGGTGGACAACGGTCAGGTCTATCCGCCTGAAATTTCTGCAGCACTCGTCGCAAATCTGGGGAAATGGCAGACAAAATCACTCCCTCTCTGAGAATACCAGCCGGCTCAGAAACTCCCGGAGAGTCAGGCACAAAACTCCTAGAAAGTGCATCAGCCTTCATGTTCTTCAAACCAGGCAGGTATGAGACCACAAAGTTGAAACGGGAGAAAAACAGCGACCAACGAGCCTGTCTAGGATTCAGGCGCTTGGCAGATTCGAGGTAAATCAGGTTTTTGTGATCAGTCAAGACCACCACACGATGTTTAGCTCCTTCGAGCCAATGTCGCCAATCCTCAAATGCCCACTTCATAGCCAACAACTCCCGATTACCAACATCATAATTCCGCTCGGCAGGCGAAAACTTTCTTGAAAAGAAAGCACATGGCTTCATCACAGAGCCATCAGAGCTTCTCTGCGACAAAACAGCCCCTGCTCCAATCTCAGAAGCATCAACCTCGACCTGGAAGGGGAGAGAGACATCTGGTTGACATAAGACTGGAGCTGAAGAAAACCGGTGCTTCAGTTCCCGAAAGGCCTCCACGGCCGCAGGAGACCAATTAGTCACATCAGAACCCTTCTTGGTCAAATCCGTCAAAGGTTTAACCACGCTAGAAAAATTAGCGATGAAACGACGGTAAAAATTAGCAAAACCCAAGAACTTCTGAAGACTCTTAACAGACGTAGGCTGAGTCCAGTCATGAATAGCCTGGACCTTGACTGGGTCCATCTCCTGTTGTGATCCGCTTTTTGGGCTCCCCTAGTGGTGGCTGGTGGTACTGGAGACTTGTGTGTTCTTTTCTGCCTCAGCTCACCTGCTTCCATCAGTTTTGGGAGTTCCCTATTTAGCCTTGCTCTCCAGTCACTTCCTTGCCGGTCATCATTGTAACCTGAGTCTTTCAGTTGCATGTTCCTGCTACCAGTCTGCTGATCAGCTAAGCGGACTCTTGTCCTTTTTGTTTTGTATTTTTTGTCCACCTTACAGTTTGTCATTTCCTGTTACTGGAAGCTCTTGTGGACTGAAATTGCCACTCCTGTGTCATGAGTTGACACAGGAGTCTTAAAGTAATTTCAGGATGGGTTTTTGAAAGGGTTTTTTAGCTGACCGTGAAGTCCTCTTTTGTATCCTTCCTCTATCTAGTAAGTGGACCTCGCTTTGCTAAATCTACCTTCATACTGTGTATGTCTTTTCCTCTGAACTCACCGTTAATATATGTGGGGGCTACTATCATCTTTGGGGAATTTCACTAGAGGTAAGCCAGGTCTGTTCCTTCCTCTTCCAGGCGTAGTTAGTTCTCCGGCTGGCGCATGGCATCTAGGCAGCCGTAGGAATGCTTCCTGGCTACTGTTAGTTGTGTGGTAGATTTAGGTCACGGTCAGCTTGAGTTTCCATCACCCGAGGGCTAGTCTGTTATTTTGTGTTTCTGATGTTCCCATGCCATTGGGGAATCATGACAGTATGACCGGCCACTGTTAAAGTAATTGGCAGAAGAAAGGAGAGTAAAAGAAGTCTGTAGATTTTTTTTTTTTTTTTCCTCACATGTTTGCTACTTAGTTGGCTCAGTTGTATTTCTGCTCTATTTACAGCCTTGCCTTTCTCTCCTTCTAATCCTTGAATGGCTCTGATCTCTCCGGTTTAAGGATGGACTCTCAGAGTTTGGCTGCAGGTTTAAATAATCTTGCTACGAAGGTTCAGAATTTACAAGATTATGTTATACGTACTCCTATTTCTGAACCTAAGATTCCTACACCAGAGGTATTTTCCGGAGATAGATCTCGGTTTCTGAATTTCAAATGTAATTGTAAATTATTCCTTTCTCTCAGACCTCACTCCTCTGGAGATCCTGTTCAGCAGGTTAAGATTGTGATTTCTTTGCTGCGAGGTGACCCTCAAAATTGGGCATTTTCATTGACACCAGGGGATCCTGCGTTGCTCAATGTGGATGCGTTTTTTCTGGCTTTAGGGTTGCTGTATGAGGAACCTAATTTGGAGATTCAAGCTGAAAAAGCTTTAATAGCCCTGTCTCAAGGGCAAGATGAAGCTGAGATATACTGCCAAAAATTTCGTAAATGGTCTGTGCTTACTCAGTGGAATGAGTGTGCCCTAGCGGCAATTTTCAGAGAAGGCCTTTCTGATGCCGTTAAGGATGTCATGGTGGGGTTTCCTACGCCCACAGGTCTGAATGAGTCCATCACAATGGCGATTCAGATTGATCGGCGTTTGCGGGAGCGCAAACCCGTGCACCATTTGGCGGTATCTTCTGAAGGGACGCCAGAGAAAATGCAATGTGACAGAATTCTGTCAAGAAGCGAGCGGCAGAATTATAGGCGCAAAAATGGCTTGTGCTTCTACTGTGGTGATTCCGCGCATGTTATATCAGCATGCTCTAAACTTACTAGGAAGGTTGACAAGTCTGTTTCTATTGGCACTTTACAGTCTAAATTTCTTCTGTCTGTAACTCTGATTTGTTCATTATCAGTTATTACCGTGGATGCCTATGTGGACTCTGGCGCCGCTCTGAGTCTCATGGATTGGTCCTTCGCCAGGCGCTGTGGGTTTGATTTGGAGCCTCTGGAAGTTCCTATACCTCTGAAGGGTATTGATTCTACACCTCTGGCTTGTAATAGACCACAGTTCTGGACGCAAGTGACTATGCGTATGACTCCAGACCATCAGGAGATGATTCGCTTCCTCGTGTTGCATAATTTACATGATGTGTTAGTGCTTGGATTACCATGGTTGCAATCTCATAACCCAGTACTGGACTGGAAAACTATGTCTGTGTTAAGCTGGGGATGTCGGGGGGCTCATGGGGACATACCTTTGGTTTCTATCTCGTCATCTATTCCCTCTGAGGTTCCGGCATTTTTGTCGGATTTTGGGGATATTTTTGAAGAGCCTAAAATTGGTTCTCTCCCTCCCCACAGAGAGTGTGATTGCGCCATAGATCTGATTCCAGGCAGTAAATTTCCAAAGGGTCGTTTGTTTAACCTATCTGTACCTGAGCATGCTGCCATGCGAGAGTATGTTAAGGAGTCCCTGGAAAAGGGACATATTCGTCCTTCTTCATCACCTTTAGGAGCTGGGTTTTTCTTTGTCTCTAAAAAGGATGGCTCGCTGAGGCCTTGTATTGATTATCGACTCCTGAATAAAATTACTGTCAAATATCAGTATCCGTTGCCGCTGCTTACTGATTTGTTTGCTCGCATAAGGGGGGCTAAGTGGTTCTCCAAGATTGATCTCCGTGGGGCGTATAATTTGGTGCGAATTAAGCAAGGGGATGAGTGGAAAACCGCATTTAATACGCCTGAGGGCCACTTTGAGTATTTAGTAATGCCTTTCGGCCTTTCTAATGCACCTTCAGTTTTTCAGTCCTTTATGCATGATATTTTCCGTGAATATCTGGATAAATTTATGATTGTGTATTTGGACGATATTTTGATTTTTTTTGAGGACTGGGAGTCTCATGTTCAGCAGGTCAGGAGGGTTTTTCAGGTCTTGCGGGAGAATTCTCTGTGTGTAAAGGGTTCTAAGTGTGTTTTTGGGGTTCAAAAGATTTCCTTTTTGGGGTACATTTTTTCCCCTTCTTCTGTTGAGATGGACCCTGTCAAGGTTCGGGCTATTTGTGACTGGACGCAGCCTACTTCTCTAAAGGGTCTTCAGAAGTTCTTGGGCTTTGCTAATTTTTATCGTCGATTTATAACTGGTTTTTCTGGTGTTGCTAAGCCTCTTACGGATTTGACTAAGGGTGCTGATGTTGCCAATTGGTCCTCTGCCGCTGTGGAGGCCTTTCGGGAACTTAAGCGCCGCTTTTCGTCTGCCCCTGTGTTGCGCCAGCCTGATGTCTCTCTCCCCTTTCAGGTTGAGGTCGATGCTTCCGAGATCGGAGCGGGGGCGGTTTTGTCGCAGAGAAGTTCCGATTGCTCAGTGATGAGACCTTGTGCGTTCTTTTCTCGAAAATTTTCTGCCGCCGAAAGAAATTATGATGTCGGTAATCGGGAGCTTTTGGCCATGAAGTGGGCATTTGAGGAGTGGCGTCATTGGCTTGAGGGTGCTAGACATCAGGTGGTGGTTTTGACTGATCACAAGAATCTGATTTATCTTGAGTCTGCCAGGCGCCTGAATCCTAGACAGGCGCGCTGGTCGTTGTTTTTCTCTCGGTTTAATTTTGTGGTCTCATATCTACCAGGTTCTAAGAATGTGAAGGCAGATGCCCTTTCTAGGAGTTTTGAGCCTGATTCCCCTGGTGATTCGGAACCTACAGGTATCCTTAAGGATGGGGTGATATTATCCGCTATTTCCCCAGATCTGCGACGTGCTTTGCAAGAGTTTCAGGCGGATAGACCTGATCGCTGTCCACCTGGTAGACTGTTTGTTCCTGATGATTGGACCAGTAGAGTCATCTCGGAGGTTCATTCTTCTATGCTGGCGGGTCATCCTGGAATTTTTGGTACCAGGGATTTGGTGGCTGGATCCTTCTGGTGGCCATCTCTGTCTCGAGATGTGCGTGTTTTTGTGCTGTCTTGTGATGTGTGTGCTCGGGCCAAGCCTTGTTGTTCTAGGGCTAGCGGGTTGTTGTTGCCCTTGCCTATTCCGAAGAGGCCTTAGACGCACATCTCGATGGACTTTATTTTTGATCTTCCTGTCTCTCAGAGGATGTCTGTTATCTGGGTGGTGTGTGACCGTTTTTCTAAGATGGTTCATTTGGTGCCATTGCCGAAGTTGCCTTCCTCGTCTGAGTTGGTTCCTTTGTTTTTTCAAAATGTGGTTCGCTTGCATGGTATTCCTGAAAATATTGTTTCTGATAGGGGTACCCAGTTCGTTTCTAGATTTTGGCGGGCATTCTGTGCCAGGTTGGGCATTGATTTGTCTTTTTCGTCTGCCTTCCATCCTCAGACTAATGGCCAGACGGAGCGAACTAATCAGACTTTGGAGACGTATTTGAGGTGTTTTGTGTCTGCGGATCAGGATGATTGGGTTGCCTTTTTGCCGTTGGCGGAGTTTGCTCTTAATAATCGGGCTAGTTCGGCCACTTTGGTTTCCCCTTTCTTTTGCAATTCGGGGTTTCATCCCCGTTTTTCTTCTGGTCAGGCGGAGTCTTCGGATTGTCCTGGAGTAGATGCTGTGGTGGATCGGTTGTATCGGATTTGGGAACAAGTGGTGGACAATTTGAATTTGTCCCAGGAGAGGACTCAGCGGTTTGCTAACCGCCAGCGTCGGGTTGGTCCTCGCCTTCGTGTTGGGGACTTGGTGTGGTTGTCTTCCCGTTTTGTCCCAATGAGGGTTTCTTCTCCTAAATTTAAGCCTCGGCTCATCGGTCCCTATAGGATTTTGGAGATTATTAACCCTGTTTCCTTTCGTTTGGACCTCCCGGCATCTTTCGCTATCCATAATGTGTTCCATCGGTCGTTGTTGCGGAGATACGAGGTGCCGGTGGTTCCTTCTGCTGAGCCTCCTGCTCCTGTGCTGGTTGAGGGTGAATTGGAGTACGTTATAGAGAAGATCTTGGACTCCCGTATTTCCAGGCGGAGACTCCAGTATCTGGTTAAATGGAAGGGCTATGGTCAGGAAGATAATTCTTGGGTAACTGCCTCTGATGTTCATGCCTCGGATTTGGTTCGTGCCTTTCATAGGGCTCATCCAGGTCGCCCTGGCGGTTCTTGTGAGGGTTCGGTGCCCCCTCCTTAAGGGGGGGGTACTGTTGTGATCCGCTTTTTGAGCTCCCCTAGTGGTGGCTGGTGGTACTGGAGACTTGTGTGTTCTTTTCTGCCTCAGCTCACCTGCTTCCATCAGTTTTGGGAGTTCCCTATTTAGCCTTGCTCTCCAGTCACTTCCTTGCCGGTCATCATTGTAACCTGAGTCTTTCAGTTGCATGTTCCTGCTACCAGTCTGCTGATCAGCTAAGCGGACTCTTGTCCTTTTTGTTTTGTATTTTTTGTCCAGTTTACAGTTTGTCATTTCCTGTTACTGGAAGCTCTTGTGGACTGAAATTGCCACTCCTGTGTCATGAGTTGACACAGGAGTCTTAAAGTAATTTCAGGATGGGTTTTTGAAAGGGTTTTTCAGCTGACCGTGAAGTCCTCTTTTGTATCCTTCCTCTATCTAGTAAGTGGACCTCGCTTTGCTAAATCTACCTTCATACTGTGTATGTCTTTTCCTCTGAACTCACCGTTAATATATGTGGGGGCTACTATCATCTTTGGGGAATTTCACTAGAGGTAAGCCAGGTCTGTTCCTTCCTCTTCCAGGCGTAGTTAGTTCTCCGGCTGGCGCATGGCATCTAGGCAGCCGTAGGAATGTTTCCTGGCTACTGTTAGTTGTGTGGTAGATTTAGGTCACGGTCAGCTTGAGTTTCCATCACCCGAGGGCTAGTCTGTTATTTTGTGTTTCTGATGTTCCCATGCCATTGGGGAATCATGACAATCTCCACAGTAGAAGGAGAAAAAATAAAACCCAAAAAGGAAACCTTCTGTACTCCGAAGAGGCATTTTGAGCCCTTCACAAATAAAGCATTAGCACGCAGGACCTGAAACACCATCCTGACCTGCTTCACATGGGACTCCCAATCATCAGAAAAGACCAAAATGTCATCCAGATAAACAATCATAAATTTATCCAGATATTCTCGGAAGATGTCATGCATGAAGGACTGAAACACAGAAGGAGCATTAGAGAGTCCAAAAGGCATCACTAAGTACTCAAAATGGCCTTCGGGCGTATTAAATGCTGTTTTCCATTCATCTCCCTGCTTAATGCGCACAAGGTTATACGCCCCACGGAGATCTATCTAAGGGTACTGTCACACAGTACCATTTTAATCGCTACGACGGCACGATCCGTGACGTCGCAGCGATCGTATGATTATCGCTCCAGCGTCGTAGACTGCGGTCACACGTTGCAATCACGGCGCTGGAGCGATGCCGAAGTCCCCGGGTAACCAGGGTAAACATCGAGTTACTAAGCGCAGGGCCGCGCTTAGTAACCCGATGTTTACCCTGGTTACCAGCGTAAACGTAAAAAAAACAAACAGTACATACTCACATTCCGGTGTCTGTCCTCCGGCGTCTCAGCTTCTCTGCACTGTGTAAGCACAGCGGCCGGAAAGCAGAGCGGTGACGTCAGACGTCACCGCTGTGCTCGCTTTCCGGCTGGCCGGCGCTCACACTGCAGAGAAGCTGAGACGCCGGAGGACAGACACCGGAATGTGAGTATGTACTGTTTGTTTTTTTTACGTTTACGCTGGTAACCACGGTAAACATCGGGTTACTAAGCGCGGCCCTGCGCTTAGTTATCCGATGTTTACCCTGGTTACAAGCGAACACATCGCTGGATCGCTGTCACACACAACGATCCAGCGATGTCAGCGGGTGATCAAGCGACGAAAGAAAGTTCCAAACGATCTGCTACGACGTACGATTCTCAGCAGGATCCCTGATCGCTGCTGCGTGTCAGACACTGCGATATCGTAACGATATCGCTAGAACGTCACGAATCGTACCGTCGTAGCGATCAAAATGGTACTGTGTGACAGTACCCTTAGTGAACCAACTGGCCCCCTTAATCCGAGCAAACAAATCAGACAATAGTGGCAAAGGATACTGAAATTTAACTGTGATTTTGTTCAGAAGACGATAATCTATACAAAGTCTCAAAGAACCGTCCTTCTTGGCCACAAAAAAAATCCTGCACCAAGAGGGGAAGAGGATGGCACATACACAGGGGTGAAAACAGATTCAGCAAATGAGGCCCACTAATACTAGATAGCAGAAAATAGTAAAGGGGTCTGTGCGGTCAGTAAAAAACCCTTACAAAATATCCACACTGAGATTTCAAGAACCCCCGCACCAACTAACGGTGTGGGGGGAGAAACTCAGTCCCCTAGAGCAACCAGCAAGCGAGAAGATCACATCTTAGCAAGCTGGACAAGAAACATGATGAATGCTGATAATCAAAAAATGAACGGACAAAAACTTAGCTTGTCTTGGAGAGGCTGGGAGCAAGGTAATCACAAGGAATCTGAAGAGCACTGAATACATTGATAGCAGGCAAGGAACTGAGTATCCAGGTTTGTTAAATAGGAAACCAACCAAGGATAACGAACCAGCTGATGCAGCCAACCTGCAGAAAGACAACACTACACAGTACCGCTTGTGACCACTAGAGGGAGCCTAAAAATAGAGTTCACAACACACTAGACTGTGGACTGACTGACCATAGTCTTTATACTATTCTGTGGACTGACTGGCCACATCTACAGTAGACCTTGGACTGACGGATCAAAACTTTTAATCTAGTCTTTGGATGAATGATCACAGCATTTACATTAGTTTGAATACTGACTGATCAAAGCATTTGCACTTGTTTAAGGCCTTGCTGACCTTGTCATTTTCACTAGATTTCGACTGCCTGACCACATTTCCAGTAAAGTTTGCACTGCCTGGATATAACATTTACACTAGTCTAAAGACTGAGTGACCACAGCATTTATGCTAGGTGTGCATTTTCTGACCACATTTCTAGTATACTGTAGTCTGACTATAACATTTATAGAATAATGTTGAATGGCTGAACATAATATATACCGTAAACTAACAAATGACTGACTACAGGATTCAGAATAAACTGACCACAGTCCTTATACCTGAAATAAGTAATTTTGTCCCTAGTGTGTTATATTTTTCTTTGTGTATAGCATGTAGCAGGAACATATTATCACACCTTTGACTATTTACAGGTGACTGACGCCCAGTGAGATGGTGGAACGTGAAATTTTTCCTTGTGGATTTCAAGAAGAGAATTAGAAAAATCTCCTAACAGGTAATTAATATTCATATTAATTACTGATAATTGTAGGTTTAGACATAAGTTCTAGGCCTGCCGGGGTGTAATAACACCTTCCTGGTACATGGGAATATATTGTTTGTGTTTTTCACATGTATATCTTCTATACACAACTCCTAGTATAACACAACCATATTTCAGGTAGAGATGTAAGAAACATTTCTTCTCCTTATTCTCTGTCTTCTAAAATAAGAAAACGTTCTTATGTTTCATAGAATAGGCTTCTTATCAGCGGTGTAACATTCAATGCCTCGATTACAAGAGACTGATCTCATCATTTACGCTAGGCTGTGGAGCTACTAACCACAGCTTTTCCACTAGACTATGGACAGACTAACAACATTTACTCTAGACTGTTGACCGACTGACCACAGCATTTCCTCTAGGCTTTGGATCAGCTAACAACAACATTTACACCAGACTGTGAACTAACTGAACTAAGAATTTACACCAGACTGTGGACTGATGGACCACAGCATTTAAACTAGATAGTAGACCCAATGACGACATCATTCACACCTGACTGTGGACTGACTGGCCAAATTTACATCAGACTGTGGACTGACGGACAAAAAGTTTTACACTAGTCCATGGGCTAACTGATCCAATCATTTACAGTAGTCTAAGGACTGATTGAGCACAGCAATTATGCTAGGTGTGGAATTCATGACTACATTTCCAGTAGACTAAAAGACTATGGACTGAATGGCCATAACATTTACATTAGACTGTGGACTGACAGACCACTTTTACAGTGGACTGTGGACTGGCGGACCAAATGTTTTACGCTAGTTTATGGACTGATTTGCCATAGCATTTAGCTAGGTGTGAAATTCCTGACCACATTTGCAGTAGACCAAAACACTATGTGTGATGCGAGTCACTATAGTAAATGTTAGCCCCAGAAGTGGAGAGAAAGACTACAATAACAGTAAAAAATAATATACACCACTTACTGAATAAGTAAAAGGAGGTCAAACAATCCGAGGTCAGGTCCAGGAAATGGCGCAGTACAGCAAAGAGAAATCAGAGACTAAATCCAATTTACTAGCTGAGTTCAGAAAAACCAGAAAGACAAGACAGTTTACAGGGAGCAGACACAATAGAAGTCAGGTCACAAGCAAAGAGTCTAAGTTTGGGAAGGGAATAAAGTCAGGCTGGGTGAGGCACAGATCACAGAGAGATCAGTCTTATACAGGCAGCAGCAAGTGTACAATTGACACTGGATGGAGGAGCCAGCAGGCTTAAGTAGAGGACTACTCAAGGAAAGTGAACACAGATGATTGCAGCACAGACTCAGCATGGATCAGTCTTACACAGTCAACAGCAAGTGTACGATTGACACTGGATGGAGGAGCCAGCATGCTTAAGTAGAGGACTAATCAAGGAAAGTAGTGAGGAAGACAGAGCAGGGGGAATAAACTTCAACAATGACTTGTGGAACACATTAGGAATACGGAAAGACCGAGGGAGTTTTAAGCGGAAGGCAACTGGATTGACCACCTCCAGAATTTCATACGGACCAATGAATCTAGGACCCAACTTCAGCGAGGGCATCTTCAATGTAATATTCTTAGAGGATAACCATACATTAACTCCCACTTTGAAGGTGGCCCCTGATGAGCGCCTCGTATTGGCCTTCCGCTGCTGCCAATACTGAACCACCCCAATGTTTTTTTTAACCTTCCTCCAGACATCCCCCAGCTCTTGAATGGTGACATCCACCCCAGGACACCCGGAACTTATCCTGGGGAACTCACCAAAATGAGGATGACACCTGTAATTATAGAAAAACGGCGAGGTCCCCACGGACTGATTAACCCGACTGTTAAAAGAAAACTCAGCCAGAGGAAGAAATGATGACCATTTCCCCTGCTGATCAGCGACAAAATATCTTAAAATTGGCTTCAAAGACTGATTTGTCCTCTCTGTCTGACCGTTCGTTTCAGGGTGATAAGCCGAGGAAGAGGACAAATCAATCCTCATTTTTCTGCAGAAAGCCCTCCAAAATCTAGAGTTGAATTGTACACCCCTATCCAATACAATATTTAACAGAATCCTATGCAATTGTACCACATGAACAATAAACAGTTTGGAGAGAGATTCAGCATTGGATAACCCAGATAATGGGATGAAGGGAGCTTGTTTGCTGAAGCGATCGACTGCCACCCAAATAGTAGTCATCCCCCCAGACAGCGGTAAATCTGAAATGAAATCCATGGACAAATGATTCCATGGTCTTTCTGGAATTGGCAAAGGAACCAATTCCCCGGCTGGCCGGCAATGCTGTACTTTGGCACGTGCATAAGTTTCACAAGCTGACACAAAATCTCTAATATCCTTATGCATGGTGGACCACCAAAACAGTCTCTAGCAACTGCCTTCGGGGTTGCAGTGACCCCTGGATGAACACTCAATACACAATCATGGAATCCTTGCAGGAGGCATAATCTGAGATACACAGGGACAAACAGCTTGCATTCAGGGGTATTGGAAGGAGCCAAGTACTGAGCAGGACGGATTCCAGGTTCCAGATCAGAGGAAACCATGACCACAACAATACCCTGAGGAAGAATGGAGGAAGGAGGTTCTGGAGGAGCCACAGAATCAAGACTACAAGACAGGGTATCTGCCCAAACAAACAATTATCTCTCAACCTTTGCAGAACCAAATGGACATGTTTATAATGTGAATCCATGTTAGGTGAGAAAATTAGAATATCATCTAAATAAACCACAATAGATTTGCCAATATAATCAGAGAAAATATCATTCATAAAATTTTGAAAAACTGCAGCTGCGTTCGTTAGACCAAAAGGCATAACGAGATTTTCAAAGACACTTTCAGATGGTAAAAATACTGTCTTCCACTCATCACCCTCACAAATCCGTATCAGATTATATGCCACGCTGAGATCCAGTTTGGAAAACCATTTAGCCCCGGAAAGCTGATTATATTGATTGGGAATAAGTGGAAGCCGATAAGAATTTTTAATTGTTTAATTCTCGGAAATTGCCACTGGATGAAGGAGCTAGCATGCTTAAATAGAGGACTAATCTAGGAAAGTTAACACAGATGATTGCAGCACAGACCAGCACAACCAAAACAGACTGACAGCTTCTACACAAAGTAACATAGCAGACAGGAACAGAATGGAGATCGTGACACTATGCTCTGAATGAGCATTTAATTTACACTAGACTGGGGACTGACTGACCATAGTCTTTATACTATTCTGTGGACTGACTGGCCACATCTACAGTAGACCTTGGACTGACGGATCAAAACTTTTAATCTAGTCTTTGGATGAATGATCACAGCATTTACATTAGTTTGAATACTGACTGATCAAAGCATTTGCACTTGTTTAAGGCCTTGCTGACCTTGTCATTTTCACTAGATTTCGACTGCCTGACCACATTTCCAGTAAAGTGTGCACTGCCTGGATATAACATTTACACTAGTCTAAAGACTGAGTGACCACAGCATTTATGCTAGGTGTGGAATTTCTGAACACATTTCCAGGAGACCAGAAGACTATGGACTGAATGAACACAACATTTACACTAGAATGTGGACTAATAGACCACTTTTACAGTGGACTGTGGACCAAAACTTTTACACTAGTTTATGGACTGGCTGATCATAGCATCATAGCATTTACGCTAGGTGTGCATTTTCTGACCACATTTCTAGTATACTGTAGTCTGACTATGACATTTATAGAATAATGTAGAATGGCTGAACATAATATATACCGTAAACTAACAAATGACTGACTACAGGATTCAGAATAAACTGACCACAGTCCTTATACCTGAAATAAGTAATTTTGTCCCTAGTGTGTTATATTTTTCTTTGTGTATAGCATGTAGCAGGAACATATTATCACACCTTTGACTATTTACAGGTGACTGACGCCCAGTGAGATGGTGGAACGTGAAATTTTTCCTTGTGGATTTCAAGACGAGAATTAGAAAAATCTCCTAACAGGTAATTAATATTCATATTAATTACTGATAATTGTAGGTTTAGACATAAGTTCTAGGCCTGCCGGGGTGTAATAACACCTTCCTGGTACATGGGAATATATTGTTTGTGTTTTTCACATGTATATCTTCTATACACAACTCCTAGTATAACACAACCATATTTCAGGTAGAGATGTAAGGAACATTTCTTCTCCTTATTCTCTGTCTTCTAAAATAAGAAAACGTTCTTATGTTTCATAGAATAGGCTTCTTATCAGTGGTGTAACATTCAATGCCTCGATTACAAGAGACTGATCTCATCATTTACGCTAGGCTGTGGAGCTACTGACCACAGCTTTTCCACTAGACTATGGACAGACTAACAACATTTACTCTAGACTGTTGACCGACTGACCACAGCATTTCCTCTAGGCTTTGGATCAGCTAACAACAACATTTACACCAGACTGTGAACTAACTGAACAAAGAATTTACACTAGACTGTGGACTGATGGACCACAGCATTTAAACTAGATAGTAGACCCAATGACGACATCGTTCACACCTGACTGTGGACTGACTGGCCACATTTACATCAGACTGTGGACTGACGGACAAAAAGTTTTACACTAGTCCATGGGCTAACTGATCCAATCATTTACAGTAGTCTAAGAACTGATTGAGCACAGCAATTATGCTAGGTGTGGAATTCATGACTACATTTCCAGTAGACTAAAAGACTATGGACTGAATGGCCATAACATTTACATTAGACTGTGGACTGACAGACCACTTTTACAGTGGACTGTGGACTGGCGGACCAAATGTTTTACGCTAGTTTATGGACTGATTTGCCATAGCATTTAGCTAGGTTTGAAATTCCTGACCACATTTGCAGTAGACCAAAACACTATGTGTGATGCGAGTCACTATAGTAAATGTTAGCCCCAGAAGTGGAGAGAAAGACTACAATAACAGTAAGAAATAATATACACCACTTACTGAATAAGTAAAAGGAGGTCAAACAATCCGAGGTCAGGTCCAGGAAATGGCGCAGTACAGCAAAGAGAAATCAGAGACTAAATCCAATTTACTAGCTGAGTTCAGAAAAACCAGAAAGGCAAGACAGTTTACAGGGAGCAAGCACAAGAGAAGCCAGGTCACAAGCAAAGAGTCTAAGTTCGGGAAGGGAATAAAGTCAGGCTGGGTCAGGCACAGATCACAGAGAGATCAGTCTTATACAGGCAGCAGCAAGTGTACAATTGACACTGGATAGAGGAGCCAGCAGGCTTAAGTAGAGGACTACTCAAGGAAAGTAAACACAGATGATTGCAGCACAGACTCAGCATGGATCAGGTTTACACAGTCAACAGCAAGTGTACGATTGACACTGGATGGAGGAGCCAGCATGCTTAAGTAGAGGACTAATCAAGAAAAGTAGTGAGGAAGACAGAGCAGGGGGAATAAACTCCTTCAACAATGGCTTGTGGAACACATTAGGAATACGGAAAGACCGAGGGAGTTTTAAGCGGAAGGCAACTGGATTGACCACCTCTAGAATTTCATACGGACCAATGAATCTAGGACTCAACTTCAGCGAGGGCATCTTCAATGTATATTCTTAGAGGATAACCATACATTAACTCCCACTTTGAAGGTGGCCCCTGACGAGCGCCTCGTATTGGCCTTCCGCTGCTGCCAATACTGAACCACCCCAATGTTCTTTTTAACCTTCCTCCAGACATCCCCCAGCTCTTGAATGGTGACTTCCACCCCAGGACACCTGGAACTTATCCTGGGGAACTCACCAAAATGAGGATGAAACCTGTAATTATAGAAAAACAGCGAGGTCCCCACGGACTGATTAACCCGACTGTTAAAAGAAAACTCAGCCAGAGGAAGAAATGATGACCATTTCCCCTGCTGATCAGTGACAAAATATCTTAAAATTGGCTTCAAAGACTGATTTGTCCTCTGTCTGACCGTTCGTTTCAGGGTGATAAGCCGAGGAAAAGGACAAATCAATCCTCATTTTTCTGCAGAAAGCCCTCCAAAATCTAGAGTTGAATTGTACACCCCTATCCAATACAATATTTAACAGAATCCTATGCAATTGTACTACATGAATAATAAACAGTTTGGAGAGAGATTCAGCATTGGATAACCCAGATAATGGGATGAAGTGAGCTTGTTTGCTGAAGCGATCGACTGCCACCCAAATAGTAGTCATCCCCCCAGACAGCGGTAAATCTGAAATTAAATCCATGGACAAATGATTCCATGGTCTTTCTGGAATTGGCAAAGGAACCAATTCCCCGGCTGGCCGGCAATGCTGTACTTTGGCACGTGCATAAGTTTCACAAGCTGACACAAAATCTCTAATATCCTTATGCATGGTGGACCACCAAAACAGTCTCTAGCAACTGCCTTCGGGTTTGCAGTGACCCCAGGATGAACACTCAATACACAATCATGGAATCCTTGCAGGAGGCATAATCTGAGATACACAGGGACAAACAGCTTGCATTCAGGGGTATTGGAAGGAGCCAAGTACTGAGCAGTACGGATTCCAGGTTCCAGATCAGAGGAAACCATGACCACAACAATACCCTGAGGAAGAATGGAGGAAGGAGGTTCTGGAGGAGACACAGAATCAAGACTACGAGACAGGGTATCTGCCCAAACAAACAATTATCTCTCAACCTATGCAGTAACAAACGG
Organism: Ranitomeya variabilis; assembly: GCF_051348905.1. Taxonomy (NCBI): domain Eukaryota; kingdom Metazoa; phylum Chordata; class Amphibia; order Anura; family Dendrobatidae; genus Ranitomeya; species Ranitomeya variabilis. Next base: position 354,232,270 of record NC_135237.1, on the reverse strand, counting down.
ACATGTTTATAATGTGAATCCATGTTAGGTGAGAAAAGTAGAATGTAGAATATCATCTAAATCAACCACAATAGATTTGCCAATATAATCAGAGAAAATATCATTCATAAAATTTTGAAAAACCGCACCTGCATTCGTTAGACCAAAAGGCATAACGAGATTTTCAAAGACACTTTCAGATGGTAAAAATACTGTCTTCCACTCATCACCCTCACGAACCCGTATCAGATTATATGCCCCGCTGAGATCCAGTTTGGAAAACCATTTAGCCCCGGAGAGCTGATTATATTGATCAGGAATAAGTGGAAGCCGATAAGAATTTTTAATTGTTTAATTCTCGGAAATTGCCACTGGATGGAGGAGCTAGCATGCTTAAGTAGAGGACTAATCTAGGAAAGTTAACACAGATGATTGCAGCACAGACCAGCACAACCAAAACAGACTGACAGCTTCTACACCAAGTAACATAGAAGACAGGAACAGAATGGAGATCGTGACACTATGCGCTGAATGAGCATTTCATTTACACTAGTGTTATGATCCTTAGTGGTTGAGGATCACGAATTACTCCAGATAAGTAACAAACATAGGACAAGCTCTAGGGAGGTGGCAAACTGGACTGACCGCAAATCTGAACCTATCCAAACACACTAGAAGTAGCCGGTGAACGTGCCTAAAAATCCTAGACGTCTCGAGCCAGCCTGAGGAACTAACTACCCCTAGAGAGAAAGAAAGATCTCTCTTGCCTCCAGAGAAATAATCCCCAAAGATATAGAAGCCCCCAACAAATAATAACGGTGAGGTAAGAGGAAGGCACATACACAGGGGTGAAAACAGATTCAGCAAATGAGGCCCACTAATACTAGATAGCAGAAAATAGTAAAGGGGTCTGTGCGGTCAGTAAAAAACCGTTACAAAATATCCACACTGAGATTTCAAGAACCCCCGCACCAACTAACGGTGTGGGGGGAGAAACTCAGTCCCCTAGAGCAACCAGCAAGCGAGAAGATCACATCTTAGCAAGCTGGACAAGAAACATGATGAATGCTGATAATCAAAAAATGAACGGACAAAAACTTAGCTTGTCTTGGAGAGGCTGGGAGCAAGGTAATCACAAGGAATCTGAAGAGCACTGAATACATTGATAGCAGACAAGGAACTGAGTATCCAGGTTTGTTAAATAGGAAACCAACCAAGGATAACGAACCAGCTGATGCAGCCAACCTGCAGAAAGACAACACTACACAGTACCGCTTGTGACCACTAGAGGGAGCCTAAAAATAGAGTTCACAACAGTACCCCCCCCCTTGAGGAGGGGTCACCGAACCCTCATCAAGACCCCCAGGGCGATCAGGATGAGCCAGCCGCGTGGAAGGCAAGAACCAAATCGGCCGCATGAACATCAGAGGCGACAACCCAGGAATTATCCTCCTGACCATAGCCCTTCCACTTCACCAAATACTGAAGCCTCCGTCTAGAGATACGAGAATCCAAAATCTTCTCCACCACGTACTCCAATTCTCCCTCAACCAGCACCGGAGCAGGAGGCTCAACAGAAGGAACCACAGGTACCACATACCTCCGCAACAAAGACCTATGGAACACATTATGAATGGCAAACGATGCTGGGAGATCCAAACGAAAAGACACCGGGTTAAGGATTTCCAAGATCTTATAAGGACCGATGAAGCGATGCTTGAATTTAGGAGAGGAGACCTTCATAGGAACATACCGAGAAGACAGCCACACCAAATCCCCAACACGAAGTCGGGGACCCACACCGCGGCGGCGGTTGGCAAAGCGCTGAGCCTTCTCCTGTGACAACCTCAAATTGTCCACCACATGGTTCCAAATCTGCTGCAACCTATCCACCACAGAATCCACCCCAGGACAGTCAGAAGACTCAACCTGACCCGAGGAAAAACGAGGATGGAAACCAGAATTGCAAAAAAAAGGCGAAACCAAAGTAGCAGAACTAGCCCGATTATTAAGGGCAAACTCGGCCAATGGCAAAAAAGTCACCCAATCATCCTGATCAGCAGAAACAAAGCATCTCAAATAAGTTTCCAACGTCTGATTAGTTCGCTCGGTTTGGCCATTAGTCTGAGGATGGAAGGCCGACGAAAAAGATAAATCAATGCCCATCTTAGCACAAAAAGTCCGCCAAAACCTGGACACAAACTGGGATCCTCTATCAGACACAATATTTTCAGGAATGCCGTGCAAGCGAACCACATTCTGAAAAAATAGAGGAACCAAATCGGAGGAGGAAGGCAACTTAGGCAAGGGCACCAAATGGACCATCTTGGAAAAACGATCACACACCACCCAGATGACAGACATTTTCTGAGATACTGGAAGATCCGAAATAAAATCCATGGAAATGTGCGTCCAAGGCCTTTTCGGGACAGGCAAAGGCAAAAGCAAACCGCTGGCACGAGAACAGCAAGGCTTAGCCCGAGCACAAATCCCACAAGACTGCACAAAGGAACGCACATCCCGCGACAAGGAAGGCCACCAGAAGGACCTAGCCACCAAATCTCTGGTACCAAAAATCCCAGGATGACCCGCCAACACCGAAGAATGAACCTCGGAAATAACTCTGCTGGTCCATCTATCCGGGACAAACAGTCTCTCTGGTGGACAACGGTCAGGTCTATCCGCCTGAAATTTCTGCAGCACTCGTCGCAAATCTGGGGAAATGGCAGACAAAATCACTCCCTCTCTGAGAATACCAGCCGGCTCAGAAACTCCCGGAGAGTCAGGCACAAAACTCCTAGAAAGTGCATCAGCCTTCACGTTCTTCAAACCAGGCAGGTATGAGACCACAAAGTTGAAACGGGAGAAAAACAGCGACCAACGAGCCTGTCTAGGATTCAGGCGCTTGGCAGATTCGAGGTAAATCAGGTTTTTGTGATCAGTCAAGACCACCACACGATGTTTAGCTCCTTCGAGCCAATGTCGCCAATCCTCAAATGCCCACTTCATAGCCAACAACTCCCGATTACCAATATCATAATTCCGCACGGCAGGCGAAAACTTTCTTGAAAAGAAAGCACATGGCTTCATCACAGAGCTATCAGAGCTTCTCTGCGACAAAACAGCCCCTGCTCCAATCTCAGAAGCATCAACCTCGACCTGGAAGGGGAGAGAGACATCTGGTTGACATAAGACTGGAGCTGAAGAAAACCGGTGCTTCAGTTCCCGAAAGGCCTCCACGGCCGCAGGAGACCAATTAGTCACATCAGAACCCTTCTTGGTCAAATCCGTCAAAGGTTTAACCACGCTAGAAAAATTAGCGATGAAACGACGGTAAAAATTAGCAAAACCCAAGAACTTCTGAAGACTCTTAACAGACGTAGGCTGAGTCCAGTCATGAATAGCCTGGACCTTGACTGGGTCCATCTCCACAGTAGAAGGAGAAAAAATAAAACCCAAAAAGGAAACCTTCTGTACTCCGAAGAGGCATTTTGAGCCCTTCACAAATAAAGCATTAGCACGCAGGACCTGAAACACCATCCTGACCTGCTTCACATGGGACTCCCAATCATCAGAAAAGACCAAAATGTCATCCAGATAAACAATCATAAATTTATCCAGATATTCTCGGAAGATGTCATGCATGAAGGACTGAAACACAGAAGGAGCATTAGAGAGTCCAAAAGGCATCACTAAGTACTCAAAATGGCCTTCGGGCGTATTAAATGCTGTTTTCCATTCATCTCCCTGCTTAATGCGCACAAGGTTATACGCACCACGGAGATCTATCTTAGTGAACCAACTGGCCCCCTTAATCCGAGCAAACAAATCAGACAATAGTGGCAAAGGATACTGAAATTTAACTGTGATTTTGTTCAGAAGACGATAATCTATACATAGTCTCAAAGAACCGTCCTTCTTGGCCACAAAAAAAAATCCTGCACCAAGAGGGGAAGAGGATGGCACATACACAGGGGTGAAAACAGATTCAGCAAATGAGGCCCACTAATACTAGAGAGCAGAAAATAGTAAAGGGGTCTGTGCGGTCAGTAAAAATCCCTTACAAAATATCCACACTGAGATTTCAAGAACCCCCGCACCAACTAACGGTGTGGGGGAAGAAACTCAGTCCCCTAGAGCAACCAGCAAGCGAGAAGATCACATCTTAGCAAGCTGGACAAGAAACATGATGAATGCTGATAATCAAAAAATGAACGGACAAAAACTTAGCTTGTCTTGGAGAGGCTGGGAGCAAGGTAATCACAAGGAATCTGAAGAGCACTGAATACATTGATAGCAGGCAAGGAACTGAGTATCCAGGTGAGTTAAATAGGAAACCAACCAAGGATAACGAACCAGCTGATGCAGCCAACCTGCAGAAAGACAACACTACACAGTACCGCTTGTGACCACTAGAGGGAGCCTAAAAATAGAGTTCACAACACACTAGACTGTGGACTGACTGACCATAGTCTTTATACTATTCTGTGGACTGACTGGCCACATCTACAGTAGACCTTGGACTGACGGATCAAAACTTTTAATCTAGTCTTTGGATGAATGATCACAGCATTTACATTAGTTTGAATACTGACTGATCAAAGCATTTGCACTTGTTTAAGGCCTTGCTGACCTTGTCATTTTCACTAGATTTTGACTGCCTGACCACATTTCCAGTAAAGTTTGCACTGCCTGGATATAACATTTACACTAGTCTAAAGACTGAGTGACCACAGCATTTATGCTAGGTGTGGAATTTCTGAACACATTTCCAGTAGACCAGAAGACTATGGACTGAATGAACACAACATTTACACTAGAATGTGGACTAATAGACCACTTTTACAGTGGACTGTGGACTGGGGGACCAAAACTTTTACACTAGTTTATGGACTGGCTGATCATAGCATTTACGCTAGGTGTGCATTTTCTGACCACATTTCTAGTATACTGTAGTCTGACTATAACATTTATAGAATAATGTAGAATGACTGAACATAATATATACTGTAAACTAACAAATGACTGACTACAGGATTCAGAATAAACTGACCACAGTCCTTATACCTGAAATAAGTAATTTTGTCCCTAGTGTGTTATATTTTTCTTTATGTATAGCATGTAGCAGGAACATATTATCACACCTTTGACTATTTACAGGTGACTGACGCCCAGTGAGATGGTGGAACGTGAAATTTTTCCTTGTGGATTTCAAGAAGAGAATTAGAAAAATCTCCTAACAGGTAATTAATATTCATATTAATTACTGATAATTGTAGGTTTAGACATAAGTTCTAGGCCTGCCGGGGTGTAATAACACCTTCCTGGTACATGGGAATATATTGTTTGTGTTTTTCACATGTATATCTTCTATACACAACTCCTAGTATAACACAACCATATTTCAGGTAGAGATGTAAGGAACATTTCTTCTCCTTATTCTCTGTCTTCTAAAATAAGAAAACGTTCTTATGTTTCATTGAATAGGCTTCTTATCAGCGGTGTAACATTCAATGCCTCGGTTACAAGAGACTGATCTCATCATTTACGCTAGGCTGTGGAGCTACTGACCACAGCTTTTCCACTAGACTGTGGACAGACTAACATCATTTACTCTAGACTGTTGACCGACTGACCACAGCATTTCCTCTAGGCTTTGGATCAGCTAACAACAACATTTACACCAGACTGTGAACTAACTGAACTAAGAATTTACACTAGACTGTGGACTGATGGACCACAGCATTTAAACTAGATAGTAGACCCAATGACGACATCGTTCACACCTGACTGTGGACTGACTGGCCAAATTTACATCAGACTGTGGACTGACGGACAAAAAGTTTTACACAAGTCCATGGGCTAACTGATCCAATCATTTACAGTACTCTAAGGACTGATTGAGCACAGCAATTATGCTAGGTGTGGAATTCATGACTACATTTCCAGTAGACTAAAAGACTATGGACTGAATGGCCATAACATTTACATTAGACTGTGGACTGACAGACCACTTTTACAGTGGACTGTGGACTGGCGGACCAAATGTTTTACGCTAGTTTATGGACTGATTTGCCATAGCATTTAGCTAGGTGTGAAATTCCTGACCACATTTGCAGTAGACCAAAACACTATGTGTGATGCGAGTCACTATAGTAAATGTTAGCCCCAGAAGTGGAGAGAAAGACTACAATAACAGTAAAAAATAATATACACCACTTACTGAATAAGTAAAAGGAGGTCAAACAATCTGAGGTCAGGTCCAGGAAATGGCGCAGTACAGCAAAGAGAAATCAGAGACTAAATCCAATTTACTAGCTGAGTTCAGAAAAACCAGAAAGACAAGACAGTTTACAGGGAGCAGGCACAATAGAAGTCAGGTCACAAGCAAAGAGTCTAAGTTTGGGAAGGGAATAAAGTCAGGCTGGGTCAGGCACAGATCACAGAGAGATCAGTCTTATACAGGCAGCAGCAAGTGTACAATTGACACTGGATGGAGGAGCCAGCAGGCTTAAGTAGAGGACTACTCAAGGAAAGTGAACACAGATGATTGCAGCACAGACTCAGCATGGATCAGTCTTACACAGTCAACAGCAAGTGTACGATTGACACTGGATGGAGGAGCCAGCATGCTTAAGTAGAGGACTAATCAAGGAAAGTAGTGAGGAAGACAGAGCAGGGGGAATAAACTCCTTGAACAATGACTTGTGGAACACATTAGGAATACGGAAAGACCGAGGGAGTTTTAAGCGGAAGGCAACTGGATTGACCACCTCCAGAATTTCATACGGACCAATGAATCTAGGACCCAACTTCAGCGAGGGCATCTTCAATGTAATATTCTTAGAGGATAACCATACATTAACTCCCACTTTGAAGGTGGCCCCTGATGAGCGCCTCGTATTGGCCTTCCGCTGCTGCCAATACTGAACCACCCCAATGTTTTTTTTAACCTTCCTCCAGACATCCCCCAGCTCTTGAATGGTGACATCCACCCCAGGACACCCGGAACTTATCCTGGGGAACTCACCAAAATGAGGATGAAACCTGTAATTATAGAAAAACGGCGAGGTCCCCACGGACTGATTAACCTGACTGTTAAAAGAAAACTCAGCCAGAGGAAGAAATGATGACCATTTCCCCTGCTGATCAGCGACAAAATATCTTAAAATTGGCTTCAGAGACTGATTTGTCCTCTCTGTCTGACCGTTCGTTTCAGGGTGATAAGCTGAGGAAAAGGACAAATCAATTCTCATTTTTCTGCAGAAAGCCCTCCAAAATCTAGAGTTGAATTGTACACCCCTATCCAATACAATATTTAACAGAATCCTATGCAATTGTACCACATGAACAATAAACAGTTTGGAGAGAGATTCAGCATTGGATAACCCAGATAATGGGATGAAGGGAGCTTGTTTGCTGAAGCGATCGACTGCCACCCAAATAGTAGTCATCCCCCCAGACAGCGGTAAATCTGAAATGAAATCCATGGACAAATGATTCCATGGTCTTTCTGGAATTGGCAAAGGAACCAATTCCCCGGCTGGCCGGCAATGCTGTACTTTGGCACGTGCATACGTTTCACAAGATGACACAAAATCTCTAATATCCTTATTCATGGTGGACCACCAAAACAGTCTCTAGCAACTGCCTTCGGGGTTGCAGTGACCCCTGGATGAACACTCAATACACAATCATGGAATCCTTGCAAAAGGCATAATCTGAGATACACAGGGACAAACAGCTTGCATTCAGGGGTATTGGAAGGAGCCAAGTACTGAGCAGTACGGATTCCAGGTTCCAGATCAGAGGAAACCATGACCACAACAATACCCTGAGGAAGAAAGGAGGAAGGAGGTTCTGGAGGAGCCACAGAATCAAGACTACAAGACAGGGTATCTGCCCAAACAAACAATTATCTCTCAACCTTTGCAGAACCAAATGGACATGTTTATAATGTGAATCCATGTTAGGTGAGAAAATAAGAATATCATCTAAATAAACCACAATAGATTTGCCAATATAATCAGAGAAAATATCATTCATAAAATTTTGAAAAACCGCAGCTGCATTCGTTAGACCAAAAGGCATAACGAGATTTTCAAAGACACTTTCAGATGGTAAAAATACTGTCTTCCACTCATCACCCTCACAAATCCGTATCGGATTATATGCCCCACTGAGATCCAGTTTGGAAAACCATTTAGGGTACCGTCACACATTGAAATTTTCATCGCTGCGACGGCACGATTCGTGACGTCGCAGCGTCGTATAATCATCGCTCCAGCGTCGTAGACTGCGGTCACACGTTGCAATCACGGCGCTGGAGCGATGCCGAAGTCCCCGGGTAACCAGGGTAAACATCGGGTAACTAAGCGCAGGGCCGCGCTTAGTAACCCGATGTTTACCCTGGTTACCAGCGTAAACGTAAAAAAACAAACAGTACATACTCACCCGTCGGTGTCCTTCAGGTCCCTTGCCGTCTGCTTCCTGCTCTGAGTGCAGCCGTACAGTGAGAGCAGATCACAGCAGTGACGTCACCGCTGCGCTCTCACTGTACGGCGGCTCAGTCAGAGCAGGAAGCAGACGGCAAGGGACACCGAAAGGCGAGTATGTACTGTTTGTTTTTTTTGGTAACCAGGGTAAACATCGGGTTACTAAGCGCGGCCCTGCGCTTAGTTACCCGATGTTTACCCTGGTTACAAGCGAACACATCGCTGGATCGCTGTCACACACAACGATCCAGCGATGTCAGCGGGTGATCAAGCGACGAAAGAAAGTTCCAAACGATCTGCTACGACGTACGATTCTCAGCAGGGTGTCTGATCGCTGCTGCGTGTCAGACACAGCGATATCGTAACGATATCGCTAGAACGTCACGAATCGTAACGTCGTAGCGATGGAAATTTCAATGTGTGACGGTACCCTTAGCCCCGGAAAGCTGATTATATTGATTGGGAATAAGTGGAAGCCGATAAGAATTTTTAATTGTTTAATTCTCGGAAATTGCCACTGGATGAAGGAGCTAGCATGCTTAAGTTGAGGACTAATCTAGGAAAGTTAACACAGATGATTGCAGCACAGACCAGCACAACCAAAACAGACTGACAGCTTCTACACCAAGTAACATAGCAGACAGGAACAGAATGGAGATCGTGACACTATGCTCTGAATGAGCATTTCATTTACACTAGACTGTGGACTGACTGACCATAGTCTTTATACTATTCTGTGGACTGACTGGCCACATCTACAGTAGACCTTGGACTGACGGATCAAAACTTTTAATCTAGTCTTTGGATGAATGATCACAGCATTTACATTAGTTTGAATACTGACTGATCAAAGCATTTGCACTTGTTTAAGGCCTTGCTGACCTTGTCATTTTCACTAGATTTCGACTGCCTGACCACATTTCCAGTAAAGTGTGCACTGCCTGGATATAACATTTACACTAGTCTAAAGAATGAGTGACCACAGCATTTATGCTAGGTGTGGAATTTCTGAACACATTTCCAGTAGACCAAAAGACTATGGACTGAATGAACACAACATTTACACTAAAATGTGGACTAATAGACCACTTTTACAGTGGACTGTGGACCAAAACTTTTACACTAGTTTATGGACTGGCTGATCATAGCATCATAGCATTTACGCTAGGTGTGCATTTTCTGACCACATTTCTAGTATACTGTAGTCTGACTATAACATTTATAGAATAATGTAGAATGACTGAACATAATATATACCGTAAACTAACAAATGACTGACTACAGGATTCAGAATAAACTGACCACAGTCCTTATACCTGAAATAAGTAATTTTGTCCCTAGTGTGTTATATTTTTATTTGTGTATAGCATGTAGCAGGAACATATTATCACACCTTTGACTATTTACAGGTGACTGACGCCCAGTGAGATGGTGGAACGTGAAATTTTTCCTTGTGGATTTCAAGAAGAGAATTAGAAAAATCTCCTAACAGGTAATTAATATTCATATTAATTACTGATAATTGTAGGTTTAGACATAAGTTCTAGGCCTGCCGGGGTGTAATAACACCTTCCTGGTACATGGGAATATATTGTTTGTGTTTTTCACATGTATATCTTCTATACACAACTCCTAGTATAACACAACCATATTTCAGGTAGAGATGTAAGGAACATTTCTTCTCCTTATTCTCTGTTTTCTAAAATAAGAAAATGTTCTTATGTTTCATAGAATAGGCTTCTTATCAGCGGTGTAACATTCAATGCCTCGATTACAAGAGACTGATCTCATCATTTACGCTAGGCTGTGGAGCTACTGACCACAGCTTTTCCACTAGACTGTGGACAGACTAACAACATTTACTCTAGACTGTTGACCGACTGACCACAGCATTTCCTCTAGGCTTTGGATCAGCTAACAACAACATTTACACCAGACTGTGAACTAACTGAACAAAAAATTTACACTAGACTGTGGACTGATGGACCACAGCATTTAAACTAGATAGTAGACCCAATGACGACATCGTTTACACCTGACTGTGGACTGACGGACAAAAAGTTTTACACTAGTCCATGGGCTAACTGATCCAATCATTTACAGTAGTCTAAGGGTACTGTCACACTCTGCAACTTTCCAACGATCACGACCAGCGATACGACCTGGCCGTGATCGTTGGAAAGTCGTTGTGTGGTCGCTGGGGAGCTGTCACACAGACCGCTCTCCAGCGACCAACGATGCCGAAGGCCCCGGGTAACCAGGGTAAACATCGGGTTACTAAGCGCAGGGCCGCGCTTAGTAACCCGATGTTTACCCTGTTTACCAGCGTAAAAGTAAAAAAAAAAAAACAGTACACACTCACATTCCGGTGTCCGCCAGTTCCCACGCAGTCTGCTTCCCGCTCTGACTGAGTGCCGCCGTAAAGTGAAAGCAGATCACAGCGGCGACGTCACCGCTGTGATCTGCTCTCACTTTCCGGCTGGCAGTCAGTCAGAGCGGGAAGCAGACGGCAAGGGACCTGAAGGACACCGGAATGTGAGTATGTACGTTTTGTTTTTTTTTACTTTTACGCTGGTAACCAGGGTAAACATCGGGTTACTAAGCGCGGCCCTGCGCTTAGTAACCCGATGTTTACCCTGGTTACAAGCGAACGCATCGCTGGATCGCTGTCACACACAACGATCCAGCGATGACAGCGGGAGATCCAGCGACGAAAGAAAGCTCCAAATGATCTGCTACGACGTACGATTCTCAGCGGGGTCCCTGATCGCTGCTGCGTGTCAGACACAGCGATATCGTATGGATATCGCTGGAATGTCATGGATCGTACCGTCGTAGCGATCAAAGTGCCACTGTGAGACAGTACCCTAAGGACCGATTGAGCACAGCAAATATGCTAGGTGTGGAATTCATGACTACATTTCCAGTAGACTAAAAGACTATGGACTGAATGGCCATAACATTTACATTAGACTGTGGACTGACAGACCACTTTTACAGTGGACTGTGGACTGGCGGACCAAATGTTTTACGCTAGTTTATGGACTGATTTGCCATAGCATTTAGCTAGGTGTGCAATTCCTGACCACATTTGCAGTAGACCAAAACACTATGTGTGATGCGAGTCACTATAGTAAATGTTAGCCCCATAAGTGGAGAGAAAGACTACAATAACAGTAAGAAATAATATACACCACTTACTGAATAAGTAAAAGGAGGTCAAACAATTCGAGGTCAGGTCCAGGAAATGGCGCAGTACAGCAAAGAGAAATCAGAGACTAAATCCAATTTACTAGCTGAGTTCAGAAAAACCAGAAAGACAAGACAGTTTACAGGGAGCAGGCACAAGAGAAGTCAGGTCACAAGCAAAGAGTCTAAGTTCGGGAAGGGAATAAAGTCAGGCTGGGCCAGGCACAGATAACAGAGAGATCAGTCTTATACAGGCAGCAGCAAGAGTACAATTGACACTGGATGGAGGAGCCAGCAGGCTTAAGTAGAGGACTCCTCAAGGAAAGTGAACACAGATGATTGCAGCACAGACTCAGCATGGATCAGCCTTACACAGTCAACAGCAAGTGTACGATTGACACTGGATGGAGGAGCCAGCATGCTTAAGTAGAGGACTAATCAAGGAAAGTAGTGAGGAAGACAGAGCAGGGGGAATAAACTCCTTGAACAATGACTTGTGGAACACATTAGGAATATGGAAAGACCGAGGGAGTTTTAAGCGGAAGGCAACTGGATTGACCACCTCCAGAATTTCATACGGACCAATGAATCTAGGACCCAACTTCAGCGAGGGCATCTTCAATGTAATATTCTTAGAGGATAACCATACATTAACTCCCACTTTGAAGGTGGCCCCTGACGAACGCCTCGTATTGGCCTTCCGCTGCTGCCAATACTGAACCACCCCAATGTTCTTTTTAACCTTCCTCCAGACATCCCCCAGCTCTTGAATGGTGACATCCACCCCAGGACACCCGGAACTTATCCTGGAGAACTCACCAAAATGAGGATGAAACCTGTAATTATAGAAAACCGGCCAGGTCCCCACGGACTGATTAACCCGACTGTTAAAAGAAAACTCAGCCAGAGGAAGAAATGATGACCATTTCCCCTGCTGATCAGCGACAAAATATCTTAAAATTGGCTTCAGAGACTGATTTGTCCTCTCTGTCTGACCGTTCGTTTCAGGGTGATAAGCTGAGGAAAAGGACAAATCAATTCTCATTTTTCTGCAGAAAGCCCTCCAAAATCTAGAGTTGAATTGTACACCCCTATCCAATACAATATTTAACAGAATCCTATGCAATTGTACCACATGAATAATAAACAGTTTGGAGAGAGATTCAGCATTGGATAACCCAGATAATGGGATGAAGGGAGCTTGTTTGCTGAAGCGATCGACTGCCACCCAAATAGTAGTCATACCCCCAGACAGCGGTAAATCTGAAATGAAATCCATGGACAAATGATTCCATGGTCTTTCTGGAATTGGCAAAGGAACCAATTCCCCGGCTGGCCGGCAATGCTGTACTTTGGCACGTGCATACGTTTCACAAGATGACACAAAATCTCTAATATCCTTATTCATGGTGGACCACCAAAACAGTCTCTAGCAACTACCTTCGGGGTTGCAGTGACCCCTGGATGAACACTCAATACACAATCATGGAATCCTTGCAGAAGGCATAATCTGAGATACACAGGGACAAACAGCTTGCATTCAGGGGTATTGGAAGGAGCCAAGTACTGAGCAGTACGGATTCCAGGTTCCAGATCAGAGGAAACCATGACCACAACAATACCCTGAGGAAGAATGGAGGAAGGAGGTTCTGGAGGAGCCACAGACTCAAGACTACAAGACAGGGTATCTGCCCAAACAAACAATTATCTCTCAACCTTTGCAGAACCAAACGGACATGTTTATAATGTGAATCCATGTTAGGTGAGAAAATTAGAAAATCATCTAAATAAACCACAATAGATTTGCCAATATAATCAGAGAAAATATCATTCATAAAATTTTGAAAAACCGCAGCTGCATTCGTTAGACCAAAAGGCATAACGAGATTTTCAAAGACACTTTCAGATGGTAAAAATGCTGTCTTCCACTCATCACCCTCACAAATCCGTATCAGATTATATGCCCCGCTGAGATCCAGTTTGGAAAACCATTTAGCCCCGGAAAGCAGATTATATTGATCGGGAATAAGTGGAAGCCGATAAGAATTTTTAATTGTTTAATTCTCGGAAATTGCCACTGGATGAAGGAGCTAGCATGCTTAAGTAGAGGACTAATCTAGGAAAGTTAACACAGACGATTGCAGCACAGACCAGCACAACCAAAACAGACTGACAGCTTCTACACAAAGTAACATAGCAGACAGGAACAGAATGGAGATCGTGACACTATGCTCTGAATGAGCATTTCATTTACACTAGACTGTGGACTGACTGACCATAGTCTTTATACTATTCTGTTGACTGACTGGCCACATCTACAGTAGACCTTGGACTGACGGATCAAAACTTTTAATCTAGTCTTTGGATGAATGATCACAGCATTTACATTAGTTTGAATACTGACTGATCAAAGCATTTGCACTTGTTTAAGGCCTTGCTGACCTTGTCATTTTCACTAGATTTCGACTGCCTGACCACATTTCCAGTAAAGTGTGCACTGCCTGGATATAACATTTACACTAGTCTAAAGACTGAGTGACCACAGCATTTATGCTAGGTGTGGAATTTCTGAACACATTTCCAGTAGACCAGAAGACTATGGACTGAATGAACACAACATTTACACTAGAATGTGGACTAATAGACCACTTTTACAGTGGACTGTGGACTGGCGGACCAAAACTTTTACACTAGTTTATGGACTGGCTGACCATAGCATTTACGCTAGGTGTGCATTTTCTGACCACATTTCTAGTATACTGTAGTCTGACTATAACATTTATAGAATAATGTAGAATGGCTGAACATAATATATACCGTAAACTAACAAATGACTGTCTACAGGATTCAGAATAAACTGACCACAGTCCTTATACCTGAAATAAGTAATTTTGTCCCCAGTGTGTTATATTTTTCTTTGTGTATAGCATGTAGCAGGAACATATCACACTTTTGACTATTTACAGGTGACTGACGCCCAGTGAGATGGTGGAACGTGAAATTTTTCCTTGTGGATTTCAAGAAGAGAATTAGAAAAATCTCCTAACAGGTAATTAATATTCATATTAATTACTGATAATTGTAGGTTTAGACATAAGTTCTAGGCCTGCCGGGGTGTAACAACACCTTCCTGGTACATGAGAATATATTGTTTGTGTTTTTCACATGTATATCTTCTATACACAACTCCTAGTATAACACAACCATATTTCAGGTAGAGATGTAAGGAACATTTCTTCTCCTTATTCTCTGTCTTCTAAAATAAGAAAACGTTCTTATGTTTCATAGAATAGGCTTCTTATCAGCTGTGTAACATTCAATGCCTCGATTACAAGAGACTGATCTCATCATTTACGCTAGGCTGTGGAGCTACTGACCACAGTTTTTCCACTAGACTGTGGACAGACTAACAACATTTACTCTAGACTGTTGACCGACTGACCACAGCATTTCCTCTAGGCTTTGGATCAGCTAACAACAACATTTACACTAGACTGTGAACTAACTGAACAAAAAAATTACACTAGACTGTGGACTGATGGACCACAGCATTTACACTAGATAGTAGACCCAATGACGACATCGTTTACACCTGACTGTGGACTGACTGGCCACATTTACATCAGACTGTGGACTGACGGACAAAAAGTTTTACACTAGTCCATGGGCTAACTGATCCAATCATTTACAGTAGTCTAAGGACTGATTGAGCACAGCAATTATGCTAGGTGTGGAATTCATGACTACATTTCCAGTAGACTAAAAGACTATGGACTGAATGGCCATGACATTTACATTAGACTGTGGACTGACAGACCACTTTTACAGTGGACTGTGGACTGGCGGACCAAATGTTTTACGCTAGTTTATGGACTGATTTGCCATAGCATTTAGCTAGGTGTGCAATTCCTGACCACATTTGCAGTAGACCAAAACACTATGTGTGATGCGAGTCACTATAGTAAATGTTAGCCCCAGAAGTGGAGAGAAAGACTACAATAACAGTAAGAAATTATATACACCACTTACTGAATAAGTAAAAGGAGGTCAAACAATCCGAGGTCAGGTCCAGGAAATGGCGCAGTACAGCAAAGAGAAATCAGAGACTAAATCCAATTTACTAGCTGAGTTCAGAAAAACCAGAAAGACAAGACAGTTTACAGGGAGCAGGCACAAAAGAAGTCAGGTCACAAGCAGAGAGTCTAAAGGTACCTTCACACTAAACGACGCTGCAGCGATATCGACAACGATGCCGATCGCTGCAGCGTCGCTGTTTGGTCGCTGGAGAGCTGTCACACAGCTATACTGTTGACAAACTGACCACAGCATTTCCTTTAGACTATGGATAGACTAACAACAACATTTACTCTAGACTGTTGACCAACTGACCACAGCATTTCCTCTAGACTTTGGATCGGCTAACAACAACATTTACACTAGACTGTGAACCAACTGAACAAAGAATTTGCACTAGACTGTGTACTGACTGGCCACTTTTACAGCAGAATGTGGACTGACGGACAAAAAGTTTTACACTAATCCATGGGCTGACTGTTTCAAGCACTGAAGGAGCACCGCATTTATTCTTGGTGTGGAATTCCTGGTCACATTTCTATTAGGCCAGAAGACTATGGACTGAATGTCCATAACATTTACACTAGACTGTGGACCGACTGACCACAGCATTTATACTAGATTGTGGACTGACTGACCACATCAATTACACTAGACTGTGGACAGACTGGCCAGATTTACAGTACACCTTGGTCTGAGAGACCAAAATTTTAGTCTGTAGATCTCATAACAGGTAATTAACATTCCTATTAATTTCTGATAATCATTGGTATATGCATAAGTTCTAGGTCTGCCGAGATGTGTAACACCTTCCTGGTAGATCAGAATATACTGTTTTTGTTTTTCACATGTATGCATGTAGCAGGAACATATTATCACACCTTTGACTATTTACAGGTGACTGACGCCCAGTGAGATGGTGGAACGTGAAATTTTTCCTTGTGGATTTCAAGAAGAGAATTAGAAAAATCTCCTAACAGGTAATTAATATTCATATTAATTACTGATAATTGTAGGTTTAGACATAAGTTCTAGGCCTGCCGGGGTGTAATAACACCTTCCTGGTACATGGGAATATATTGTTTGTGTTTTTCACATGTATAGCTTCCATACACAACTCATAGGATAACACAACCATATTTCAGGTACAGAGGTAAGGAACATTTCTTCCCCTTATCCTCTGTCTTCTAAAATAAGAAAATGTTCATATGTTTCATAGAATAGGCTTCTTATCAGCGGTGTACTACAATGTAAAGCAAATGAACACACCATTTCCACTAGACTGTGGAATGACGCCGCTGTGTATTGATGCCCCCCACCCCCCTCCTGTGGGAGTATTGTGCTTTTAAGACCCTGTGTGTTTTCTAGTAGTCTTGGAAATAAAAAAAATTGCATCAGCCATCTTCTTGCCATTTATAAGTCAATCTTTCAGGACTGCTTTGTTTTTTAGTAGTCTAGGAAATAAATAATTGGCATCAGCCAACTCTGTTGTGAACTCTGTTAGTGGGCTCCCTCTTGTGGTCACAACTGGTACTGTGTGAGTGTTGTCTTTGGGCTCCCTCTGGTGGTTTTGTTTATCTTCCTGCGGGTTTGAGGCAGGATCAGCTGTCTCATTATCCACCAGTGAGGTTTTCTATTTAGCTCAGCTGCAACTTCACTTGTTGCCTGCTGTCAATGTGTTCAGACCTATTCTGATTTCATCTGGCTACGTTTGGTCTCAGTCTTTCCAAGACAAGCTAAGTTTTGCTTTTCAGTTTTGTTCTCTCATCAGTTATCAATATGTGCTTTGTGTATGATGAGTTTAATCCAGCTTGCTAACATGTGATTTCCTGCTTGCTGGTAGCTCTGGGGTTCAGACTTGCTCCCCTCACACCGTTAGCTGGTGTGAGGGGCTCGCGCATTCTCTGAGTGGATTTTTAGAGGGTTTTTACTGACCGCATAGATTCCTTTCTATTTTCTGCTATCTAGTATTAGCGGGCCTCCTTTGCTAAATCTGATTCATCTCTGTGTTTGTATTTTCCCCTTAACTCACCGTTATTATCTGTGGGGGGCCTTTCTATATCTTTGAGGATCATTTCCACTGAGGCAAGGGAGGTCTTGCTTTCTCTCTAGGAGTAGTCAGTTTCTCAGGCCGTGACGAGACGTCTCGGATTTTAGGCACGTTCCACGGCTACCTATAGTTGTGTGTGGTTAGGATCAGGTATGCGGTCAGTCCAGTTACCACCACCCCAGAGCTGGTCTATTGTTTAGTACTTAGCAGGTCAGGTTTTCGGATCCTCTGCCACTGGGATCATAACACAACTCGTTCCCATTTCTAGGCCAAATAAATCATTTTTCTAAACCGTTGTGCATTTTCTAGTAGTGTTTCAAATAAGTAATTAGCATCAGCCATCTCGTTGCCATTTGTAGGCCTAAGAATTAATTTTTCTTAACCGGTGTGAATTTTCCAGTAGTGTTGCAAATAAATAATTGGCATCAGCCATCTAGTTGCCATTTATAGGCTAAAGAAATAATTTACCAGGACCAATGTGTTTTCTAGTAGTGTTGTAAATAAATAATTGGCATCAGCAGTTTTCTTGCCATTCCTAGGCCAAAGAAATAATTTTTCTAAATTGGTGTGTGTTTTCTAATAGTGTGGGAAATAAATAATTGTCATCAGCCAGCTCATTGCATTTATAGACCAAAGGAACAAATTTTTCAGTACCGCTATGTGTTATCTAGTAGTGTTGCAAATAAATAATTAGCATCAACCATCAAATTGCCATTTATAGGCCAAAGAAATAATTTTTCAGGACCGCTGTGTGTTTTCCACTGGTGTTACAAATAAATAAATCTACACATCCGCCTTCTCTTTGTGAGTAGTGAAAAACCACTTGCAGAAATGAGAAAAGCATCAAATAATGGACGTGGCCATGGTGGTGTTAGTGTAGCTGCTGATGGTGGTGACATTGGAGTTGATGCAGGTAGAAGATGTGGTTGTTCTATACCAGCTACGTGCCCAAATACATCACTTCCTCTGGCGCATGCAGCCAACAGGGCGTTATGTGTCCTTTCGTAGGCCTGAATACCACTGCACAAATGGTGAGGCCACAAGATATTGAAAAGGTGTTAGATTGGATGGCTTAGAGTGGCTCAAGTTCCTTTGCATTATCTTCCATCCTGTCTATTGTATAAGGTGCGCTGTTAGCATTTGAGTACCATGGTCATCCGGCTTCCACCTCATCCCCCTTGCAAATTAACCAGGAAGTTTGAGCCCCGAGTTATGCAGCAGTCTCTTGTGCTTTTTGATAACTACACAGGCTATGGTTCCATGGCCCATCCACCTGGCCCTGCCACCACCATTACCAGTGTCACCGAGCATGTTCACACTATCCCATGGAAGTGTACAGATTTTCATCCTGGATGACAGAATTTCCAAATTACTTGCCTTTGAAATGCTGCTATTCCTGCTGGTAGAGATGGACAGTTTTAAAAAACTGATGGCAGTGGCTGTACTGCAGTACATTCTTTCCAGCAGCCCCAAACTGGCCATCTGTGCTCTGCACAGACATGCTGTGGACCAAATCAGATGTGCACTGAGCTACGCAATCAGTGGCAAGGTGCATATAACTGCAGATATGTGGACCAGTAAGCACGGCCAGGCACATCGTAATTGCCCACTGGGTAATGTAGTGGTGGCTGGGATGGAGGCGGAAGGCGTTGTAGACCATGTCCTAATGTCCTACCACCATCGAGGATTGCTT